>NW_016807388.1:1591187-1656317 GCF_001698545.2 Rhinopithecus bieti | reverse complement strand
CTTCCTTCCTTCCTTCCTTCCTTCCTTCCTTCCTTCCTTCCTTCCTTCCTTCCTTCCCCTCTCTTTCTCTTTCTTTCTCTTTCTCTTTCTTTCTTTCTTTCTTTCTTTCTTTCTTTCTTTCTTTCTTTCTTTCTTTCTTTCTTTCTTTCTTTCTCTTTCTTTCTTATATTTATATGTCTTTCTATAGAATTTATCTATCATTCATTCTACATACTGAAAAGTCAAGTTTATTTCTACATGGACAGAACCTCTCTCTTCTGCCACTTGAGAACCTGCATGTACCCTTGGGAGCAAATGTGACTTCTTTTACATTGTATCTCTCTGATTACATACCCTCTTGGGTTAGCAAATGTTAGGAATTGCTCTTTTATTTGAAGCCATTTAGGAATAAACAGCTTAAGGAAAATGGTTGCTTCACATGGTTCTGTATAACTTAGCAAATGTGTCTGTACCATCTGGTTCAGGGGCCCAGTCTATCTAGCAATGTATTTATTATTTTCCATCTTTAAGGCACGAATCCTCATGTATTTATCTTTCTCACAAATCTAAGTATGTTTATTATTCATGCTTCTGTCATAGAAGCACTTTCAAGAATACTAGAGATTACAGTGAAATTTGGTGTTTCACTATTGGAAAAGGACAATTACTGCTTATATCGCCTTTTGCAAAATGCCATGCAAGGAATTTGGCTGTTAGACATAACAAAGGCTCTCTTCCCATCAGTAAGGAACAAATGATTGATGTCTATTAGGTGATTCAACTCTATCGTAAAATAAAGCTGTCAGTAATAAATATAAGGAGACATAACTTCATTTTGCAAGGAAAGTCTGAAGTGTCTACCTGGCATTTGAGTTATAATTTAGCCCTCTTTTCCCTCCAGCAATATAACATATTCTTACAATTTTATAAATCAGAACAGCAATATATCCTAGAGGATCAACGAATACTTTATAATGATTAATTGATGGTTAATAAAAATATTTTCCAGGCTGTGAAAATTAGTGACTTTATAATTCCTACTGCATTCAGAAGTCTGAATATTAAAGTAAAAAACAGTATATTTTATGATGGCATCCAGGAAAAACTGTATCAGTGTCAGTCATCAGTTACCTGTTATAGGTAATGAACTAAAGAAGGATCATGCCTAGAATCCCTGACCTAGGCATTGAAGTTTTTCTTAGTTTATGTTTTCAATAAGAAGAATATACAAGCAGAGTAGATTAGCCATACTGTAAGATATGGACTTAAAAATCACAGAAATTCTGTAAAATAAAATTCTCTCAGGTATTAAATAAGGGATGAAACAAAAATTTCAAAACTTTGAAATGTTAAATCAGATTAGCTGATACATATGGAAATTCTTTATGAGCATTATTATCATGGAAGAGTGGTCCAGCAAATGTAGGGTTTCCTATTAGTGAATTGATGACTTCTTTTAACTCCTCTACAGTCTTGACCATATACCTACTAGTAGAAGGATAATAGTGAGAATTTGGGTCTGAGAGTAAGGAAAATCTGGGTTAAACATTGTGATTTTGGTTATATCACTGGTTATTCACTTTGAACAATGCATCGACTCTAGTAAAACGCCGCAAGGAAACCTCTGTACCATCACCTTGTTTATTTATACACTTTCCAGTAAAATCTAAAGGTTCACCTCTTATAACAAGCACAGACAACCATAAATAGTAATTGTTAATTGAGCATCTGCTATGTTCAATCTATGTACCAAAATTAACCCTGAATATAGTATTGCCTACCATGCTCATTGTCCTTATAAGGAACTTTCTGTCCAATATCTCTTTAGGTAGCTAAATTTTATACAATATCGTAAATCTATCCTGCCCATTCCCTTAGTAAAAAAGCGAAGTATAGTTACTTTACCCAAATACAGTGAATCAATAGGTTATACACCTAATCTACAACCCTTCTAGGAAACAACACATGTGGTGGCCACCTGATTACCATTCTCATGGTATATATATTATATAGAAATATAACAGTAGAAACTGAGGTAATTAGTAGGAGAGTTAAAGCAAGTCACGATGAGAAATGATACTAGAGAGGCCATGATAGAGCATATTTAAGTGTAAGTTTTGAGTAAGGAGAAATAAGCACACAAACATTGTGAGTAAAAATAGAATACATGATGGTGATGTTAACAAAGAAACAGATGGAATTTTAAGTTCATAGGCATTAAGACACATCAGTCAACAAAATAATAGATTATTAGAAATGACTCTTTTATTTTCAAGTGACACAAACCCTATATAAATTGGCTGATACAATGTAGTCCATTGGGAAAGTCTAGCTTAGGACTCAATCTAGGTACTAAAATGCTTATATCAGGAAACTTTATTGTACTTTTGCTTTTCTATGTGTTGGCTTCATTTTCAGGCTGGTTCTCAATGAAAATAACTAAACTTACATTACACAAGATGTCATTTCCCAAGGAAAAAAACGTGGTGGTATTACCAAAGAAAGGCTGAATGAGTGCTTGGCAGGCAAAAAAGCAAAGACCTATTACCTTGAACCTGGTAATAGATTTTGGAGTGGCTATTTTCTGCTTTGTTTTATTTTCTAAACCACTGTATTGCACTATTACAGACACACAAGAAGTTTTACATATTTCACGTATATAACTTGATGAGTTTTGGAGATAAATATACGTCCATGAAACCATCACCACATTCTATGTATACACAACCTATCTATTGCTTCCAAAAGTTTCCTTCCCCGTCTGTTTATCATGATCATTATGATTTACCTGTGATAACACATAACATGAGATCCAACCTCCTAGCATATTTCCAAGTATACAACATAGATAACCATAAGCACTACGTTGTACAGTAGGTATTTTAGGACCTACTCTTCTTGTAAAACTGAAACTTTATACTATTTGACTAATACTTCCCCATTTTCCCTTCCCCCATCTCATGGCAACCACCATTCCACTCCCTGCTCCTCCGAGTTTGACTGCTTCAGAGTCATCACATAAGTAATATCATATAGTATTTGCCCTTTTCCATTCCTGCCTTATTTCACTTAGCAAAATGCCCTCCACGTTCTTCCATGTTATTGCAGATGGCAAGATTTCTTTTGTTTTGAAATCAGTATTTTGAAGAGATATTTGCAGTCTCTTGTTTTTTTCTGCAACATTATTTACAACATCCAAGCCCTGAAAGTAACCTAAATGTCTATCAATGGATGAGTGAATAAAGCAAATGTGGTACATACACACAATGAAATATTACTAACAGTTAACAAAGAAAAAAGGTGGCTAGTTTTTTAAAGGTTATGAAAACCATATCAGTGAATCAATGTTTTTAACAAATTACTAACGAGACTTATATACAAGTGGATATATTTATATATAGTATTATTCAATTAATCTACAAATATTGAATAACTAGTATGTACCTAATCCTGGTCTACACTTTGGAAATAAGTAGTAAACACTCAGACAGAACTACAGATAATGAGTAAGTAAATAAAGAAGCAAGAAAGCTATACACACAATTAAAATATGGTGGAGGTATGAAAGGACTAGATGATGATTTTTTAAGGAAAAATCTCTTCTGAAGATTTGATATTGCAGCTGAAAGCTGTGAAAAAGGAACCATCCAGTGCATTCCAGGCAGAATAAAGAAGATAGCATCTGTTTATTTGTTATATTTGACTGTTACATGGTATTTAATTACTAGATGTGGTAAACTAAAAGGTGCTTGCACAATAGTCTGTATTCATCAGATCATAACACTAACCAAATTTTCATGCAATTACTTATTTAACATCTTTATTCTTCACCAGAAAAATAAGCTCCATATTGACAGGAACTTTAGTTTTTGTTTGTTCGACTGTGTATCTCCACAGCTAACTCTTGGTATGTACTCAGTGGATGTTTTCAGAATAGCAGGCTGGATGCAAAAGAATTGATGATATTGAAAACCTCTCCTTGCAAACTTTCTAAAACAAACAATTCAATTATCTTATTTTAAAAAGAAACTATAATCAATGTTTTAAAGGATTGACAATGATTTGGAAAGTCTTTTAGAGTCATTCAAAAGCTTTATGTTTGGGAACTCTTCCAAGAGCTTGGTCAAAATCAATATTTCTTCATTATATATCTCTTCAATATTTCTTCTTCAGTGTATACATCGTGTGTGTACATATATGTGTGTACATCTACACATACATATACATGTGTGTATGTATATGCATATAAGTGTGTGTATGTATATATAATTTCCAGAATGTATAATACTGTATGCATATACATTCCACAATGTATATATACACATATATACACACATACACATACATACACACATACATATATGTATATGTATAGATGTACACACATCTATACATATGCATTATGTTATGTGTACACACACATAATTGGCATATGCAATATATGGTATTCTTACACACAAGGCACACACATATATACATACATATGATACATATCCATATATACATGTATATATACACATACATATATACACATGCACGTGCACATACATATATGTACATATATGTTCACACACATAAATACATGAACACATATATACATATACATACCCACATACATATATGTATGTATATATGTACATACATACATATATAATGACAGTAATAAAATCTTTCTGGAATCAGAATTGTGCAGTTTTTTAAAATGTGCCTTTCTGGTCTGTTTTCATCAGGAAAATTTATAGAACAAATGCATCAATGTGTTGTAGAAGTCTTAGAATGGTGATATTTCTGGCATTCAATTTTGGTTCCTGATTTTAATTTTGCTGATTTCCATCCTTCCACACTATTGCTATGTTGATATGATTAGAAACAACCATTGTACAAGAATAACAATGAGTCTGCAATTCCATGAGATTTTTTCCCATGAAAATAAATATTACACATTCTGGAAACTACACGGAAATGGGCTAAAAATACACAGAAGAAAGAATTTAAGAGTTCAAATACGTGAAGGTAGAGATAGAAAGAAAATAGATCAGTGAGGGAATGTTTGCGCCTACATCAAGAGCTTAAACAGAAACCATAAGAAATAGCTTTCAGAATGACGCTAGAAGGAATCTAAGTGATTGTGGTTAAAGATCACTTCTGGCTGAGCTCTAAATGGGTTGTGGGGAGGAACAATATGGAGCATGATTGGAAGAACAAATAAAGAGTGTGTGTGTGTGTGTGTGTGTATGTGACAGAGAGATAGTCTGAGAGAGAGACAGGCTGGATGACCTAGCAGAGTAAAAGGAAATTTGAAAAAGGAGGCAGAACAGACCATCTCACATTCCTCACTGGTGGTCAGATGTGAGCTGGTGAGGCTGGAAAAAGCTTTAACTTCACAAAGAGAATAGAAACTTCATTTTAATAATTGAAAATAAAACGGTAATAACCTGAAAACTGTGGGACTTGTGTCACCAAAGCTAACAACTATATCTAATGTATTTTCCAGGAAATGGCAAAGAATATCTGACAAGATACATTTGAAGAAAGAGGTGGAAAATACTAAGATTGTTTTCTGATTATACCTGATCATGTTGAGCTTTTTAACAAGACATTTATGATCTCTAATATTAATATTCTTTACCACAGTATTATTTAAACAAACAAACAAACAAAAAACAGAAAATAAATGGAACTCTATTTTACTCTCAAAAGTATATAGTTTAAAAGTAGAAAAAATTTTAAGAATAAATTTACTGGGGGAAATGACAGTTTTCAAACTGCCCATAGGATACCGGTATTAAAGATGGAGATTCTAAAATCTTCTTTATTTTGCATGGTCATTAAGTTACCTTCTAGCTCCTCCCAGCTGAAGACAATAATCTTTGTAAGAAAGAGGACAGATGCTCACGCCTGTAATCCCAGCACTTTGGGAGGCCCAGGAGGGCGGATCACGAGGTCAGGCGATCGAGACCATCCTGGCTAACCCAGTGAAACCCCATCTCTACTAAAAATACAAAAAATTAGCCGGGCGCGGTGGCGGGCGCCAGTAGTCCCAGCTACTCCGGAGGCTGAGGCAGGAGAATGGCGTGAACCCGGGAGGTGGAGCTGTCAGCGAGCCGAGATTGCCCTACCACAGAGCAAGAAAGAAGAAAAGAAAAGCAAGGAAGGAAGGAAGGGAGGGAGGGAGGGAGGGAACTGATGAAAGCTGCAGTTATTTTCTTGCTTGTTATAATTCATTTTACTAAGTTGTAAATCTCCTGAGTCCCCAACAAATGCATGTTGGGTTGAGTAGCAAGCACCATGGCTGAAATTTGAAATCCAGGCTTAAATGTGCCTCATTCATACTGGCATAACTACTATTAAAGTTAAGAATAATATAAATGGAGAAATCAACTTAAAGGCAGGACAAGAAGAGTGAGTAGTTGCTGGTAAATGGGGAAAAGGAGAAAACTACTGGAAAAGTGGACTAGCATATTTTATTAATTTTAAAAGTGTGAATTCATTTCAGCAGCAAACGGGAGGTTGCTGACCAGGCAAAGAATAACAGATCATTGTATGTATTTGATTTAGGCAGTAGACTCAATTTCCAATGAAATATCTAGATATGACTGCTTTTTATCAAGGTTGGAATATTGATGCTATACACATGTGCAATGTCCATTCCATGTCTAATTTGATCAGATAAAGCAGGGACTTAGCCACCATCTTTGCGGGGAAGCAGAGAGAATATCATATATTAAGAATAAATTAAAGTAGATCAATTTGTTTAAAAAAATAGAAAATTAAGAAACACATGAACAGAGCTATGAAATCAAACTTGCCTGCCAGATCAGTACATATTCAAGTTCAGAATACCCTTCCAAAGAAGGACAAGCAAAGAAACACGGTTAATGTGTAAAGAACACTAAGATTTAGCAATATCGTCTCTGTTTTAACTAGCTATGTGACCCCTCTGTGTTCTTCACTTTCCTTCTGTGAAAAATGAAAGTGAGGATGAATTAATCTTGTAGGTCTTCCTGTTCTATCACTCTATGTAGAGAGAAGGCTTTTACATGATGGAATGATCAATGGTATTTATTGTAACACCCAAACTAATTAGAGATGATTCAGCAGCACCAAATATATGTGGGCTCATGAATAATCATAACACTGAAAACCATGCAATCTCTTTTTTTCATCTTTTTAAAAAAGTGTTTAGTTCTCTTCTTGGGTACTCACAGGAGAATAATTTGCATTAAGCTGTTGGCGTCACAGTTAATAAACCTAATGAAGTATAGCCGAGCTCCAGATTTCAGTTTTGATGTGGATAATTCAATTTTCTGAAATCTTTAAGCGTATGAATGACAAATGTTTAGAAGTCACTCCTTGATCCCATTTTGTATGTTTGCAGTGACTTCAATTTGAAAACTCTCAATGGTGATTTTGCCTATTTGTTTTTAACACAGATGTCTAATAACTTTCCCATCTTTTAGCCTAAATACAGCATCACTGATTTTCCCAAGGCAACATGCAAAAATGATTGATAGCATTTCAAAATTCCAGAAGAAGCACATAGGGTGCTTCACAGTTTCTGTCATAATTAATTGAGAGTCCAACAAGAACATATGTTTGTGTGCCATTACAATGGGAAAGTGTTAAAGGAAATGGAGTTATTTCCACTTGTAGCCAGTGGTGGGTGAATGAAAGCAGAATCTGCCCTACAACATTGAGCAAAAGAAAATTAAAAAGTGAATCTATTTCAAATTCAGTCTGTTTGGCAACCTGTAATTCATAATTAACTCGTGTTTCAGGGCAGATTAATTACATAATACTAACCATGCAATTATAAGTAAATTTGTTTATTTCTTATTCCTCAGCATTTTAAGGAAGGGGAGCTCACCATACATGGTCATTACTTTTAGATCCACTCAATGTAATTTCCATATAAAAGATGGAGACCTGTAATTACCAAGTATTCAGTATTTAACAAGTATATGTTTTTCAGACTAAAGAAACGAGGTACAGTGCAAAGAGCAGGGTTTTAAAGTCAAATTCATATTTGAATCTTATTTTCCCCACATTATTATGGACTTTTTCTCTCACCAGTAAGAATAGAGTTGCTGTATTGATTAAATATGCAATCACTTAATTTAGCTATACAACACAGGTGTAGACACTCAAATCGTTTTTCAAACTGCTCAGATACCTCGCAAGGCTTCATGCTTTGACTATTCTGTTCCTTCTGCTTGATAGAACATTTATACATTTCTAAAGTTGTTTAGTTCCATCTTGTTTTTCAAGATCTAGATAAAGATTCAGCCAAGTATGGCCAGTGGGTCAAATTTACCATCACCCCCACCACAAAGTTTCCTAAATAAAGTTTGATTGGAACACAGCTGTGCCTATTCACTTAAGTATTGTTCATGGCTATTTTCGTACTACAACAGCAGAGTTGAATAGTTGTGACCAAAAACTGCATGGCCCACAAAGCTTAAAATATTTCTACTTTAGGTATTTCTCCTAATACCTAATGTAAATGATGAGTTAGTGGGTACAGCAAACCAACATGGCACATGTATACATATGTAACGAAACTGCACGCTGTGCACATGTACCCTAGATCTTAAAGTATTATATATATATACACACACACACATACACATATATATATATATATTTATTCTCTAGCAGATAGTAAAAGTTTGCCAACCCTTGATTCAGAAAATGTTCCATATTCTCTATGCTTCATTTCCTGGCCAACACCCATGTTTATTTTGATATCATTTGTTTTGTACATTAACTGTATTTTCACACGAGCACCGAGAAGTGGAGACTGCATTTCAGTGTTCCTTTGTCTATAGTCTGCTTAACATAATATCTGACACTCAAACATTTTTTGTTTGAACCTAAAAATAAATTATTAGATTTACATGGTCAGCCCTCTGAATTTATGGGTTCCACACTTGTGGATTCAACCAACCTTAGATTGAAAGTGTAGTTAGGTCTAGGACAGGATACTGCATCTGTACTAAACATATACGGACTTGTTTTTGGTCATTCTGCCCTAAACACTGCAGTACAATAACTATTTACATATCGTTTACATTGCATTCAGCATTAAAAGTAATCTAGAAATCATTTAAAGTATATGGGAGAGTATGCATAGGTTTTATGAAAATACAATTTTACATAAGGGACTTGAGCACCCACAGATTTGGGTATCTGTAGGGACTGGGAGCTCCTAAAACCAATCCCCCAAACATGAATACTGAGGGATGACCGTATATAGATTGGATGCCAGTCTAGATAGAATGCAAATTAGTATTTTTAAAGTGTTTACATGGAAAAATGTACATGTACATAGACAGAAGACACTGAAGAAGAAGTTCTGAAAGCTAAATGTACATGCTCTCAGAACAAGAATGCAGACCTCTGATTATAGGACAAAGGACTCAACAAGCTTTAATATTGATTTCTCCAGTGGGTTTCGTCTCTTATGTGACCTGTTCTAGATTTGTTACACAGTTGTGTCTGTATGTGTGTATGCACGCCTATGGCTTGAACAGCACAGGAGATTATTTATTTCATTGATATAGAATCTGACACAGAGCGAATTTCTTCCATACTACAATCCTTCCCATTCTGTACTTTCTGGTCTCTTCGCTTTAATCTCCCCTGCATATAAAAGTGCCATAATTCCAAATATGACTGAATATTACCTGTGTTATCATTCTTAATTTATACCATATGTATTTAAATCATTTCTAATCTAGAGGATATTTTTGAATGGAAAATGTCTAAACTAAAATGGAGAGTTATAAAGTTCAGATTATTTAATTTTCTCTCATGTAAAACAGAATCTATTTATCCCATTATAGAAAAGAGTATTCTGTTTGTTGTTAATTACAAATGCTAAATTATTGTGTTGCACGGAAGATAGATAAAAATATTACCTGTCTGAATTACTGCCTGTATTAGTCCGTTTTCACATTGCTGATAAAGACATACCTGAGACTGGGAAGAAAAACAGGTTTAATTGAACTTACAGTTCCACATGACTGGGGAGGCCTCAGAATCATGGCAGGAGGAGAAAGGCACTTCTTACATGGCTGTGGCAAGAGAAGATTAAGAAGAAGCCAAAGTGGAAACCCCTGATAAATCCATCAGATCTTGTGAGACTTATTCACTATAGCAAGCATAGTACCAGAAAGACCGGCCCACATGATTCAATTATCTCCCACTGTGTCCTTTCCTCAACACATGGGAATTCTGGGAGATACAATTCAAGCTGAGATTTTGGTGGGGGATACAGCCAAACCCAACACTGCCTGTATTGTTATTAGCGTGTTTCTTTTTGGTAATCAGCATGATCTGCATAAGAGGTATTTACAAACTGATTTCAAAGGCAGCTTTTGGTTTTGTCAGCTTTACTTGCTTTGGTTGGACAATGATAGGGTCATTCCTTTGTGATTACATTGTGATTACACTGTGTCATTCCATTGTGATTGATTACATTGAGCCTGCCTCTAAAAGAAGAAACCTTTAGTAAACACGGAGAGTCTCTAGATTACTTACAAAGCCTAATACAAGGAAATGGTATGTAAGTAGTCGCTATACCAGAGTGTTAGCTTTAATTTTACTTTCATCTGTAAGGGTATTGTGACCTCACTCTTCAAGCCCTAAAAATAGTGGCCAACACTTTGTTTAACCCTTTAAGGATTTACAAACTTTGTTTAAGTTTCTACCCTTTTGTATATGTGAGTAAATAAGGCCCCTGTAATTGCCATTATTTTTTGTTTCTTTTTACTCCTTAATATCTTCTGTAAGTGATTTACATCCATTAGAGGTTAACATCATGGTTACCCAGGCTTTGGTTTACCTGCTCTGCTCTATGTTTTCCCAGTATAAAATGTTACCCTCCCAACATTCCTGGAGCATCACACTAATGCCAGGATGTATTAATGCCTCAATAAACATATTCCTCTAAAGTGAATCATGGCTGTCCAAAATTAATTGTCATAAAAGTGGAGGTTATAATCAAGATTATCTATTACATATGCACTGAGGCACAACAATTAAAAGGGAGAATGTGTGTAGTTATTGAGGTCATGAACAGCTACTACCCTTATGTTCACTGCTTAATTATTAGCAACTATTTATAATGCATGCCATTTCTTAGGTGCTGCCTGGCCCTATTCCGAAGAACTATGAACTGATATCTATAAAATATAAGTGTATAATTGTGTAACTGATCATTCTTAAGAAAGAGGGAAGGTTTCCATAGCACTGACAATAGTATTTTGTATGCATGCACGTGTGTTTATTTATTTACTGACTTACTTATGTTGACTGCTGAGCATTCATTCTCATTTTCTTCTATTAAGAACACCTTCCAGTTCTGTTTGAGGAATTACTTCTCCATCACTGTGCTTTGTGTTTCCTGGGTCCATCAATCAAAGTATCCAGCTTTCTGCTAGCTGAAGAGAAAGCAAATGGCTCAAACTAGCTAAATTATTCTCTCTGTATTACTCTTGAGTTTGGAAACTTGAATGTCAAATTTAATAAGAAATGTCATTGCTTTTGTTTTAAACACCCCAGAGCTGACTTATCTCCTGAAGAGATAAACATTTAGCTTAGGCACCTGGATTGATATGGTCTATCCAAAGATAGCACTTTATTATTTTATTTAAACTCTGTGAGCCACATCATATTCTACCAATTACTTTTCTTTTCTTTTTTTCTTTTTTGAGACAGAGTCTCACTCTGTCACTCAGGCTGCAGTGCAATGGCATGATCTCAGCCCACTGTAACCTCTGCCTGCTGGGTTCAAGCAATTCCCCTGTCTTGGCCTCCTGAGTAGCTGGGACTACAGGTGCATGCCACCACACCTGGCTAATTCTTGTATTTTAGTAGAGATGGGGTTTCACTATATTGGTCAGGTTACCTGCCTCAGCCTCCCAAAGTGCTGGGATTACATGCATGAGTCACCATGCCAGGCCAAATTTTCTTTGACCTACTAATACAAAGTTTCTTTCTCTTGAAAACAATGCACTTAATTGCATTGCAGTTGCAAGCTAGCTCTGCAAGCTGGAGAACCAGGAAAGCCAATGTCTGAAAATCCGAGAAGGGGAATTGAAAGGTGGGGCATGAGAGCAAGGGATGGGCCATGGTGTAAGTCTCAGTCTGGTGGAGCACTGATATCCAAAGTCAGGAGAAGATGGATGTGTTGGCTTAAACACGGAGAAAAAAAAAACTGCCTTTCCTCCAACTTTTCATTCTATTTGGGCTTTCCATTTTCAGTCTTTGCCATTTCATGATGCTGTGACAAAATACCATAAACTGGGTGGCTTCTAAACAACAGAAATTTGTGTCGCAGTTATAGAGGCTGGGAAGTCCAAGCAAATTTGGTATCTGGTGATAGTCCACTTACCGGTAGGTCATCTTCTCACAGGGTGGAAAGGTCGAGAGGTCTTTTTCTTGGTCTGTTTTATAAGGGCACAATTCTCACTCACATAGTCTCTGACCTCATGAAGTATTCACCTACCAAAGGCTCCACCTAATACCATAACTTTGGAAGATAGTTTTTCAACATATGAATTTTCAGGGGACATAGGCATTCAGGTCATCAAAGTCTGATTATAAGAACTTTCTATTATAAATCTACTTGGTGCATTTAAGCATATCTTATACATTTAAACCTTTAATAGGATACAACGTCTTCCAGGAAATTGAAAATAATAATAAAACAAGAAGGTGAATAGAAAAGCAATCCTTATTAATCCCTGAGCTATAACTCTGTAGTAGAAGCTGGCTTTTAAATGTTCTGTAATGCTTGGTGTGTACTGAAAAACGCAACAGATTCCAATTGTGTCATCATTTGCAAGTAGCCTAGGCTTTAATTTTAAAAGAGGTTGAATACTACTTACTACTTGTCCTAGTTTCCTGTTGCTACAATAATAAACTATCACAACATGGTGATGTAAAACAACACAAATATATCCTTTTATGGTTGTGGAGTTCAGAGGTCTAAAGTTATTTTCATTGGGCCAAAGTCATGGAGTTGGCGGGGCTGGTTCCTTCTGAGGCTTTGCAGAGAAAACTCATCTTTCTTGCTTTTTTCTTTTTTCTTTTATTTTTTTTTTTTTTTTTTTTTTTTTTTTTTTTTTTTTTTGAGATGGAGTCTTGCTCTCTCACACAGGCTGGAGTGCAGTTGCGCTCACTGCAACCTCCGCCTCCTGGGTTCAAGTGATTCTCCTGCCTCAACCTCCTGAGTAGCTGGGACTACAGGCACACACCACCACGCCTAGCTAATTTTTGTTATTTTAGTAGAGACGGGGTTTCACCGTGTTGATCAGGATAGTCTTGATCTCCTGATCTTATGATCCACTCGCCTCTGCCTCCCAAAGTGCTGGGATTACAGGTGTGAACCACCAAGCTCGACCTTCTTGCCTATGTCTAATGGTCGTCTGTATCCTTTGGTTCCTAATGTCTTCCTCCATCTTCAAATTGCATCATTCCAGTTATGGCTTCCATGATAACATTGCCTTCTCCTCTGACTTCTGCATTCTTCTGTGAGGATCACTGTGATTACACTGGGCCCACCTCTAAAATCTGGGAGCATCTCCTCATCTTAATATCCTTAATTTAATCAAATCTGCTAAGTCCCTTGTACCATACAGGGTAGCATTCCCAAATTCCAGAGATTATTATGTGGATATATTTGGGGCCCATTATTCAGCTTACCATACCGTTTTAAATTATCTGTACTTGATCCTAAATGTTATGTTGGACTCATAGCACTTATCAAACCTAATGTGCGTTTACAAAATAAAAAAAAAAAAAAAAAGCAATGTCCTAATTGCTGTGGTCCTGCTTTCCCAAAAGCTCACAATTTACTGGACAAGTCAGGTACACAGCCAAATGTATTAGGCTGATGCGAAAGTAATTGTGTTTCTTGCCATTAAAAAAATGGCAAAAATAACGCAATTACTTTTGCACCAGTCTAATAAATCTTAGCAGATTTTTCTTTTTTTAAATTTGCTATAGAAGCAGAAGTATATGTTTTGATACTCTGAACATTTTCACACAATGTTTTCACAATATTTCAACTGACCCAACAAACCAGTATTCAAAGTCATAATTTTATAGTAGGGCTGCATTCAACTTTTAGTGTGTATGGCATTCAAGAAGTCATGGCTAAGGTACTTTCAGTGTTCTCTGAATTTACAAAACAATCTTCTGTGATTTTATTACCTGAAGCAATAAAAATGTTATACCTCCGAAAGGCAGCTTCTAAATCAGTAGTTTCTAAACATTGATTTTTCGTCTCATGCTGCATAATGAAGACTTCACTCATCGGAGAAGAATGGGGAGAAATATGAAAATGTAAGGAGTTTTTCATAAAGCTAAATGTATTCAGTTTTAAGACTGTCCTTCATGTCCTTTTCACAATTTTCCTTTACAAAAAATTTTAGAGATCATAAGTAAATCTTTTAACCTGAAAATAATAATTTAATGAATGTATGTCAATAGCAAATTAATACACACACATATAAACACACATGCATACATTCTGGCTTATAAAATTTGAAAATATAGAAATCATATCTGTAGCATGTTAATTGAGTTACATTAATAAGTTAGTATTAACACCTATAATTGTATATGGATTCAAATTTACAAAATATCTTCATATCCATTAGTTCAAGGGCTCTTCCCCCAAAATAAACCCATGAGGAAAAAAAGTAAGTGATTATTATCTCCATTTTGTAGAATGAGAAACAAAAGCACAAAATTTTAGGTGACTTATCAGAATGATTTCAGTTGATATGCTGTATCTGTCATCTTAAACTTGCCCTATATCTTCAACCAGTTTTCAGAACGTTTCATTTATTACCTTGCACTAACTAAAATGTTGGTTTTCCCTAATTCCTCTGTAGTCAACTCAAGTTCCATATCCAGCACTTGAGCTGTATACCTTTCCTTTGGACCAACTGTCCCAGTGTGGGGAGGATAAAGAGAGATACACTAATGCATCTTCCTTGTTCGTTTTAACCCAGTTTTGTCTTCTTTTTCTTCTTCCTAAACTATAACCTCCATCTCTGAATCTCATGCTTTTAATGGAAAAAAAAGGTCATCTATTTTGAGTGCTTCAGAAAGGTAAAAAAAATAAGGAAATTGATATGATAAGAAAATTGATATGATTAGTGGTTTGGCCACATACAGGTAAGTGAAAAGTATGCATTGTGGAGTGCTGGGTATGAAATATATTTAGAATGGGATAATTGATAATAAAGAGAAAGGGCACATAACTCTTTCAAGATTGTTGCTAGAAATAGGTATAGACAAATAAAAAGAATGTTAGAGGATGATAAGGTATGAGGTCAACATTAGTGATTTTTTAATTATGTGAAACAGAAATTATGCCACAGAAATACATGACTCCTTTATATATAATAACCCAATATGCTACTCTTTGAAAAATCTGGACAATAATTAGAGGTTAGTAGTGCTTAATCAGTTTAACATAAATCAATTACAGAAAATGCTACAACTCTATTATTCTTTGGTGATATACTGTGGAAACAGCGTTCAGAGAAGGCTCTCTAAATGTTATGGAGGCAGGTGAAAGCACTTCTACTCCATTATTGGAGTGGTTGTAAATTAGCGCAGCCATTGTGGAAAACAGCAGGAAGGCTTCGCAAAAATAATAACAAATGGAGATGGAATAGTTGGATTTGAAAACTAGGGAAAAATAAACCTTCAGCCTTACCTCATTTTATACATAAAAATTAGTTTCTGATGAATGATAGACCTCCATGTAAAACAAAAGCATAAAGCATCTAAAAGAAAATATAGAAGAATATAATTAATTCTTCACTCAGAAAAAACTTGCTTAGATAAGTCAGAAAAAAATAGTAATCATGAAAGCAAAAAATGATAAACCGAGTTTCAACAAAATTGAAAATTTTGTCGGGAAGCATATTTGACAAAATGAATAGAAAACCACAGACTGGAAAAAATACATATTTAGACATTTAAAACCCCTTAAAAGTCAACAATAAAAAGGATAAAACATTTTTAAAAAGGGAAAGAGGGCAATGGTTTTGACTGGTTGGACTGTCTACAACAGAAAACATATTTTTTCATTAAAGAAGTGATCATTTAGTCCTCAATTAGGTAATATTTCACACCCATACAGGTAGCTAAAATTTAAAAAACACTGGCAGATTTAAATATTGACAGGATGTATAGCAACTGATACTTTCACATACTGCCAATTGATGGCATCATTATAATCATTTTGGTGAACTGTGACCCAAATTACACTCCTTGGTATTTATCTAAGAGGACTGAAAATAGATATTCACAGATGTATACAAAACTATTCATCATAACTTTATTCATAATAACTATGCCTTGAAAAAGCCCAAATACCCACCAACTAATAATCAATAAACAAATTTTATGTGTTTATAGTACTTAATAAAAACAATCAAAATAGCAAAAACTGTATATGAATGTATAAATACACAAATTACATGAAATTTGAGAAACATTTATATTATATCGAGTGAAAGAAACTTGTGATAAAGGAGTAAATACTGTACTGTTTCATTTATATGAAGTACCAAAATAAGAAAAACTCATCTATGGTCATTAATATCAAAGATCAGTTGCATTTTGGGTAGAGGAGAAGGGAGCAAAAAGGAGGACAAGGGAGAACTTTCTGGGGTAAGGAGATTCTTGTGGATGCTTGTTTTGTGTGGATTACAGCTGTATAAGCAATTGTTGCAACTCATTAAACTTATCACTTAATATCTCTACATCTTGTTGCATATAAATTATAAATTAATTAAGAAAAGCAAAAGAATCAGTAAAAATGTATTAGTCCAATACTATGCAATGTCTCAATTAAAAAAATTCTTGAAATTCTCTGTGAATTAGTATGCTCAACAGCAGAACAAAATTATATGGTTTTGTCTTAAGAATAATTTAAAATAGGAAGATTTTGCAACAGATTTTAAAACTCCTCAACTTCCTTCCAGGGTGATCATCTTTGATGTTTTCTTTTCAGATGCCTGAAAATATTCTTGTGAAAGAGAAGAGGATCTCTTATGCTATATAAGATTGTACATAATCTTTATGTTTTAGTGTATTTCAACTTTGTTTTGGTGATCCGATATTTATTTTAACCTACGAAAAATGACAATACTAATCATGTTAGACTAAACTTGAAACAAAACAAATATAAACAATATATACTTTGTCTAACACCAGAGTATGCTAATATCTGTATGTGATGTTATTTCCATGAAGATGTATTTCCCTTCATGTTTTCCCCATGCATGACTTTAGAAAGGATTAATATTTTGAAATGTCCTCACAATAAACGAATGTTTTGAAATATACTGAAAAAGTGTGAGGTGTATTGAAAATGTGCTTCTTTGCATAACAGCCAAGGCGTCAGACATACTCATATCTCATTATGAGTATTCATCTTGGGTATTGAATGAGTTTAGGTTGCATAACACTTTTAATAAGACAATAATGAAAACATAAAACAATAGAAAATAAAACAATTTTCTAGAAAACATATCTACAAAATGAGAACATGTTCTCAAATAATTTCAACGTGTAGCTTGTAATTATTATTCAGTGATCTCCATGCTAGCTCAGTATATTAAACCTTTACAATTAAAAGCCCCACCCTAAAACTTAATGTCTTCTACCAAAACGTGTACCAAAATCATAAAAGCAGATTTCTGCAGTTTCCTGTGAAAAACATGTAAAATGTATTTGAAAAAGAAGTCAGACAAGAAGACTACATACAGTATGGCTTCATTTATGACGAATGTCTAAAAAATTGTAAATCCATAGGGACAGAAAGTAGGCTAAGCAGTTGTCTGGGGCTGGCAGGTAGAGCGCATAGGGAATAACTGTCAGTAAATATGAGTGATCTTACTGGGATAATGGAAATATTCTAAAACTAGATTATGCTAATGATTGCACAGCTTAGTAAATTTACTAAAAAATCATTGAATTGTACACATAAAATTGGTGAATTTAAATGTGTTTGAGACCGGGCACAGTGGCTCACACCCGTAATCCCAGAACTTTGGGAGGCCGAGGTGGGCGGATCACGTGGTCAGGAGATCAAGACCATCCTAGCTAACATGGTGAAACCCCATCTCTATTAAAACACAAAAAAATTAGCCGGGTGTAGTGGTGGGCCCCTGTAGTCCCAGCTACTCGGGAGACTAAGGCAGGGGAATCACCTGAACCTGGGAGACGGAGGTTGCAGTTAGCCAAGATTGCCCCACTGCACTCCAGCCTGGGCGACAGAGCAACACTCTGTCTCAATAAATAAATAAATAAATAAATAAATAAATAAATAAATAAAGTGAGTAGTTAAACTAACAAGTTTTTTTTTTTTTTTTTTTTCTAAATTAGTGTCTAGTTTCTTATACATCCAGATGTTACAATGCAGAAAAAAAGCACAGTATTAAGAAGGACGTATTTTATTTCTAGTGGTTGAGTGATTGACACAGCTTGATAGTTAGGTTAAAATGGATACTTAAAACAAGTTAAATATGAAATGCCAATTTTTTTTTTTTTTTGCTAAACGCAAGAGAGTGGAAACTTTTTTATACTTCAATGATTATACTGAATGATTATATGTTCTCTACAATATATATGGAGAGGTGTTTGTCAATAATGCTTTCATATACTTTTTCTTCTTTCACAAGTTAGAGATACTGTGTTTCTCCACTTGGGAGAAGTAAGTCAGTGTGAAGTGTCTGCTTTTTTCTCTCTAACAATACATACTTACGATTTCAATTAAATTAATAAGATAAAATTAAAATATCTACTTTGGGTAATCAGGGTTTCTCAACCTTAGCAGTATTTAGGGGTATTTTGACACTAATAATTCCTTGTTTTGGAGGCGGTCCTGTGGTGTATGGGATGCTCAGCAAAATCCTTAGCCTCTACCATTAGATAATAATAATTAGAAGGATATATCCAGAAAGATAATGTTAATGAAAAAAATTTAAGAGCTAGTGTATATATTGTTTGTAAGTGTGAGGAATTCGTAACAATGTTAGGATAGGATTTATATTCAGGAGATAGGGAAGGGAATTAGATACATAAGGAGTTAAAGGAGGCTTCAGCTTTATCTTTAAGATTATGGCAGCTAATATGAAAAGAGATCCAAAATACAGAATATAAAAGAAAACAAATATCTGCAACCTAAGTGATGGAGACATTTATTTTGGTGAAATTATTCTCAATAATTTTATACACGTAGAATAAACTACATATATAGTAGAGAGAGAGAAAAAGAGAAATATAGAGATTAACAAACTAAGCTTCACAGTCACAGGGCCCTGGGAGATTGGGAGAATGTTTCTATTTTCCCTCTTTGCTTACAGAATAGAAGAGAAGACAGTCACAAATGAAAAGTGGCATTCCTAGAAACTGTAGTGTCCTACATATTACACATGCTGCAATATTTTTCTCCGTTTATCAACATGATTGTAGATCCTAATAATAGTAATCATTTACAACAAAATTACAATACAGAAAAGTTACAAATGCATGCTTAAAACACAAGCATTTAAAATTAACACTCTAATTATTCCTAGTGCCTTGAAAACACGAATTAATATGATAGCTAAGGTTTTAAGAAAATGATTATAAATAGTATTACTTCTTAATCATTAATTATTATATATATTTAAAGTAGGCAATTATTATTTATGACTATGCCTAATAAATATTTTTCATTTCTTAAAACATTATTACTTAGCTTGGTGTTAAAGAATTGAGAAAAATGAGTGGTAAAATCATGTCCTCTCAAACAAAAACAACTCCATATGGTAAAATACTGATAAAAGTAGTTCTATAGAGAGTTATTCCTGCTCTCAGAAATTAGCACAATAAAGAGTTTATATTAGAATTGAGATAATAGAATCCCAGATTTTCTCCTTTTAATTTTACAGTTGAAAGACCCCTTAAAAGTTGTTTAGCTCTTATTTTATAGATGTGGAAAATGAGATTCAGAAAGTTCAGATGATTTCCTTCCCCAAGGTCACCTGGTGAGTTAGTAGCAGAACTGGATCTGGAACGCATCTTCTTCATCTTTCTATGCTTTTTCCACACTCCCAAAGTGAATTCCTGTCATAGTATCTTTTTATTTTCTAACAGAGAGTATTTTATAACACAGCACAACGGTAACTACGTACCTAATGTGCATTTCAGAACACATTAAGAATATTAAAGTTATTATTAGGAGAAAAGTCTTTTACTGCAGCTTAAACTTTCATTTTCCCCCCATTATCTGTTGCACAACTCCAGTTCTTAAGGGGGAAAAAAAATCAGACTCGGTCAGCAACTTGTAACCTGTGCAAACTCTGTGACTGTCTCCATGACAGCCTGAAGGTCAAAAGACCAGATCATCTCTACATTAGTCAACTCTCCGAAACTCGAGGATGTCAATCATTGGAAAGGATCAGCTGACCTATCTCCCCACAAGCACTCTGACAGATTTAATATTCACAGCATCTATTGTCAACAAAGAAAATAAAGGGAGAAGAAACTCAATTTGTATACTTCCCTCCTAAGGCATTCAAGGTACAGACTACGATAAAGATGTTGTTTATTTTCTGAACTGATGGCATTTCCCTGTTTGCTTTTATCTGCTGTTTCGTTTAGCTCAAAAGATCTAACTTTCTTCTTTATCTCTTCCTTTGAGCTAGCTGGATGAGATTTGCTAAGGACGGGAAAGCTAGCACTGCCATGATAGAATGGCATAAATTGTTCCAGCATACAGTGATTTGAGTAAACAATTTGCTTAGATTCTCCCCTCAAGAGCCATGCATATATTCCCATTGTTACCAAAAGAGATTGTTACTTGTTTTTATTTGCATCTTGCCTGAACAGATCAGGGAGGAAATGCATGGAATTTGGAGCAACACTCTCTTGGGTTTATATATCCTAAATCGAGATCATTTACCTCTCTGTGCCTAAGTCTGTCATTTACATAAGAAGTATAATACCAATTATATCGTTTAGGATTATATTTAGCTGCTGGTGACAGAAACCCCAAATGTAACAGAGGCTTAAGCAAGATTGACATTCATACTTTTTCTAAAACAAAACTGAACAAGTGCATGAGGATTGATATGGCGGTTAATGCATCAAGGGATCAGAAAGATTCTTTCTCTTATCTTCTTGTTCCATCATTTGTGGCCTTTACTTCATAGTTAAGGAAAGCAGAATTTTGATGTAGAGGCAAGAAAGAAGAAAAGAAGGAAAAAAGAGGGAGTGGTAAAGGGCACACAGATGATATGTGATATGTCACAAAGAACATGTCTCATTGGCCAGCATTAGTTACATGGCTGTACCTAGCTGCACAGGAGGCTGAAAAATATGGTGTCCATTCTGGATGGACCTAGACCCACTCAAAAAGTCAGGATCTGCCTTTTTTTCAGCTGTCTTCCCCAATCTGTGGGACTTTCAGGCACGATTACCACAGAAAATATAAGAATATTTTGGGAGATAACTAGCATCTCTACCACACCTAATTTAGGAGACACTGCTAGTTTTTCACAAGTATCTGGGCTGCAATCCCAGGTTCCCTTGCTTTTAGATCCTATCATTTGACTATGCTCTCCCCATTGGGATATGAGTTAAAGTGATCTGATCCATTTCCATGCCCAAATCTTTAACATTTTGAGTATTCTCTCTCTACGTTATCTTTGCAGTATGTGTCTTTCCTTTGAGCTAGCTAAAAGCTGAACTACTTTTGGTAGTTCGAAAAGGCATCGAAAGGCAGCTACTTTTCGATGTAAATGAGTACACTAACTTAGGTAATAGAGTAGGGAACATGGAAGGAATCAAGTCTCTGCATGGCTGTGGGGAATGAAAATACCTGCTGATATGATTTACTTATCCAGTCCTTGTACATTTGTTGGAAATACATGTCCTAGTACATGTATTTTTGTTGCCCTGATGAAATAGCACAAAATTTTACTTACTTTAGATGAAAAAAAAGATGGTGTATGGACCAGAGCTACCTTAGTCTTCCATGTATCAATTTCACCTATTTGAGGCCTCCAATGAAGTATAATACATAAGATAAGGCCAACACCACAATAAAATAGGATCGTTGTTAGTATGTGGACTTTGCCTTCCTTTACAACTAAGAAGCTTTTACCTTCTAACCTCAGAATAATTTCCAGTCTGCTGCAACAATTTATGCAAACAATATTCATCACATGCCAGAAGAAAAGAAGTGATGTAGGTAAAGAGAGACAACATATGTCCTGATAACAAGGTATATGTGACTCAAGGCATCATCCACAATCCTACTCTCTGCTCCAATGTTTAGAATTATAATAAAGAACATATGTTGCCTCTTGGTCTAGAATATAACCCTGAACTTCAATTTTCTTTCCCTCAGCTCAGGAAAATTGTCACTGCTTTTCTCTCGTCCTCTATGTTCAATGCCACAGATCAGCAACTACTCTGAGGAAGAAAACAGATAAAGGTAGGTTTCATCTCAAGCATTCCCATTCTTTCAGATATTCTGGCCCCTCAAGTCCTGATTTCCTTGGTCTCTTTCTAATCATACCAAGTATGCTTTTTGTATTTTATAAATATTTTTGATGACTGGATTAGCACAATATATTATTCCATAACAAAAAGAAATAAAAATGAGCTTTTGATGGTATAGAAACCAGTCTCCAAGATGAATTCTAAGGATCCTCATCTCCTTGTATTCTTACCCCTGGGTAGTCATCTCCCAAAATATATGAGGGTTAGTGTGTTAGAACAATATAATACAACAGAAGTAATGGTAGATCACTTCTCAGGATGTGTTATAATTACATCATAGCTTCTGTCTCACTCTCGACTCTCTTGTTCTAGAGGAAATCAGTGCCAAGCTATGAGTACAGGCAGCCCTGTGAAAAGATCAACTAGTGAGAAACTAAGTCCTTCTACCAATTGTCAGTGAGAAACTGAGGTATCCTGTCAACAGTCACATGAGTGAGTCATTTTCAAATGGATCTTCCATCCCCACTCAAGTATATGGATGACTGAAGTCTGAGCTTATAGCATGACTGCAAACTCTTGAGACCCAAAGCCATTTATGCATTCAGTTGAGTTGCTTCTGCATTCTTGACCATCACCCACTGTGAGAGATAATAAATGTGTATGTATGTGTGTGTGTGTTTAATTTGTAATTGTGGTAAAATAAACACAACATTTATCATATTAACCATTTTTAAGTGCGTGGTTCAGCAGTGTTAATTATATTCACATTGTTGTGTAACCAGTCTCCAGAACCTTTTCATATTGCAAAATTGAAACTTCATACCCATTAAACAACAGCACCCAGCTCTCCCTTCTCTGGAAACCACCCTTGTACTTTCTGTTTCTGTGAGTTTTACTAATCTAGATAGGTCATGTAAGTGGAATCAGAAACTACTTGCCTTTTTGCGACTGGCTCATTTTACTTAGCATAATGTCCTCAAGGTTCTCCATGTGGTACTATGTGTCAGAATTTACTTCCATGTGAAGGCTGAATAATATGTTATTGACTGTGCATACCACATTTTCTTTACCCATTCCTTCGCCAATGAACAGTTGGGTGGTTTCCACCTTTGGGTTATTGTGAATAGTATTCCCATGAACATAGGTATACAGATATTTTTTGAGACCCTGCCTTCAGTCTTTGAGGTATAAACTCAGAAGAGGAATTGTCAGATCATATAGTAATTATATTTTTTAAATTTTTTGAAGAACTGCCGTACTGTTTTCCATAGAAGCTACACCATTTTAAATTTCCACCAACAGTGAACAAGGATTCAGTTAATCTACTTCCTCACCAACACCTGTTAATTTTTGTTTTCTTGATAGGATCCATCCTGCTGGGTATAAGGTGATATCTCATTATGGTTTTGATTTGCTTTTCTCTGATGATTTGTGATGTTAAGCATCTTTTCAAATGCCTATTGACTATTTATATATCCTCTTTAGAGAAATGTCTTTTCAAGTTTTTTGTCCATTTGTTATTCAGATTTTGTTGTTGAAGAAGAAGAAAGAGACAATGAAGAAAAGCAATATTTGAGGAGAAAATAATGGTAATTTTCAAACCAAAGAGATGTCATGCCATATGTTCAATGAGTTTTAAGGAAACCAAGCAAGATAAATACAATAAAATGCCACACATAAATATGTTATGTAAAACCAATGAATAAAAATTATCAGTGAGTCAACTATTTTACAACAAAAATATCTGTATAATGCATTGAGGGAAATTATAATTGTCTCAATATATGGTATTCAATCAATTGCATATCAATGTAGGAAAAAGCATTAGTTTGTTTTTTTGAGACAGAGTCTTGCTGTGCTGTCCAGGCTGGAGTGCAGTGCTGCAATTCCAGCTCACTGCAGCCTCCACCTCCTGGGTTCAAGTGATTCTTCCACCTTGGCCTCCTGAGTTGCTTGGATTCAAGGTGTGCACCACCACACCCAGCTAATTTTTGTATTTTTAGTAGAGACAAAGTTTCTCTCTGTTGGCCAGGCTAGTCTCAACCTCCTGGCCTCAAGTGATCCTCCCACCTCAGCCTCCCAAAGTGCTAGGATTACAGCATGAGCCACCATGCCCTGCCCACAAATTTTTTTCTCTACTTTGAACTACACAGACTCAATTCCTGATGGATAATAACCAAAATATGAAAGGTAAAATAATACATCTTCAGATAGTAACATAGGATATGTCACAAAATAATATCTAAATGATGAATTCATATATGAAAAGATCCTTAACTTCAATATTCATCAAGGAAACTCAAAGTTACAATGGCATATATAGATCAGAATGTCTAAAAATCATTATGGTAATGAAAATATAAAAATCTGACAATATAAATGTTGGCAGGAATGTAGAATAACTAAAACTCTCATACTGGTGGAAATGGAAATGGATAATTCCATTTTGGAGAACTCTTTAGCAATGTCTACTAAAGCTGAACCCATATGTGTCTGATAAGCCAGCAGCTGAACCTCAGAGTACACGCCTGTATTAGAAATTCTTGGTGCCCCACCAATTTCCCTTAAAAATTAACCATTTCCATATAAGGCAGACACAAAATTACACAAGGCAAATGATTTGTAAAGTTCAACATTTGGGCTTGTGATAACATCAGAATATTAATCTGTGGGAGTAATTGTATTTAGAAGGAGCAATGGGAGATTTTCTGGGCTAATGATAATGCTCTATGTCTTAATCAGGGTAGTGGTTATGTAGATGTGTTCACAGTGTAAAATTTAATCTGTGCTCTTTTCCTTCACATAGATTTTACTTAAATACAAAGTTTACCTAACCAACAAACAAATAAATAAGCAACATGGTAATATCCACCATGCTTAGAAAAGTCCTTTAATGCATGGGTTAATATATAGCCAAACATTACTCTTTGAAAAGTTTCTTAGAATGAATGATATAGAAAAGTGGTGGTTCTCTGACTTCAGTAAGCATTGGGATTACATGAAAGGATGTTTGGTGCATTTGAGGTGGAGTCTAGGTATCTGCATTTTGAGTAAGCTCCCAGGTGATGCTGCTGCTTCTAATCCAGACACAACACTGTGAGAACTCATTAGACTGTGGGATTCTCCTGTAGTAAGGGATGTAGGTTCCTGCAGCAGCAATTGCAAGGGGAAGCACCTCCTGGCTCCAAGCTGAACCCCTCAAGGGAGATGGAGCAACAGAGGCTGGGTGCCTTGATCACATTCCTCTCTCTATGCTGCCATCCTTGGCTCCCATGCTCTACAGGGACCCTGATACTTCCTTGCTGTACTCCAGCACTCTCTCTTAGACATTCTAGTGAAATTTTAGCTTTTTGTTTGTTGCTTTGGTCCTTTTTTGTGTGCATGACGACAAGTTCCAGGCACCTTTAGTCAGCCATCTTGCTGATGTCACATATTTTTGTACATCATTTTGTTAAAGTTTTACATTCAGGTTTGCTTTCTGATATATCTTGTCATTCCAATTTATCAGTCAGGAATATTTGTTTATTTTTAATTGCCACCTATAGATTTGTAACTTCTTTGTTGCCTAAAGGTATCCATTTGTAACGTCTCAGAAAGATGACTGTCCACATATATAATGCACAATAATCTGGTATTTATTAATCACAACTGATTATTCATTTCAGACTACTGGTGGAAGACCTTTCCTCTGGAACTACTTTGCAAAACATCAGTGTGCTTAAATAAGGAAACAAAACAAAACAAAACAAAAACCATAAAAAGAGCTTTGTTGGACTTCAGTGCTTATAGAACCAACTTTAATGTGAGAGAGAGACATAGGCAATTAAATAGAAAATCACTATTGCTCTTATTTGAGAGTCAATCAATCTATTCCTACTCTATGTTTTAACCTCTGCTTTATGGCAAGCTAGCACTTCTCCATTTTTCTAGCTATCTCCTAGCTGCATTTTCTGCCACAACATGGAGAGTGATCAGAAATAGTGACTAAAATTTATTATATTTTCTTCATCAAGTATACTATTTTAAATGTTAATATTAATTTAGCTGATTCACACTTTAAAACTTAGAAAGTACATTTGTGTCTATATTAATGAGAGGGGGGAAAAACATACTTTCTCAGTCCATAGTAATGAAAGCTGTACGATTTATACAGTTGTAGGAGTGTCGCAGTTCTGACACAAAACGGTAGGCAGATACCTGCAATGAGATCCACATGAAGAAAACATGGCAGAACTTTTAAATTTAAAAATCAAGACATTTTTACAAATAAATAACACTTTCTTGCTTATGTGTGTAAGTTTAACACACCATAAATGTGTATAATTAATACACAGGTGACCCTCAAGCTGACATTATTCTTAGATTCTGGATATTCTTTGTTTGTCTGTTAGAAACAGGGTAGGATAATGCCTAAAGTTATGCACCAAGGCATTGTCATTGGAACTGTAGAGGGTTGAAAGTATTTCTTTTCCCCCCTTTGAAACTTCATACATTAATAAAAACCGCAACAACAGGATATACATAGTATTCAATAATTTAAAATATTCAGAGATATTTCACTTTAAAAGTTTCTTATTTGATCATTCCCTGTGAAATAGGGAAGACAAGTAAATGGATGATCATCACTACCTAGTTTATTAAAATACCCTGTCAAAGATTACCTTGCATGAGATGAGGCAGGAGATCTGGAGTTTAGAAATTAAGCATAACATCTGGAGCATAACAGAGCTACTGCCTCCATAAAACAAAGTAATTAGAAATGTATACTATCACCCACGTATAAAATGAGAAAGATGATCAGTCATCCAGGGAAAAGTAAAGAAAAAAATGTACCCATTGGAAAATGAAAGCTGAATACACTAGATCGCATTATGTAGCTCTCCAGAATCACATACTTGCCTTTAAACCAAACCAACCCTAATGATTACTTGCATTCATCCCAAGTTCAGAAATCTAGGATACCATGAGATCCTTAGGGTCAAGGGGGCCAAAGCCTCTGTACTACTCGGAGTTCCTGGCTACCCAGAGAAGACCTACCTGATCACCTCCTGATCAGGCAATAACTCTCACCTCCTGCCTGCATGCTTCTTGCCTCCTCCTTGGGGCATTTTTGTTAAGCATGAGAAACAACATGGTATAGAATATTTCTAGGCACATATATACATCCCATGGTTTGCACTTTTTTTTTTTTTTTTTTGAGATGGAGTCTCGCTCTGTCGCCCAGGCTGGAGTGCAGTGGCACAATCTCGGCTCACTGCAAGCTCCGCCTCCCGGGTTCACGCCATTCTCCTGTTTCAGCCTCCCGAGTAGCTGGGACCACATGTGCCCGCCGCCACACCTGGCTAATTTTTTGTTTTTTAGTAGAGACGGGGTTTCACCGTGTTAGCCAGGATGGTCTCGATCTCCTGACCTCGTGATCCGCCCGTCTCGGCCTCCCAAAGTGCTGGGATTACAGGCTTGAGCCACCGCGGCCCATCTGCATTGCACTTTTAACCAAAGAGAAAGATAATCCAGTTGATCCTGTAGGCAAATTCTTTCCCTTTTCTTCTTCCCTCCTTGCCCTGTGGTAGATAGACTCACAGCAACACTGCTGATATAATTTAAAAGGCTGCTTAAAGGCATATTTCCAAGGATGAAGCAATTAGTCACACTTAGCAGGGGGCAGACAGATAACACATCTTTGCCTTGACTCCTTTTTCTGTACTGCTTCACTATCCTTGTTTCACATTTCTACTCTTGTGATTATACTCGGTATTAAATAATAACATATTAGCCCTCTTCTACGAGCTTTCATTTTTCTAGACATCAGGTAAAAACACAAAGCCAAATGCCACATATGGATGTGAGATAAAAATTCACACTATGAAGTGAGTGAGCATATTGCCGAGAAATTAACAAAAACTAGTACCAAACAGTCAAACAGTTGAAATTTCTATTGATCTGATTGAAATAAGAAGCTGTTCTTATAAAAACACTTCCATATCAGAAGACTCATAGGACCCCACAAAGAAAACACTCTCACCAGCTATGAGCTCAAATTAAAATAATTGTGACCCACATAAATAAAGTAGCATGAGTAAGATTAAGCATTGCAAAAATTCAAGGAAAGAACTTCAAATAATAGAATACTAAGAACAAATCTATTTAACAATCTGATTAAAATAACTGAAGACATACACTGAAGAGGGGAAACAAAATCAAATAACCAGGTAGTATTAACAAGAGTGAGTAGATTTTCTACAGAAGAATCAAATAAAAATTCCATAAATGTAAAACAGAATACAGTAATTGGCAATAAAAACTCAGTGCATCTATTAAAGAGCAGATTACACAAAGCTGAAGAGAGAATTATTAAACTGAATTTGGTGTCTAAGGAAATCAACCAAAATGGAGCACAGAGAAATGAAAATACTATTACCAATTTTAAGAAAAATGATTATTTATCACTGGCAACAGAGTTTAAAAGTTCAATACGTTTCTATTAGGAATTGCAGAATGACAGGAAAAAGAAATGGCAGAACGAATAATGTCTAATCATTGTGCCAATGGCCAAAACATTTTCTAGAATTGAATCACTGCAATCACAAAGTTGTTTGGCTTAACTTTCCATTTAGGACTCAAAAATAATAAGGCATTTAAAACACTTTTAAATTTATTTTATTTTAGTTGACATTTAATTGGATATCATTATGTGGTATAGTGTGATGTTTTGATACAGGTACAAAATGCACAATAATCAAATTAGTGTAATTAGCATGCCCATCACCTCAAACATTTATTACTTCTTTGTGTTAAGAACATTAAAAAGCCTCTCTTCTAGCTATTTTGAAACATACATTGTATTATTATTAATTAGAGTCGCCCTACTGTGCAATGGAAACCTAGAGCTTATTCTTCCCATCTATCTGTAACTTTCTACCATTGATGAACCTCTCCCCATCACTCTTCTGCTCAGCTTTTCCCTTCTCTGGTAACAGCTATTATACTATCTACTTCTATGAGAACAACCTTTCAGACTCCACATATGAGTAAGATCATGCAATATTTGTCTTTGTGTGATTGGCTTACTTCATTTGATACAATGTCCTCCATGCTCATCCATCCATGTTGCTGCAAATGACAAGACTTCATTCTTTTTTATGACTTAATAATGCTTATGTAAATATACTACATTTTCTTTGTACATTTACTTGTTGATGAACACTAAGGTTGATTCCATATCTTAGCTACTGTGAATAGTACTGCAACAAACATGGGTGTGCAGATATCCTTTTGATATATTGATTTCATTTTCTTTAGCCACATACCCATTAGTGGGATTGCTGAACATATAGCATATCCTTGATGAACATAGATGCCAAAAAAAACCTCAATAAAATAATAGCAAGCCAAATCAACAGCACATCATAAAAATTCTTTACCATGATTAAGTGGGATTCATCCCAGCATTGTTAGGATGTTTCAGCATATACAAATCAATAAATGTGATACATCACATTAACAGAATAAAGGATGAAAAGCATATGATCACCTCAACAGATGCAGAAAAAGCATTTGATAAAATTAAACATCTCTTTATGATTTAAAAACACTCTGAACAAATTAAGGATAGAAGAAATATATTTCAACACAATAAAGTCTGTATATGACAAACCCACAGCTAATGTAATATTGAAAAAGGAAAGGTTAAATTGTTTTCCTCTAAAACCTGGAACATAACAATAATGCCCACTTTTACCACTTTAATTCAGCATAGTACTGGAAGTCGTAGACAGAGCAATTAAGTAAGAGAAAGAAATAAAGAGCCTCCAAATTGGAAAGGAGAAAGTCAAATTGTCCTTGTTTGCAGATAACATGATCTAGTCTATAGAAAACCCTGAAGACTCCACACACACACACACACACACACACACACACACACACACAAATCTATTAGAAGTGGTAAGCAAATTCAGTAAAGTTTCTGTATATAAAATCAACATAAAAAATCAGTAGTGTTCCTACACATTAATAGTAGACTATCTGAAAAAGAAATCAAGAAAGCAATCTTATTTGTAATAGCTACCAAAAAAATAAAATAAGTAGGAATAAATTTAACCAAGGAGATGAAAGATCTCTTCAATGAAAACTATGACATGCTGATGAAATAAATTGGAAAGGACACAAATAAATGGAAAAATATATCATGTCCATGAACTGGAAAAATCAATATTGTTAAGACATCCATAAATTATAGATTTAATTCAATCTCCATAAAATATCAATGACATTCTTCACAAAATATTTTTAAAATTCTAAAATTTGTATAAAACCTTAAAATGTGTACAAAATTTAAAAACCCCAAATAGCAAAGTAATCTTGAGCAAACAGAATGAAGCTGGATGCATCACACTACCCAACTTTAAAATATACTACAAAGCAATATTAACCAAAAAACCATAGTACTGCCATAAAAATAGACACATAGATCAATGGAGCAGAACTGAGAACCCAAAAGTGAATTCGCACATTTACAGCCAACTGATCTTCTACAAAGGTGCAAAGAACACATATTGGGGAAAAGAGAGTCTCTTCAATAATCGGTGCTGAGAAAACTGGATACCCATAAGCAGAAGAATAAAAGTAGACCCATCTTTCATCTTATGCAAAAAATCAATTCAAAATCCATTAAAGACTTTAAGACCCTGAGCTATGACACTACTCAAAGAAAATGGGGGAAATTCATCATGATACTGTTTTGGGCAATTTTTTGGATATAACCTCAGAAGCACAGGTAACAAAAGCAAAAATAGACCAATAGGATTATGTCAAACTACAACGCTTCTGCACAGCAAAAGAAAAAAATAACAGGATGAATAGATAACTTTCAGAATGGCAGGAAATATTTGCACCTATGTATCAGACAAGAGGTTAATATCCATAATATATAAGGAACTCAAACAACTCAATAGCAGTAATCACCATCATCTTAAATTTTTTAAGTGGACAAAAGATCTGAATAGACATTTCTCAAAGGAAAACCTAAAAAGTGGCCAATATGTGTATGAAAAAATATTTGACATCACTAATCATCAGGGAGATGTAAATCAAAATCACAATGAAATATCATCCCACCCCATTTTCAATGGTCATTATCAGAAAGAAAACAAATATCAATGCTAGTGAGGATGTGGAGAAAAGGCTACTCTTGTATACTGTTGGTGGGAATATAAATTAGTACACTCATTATGAAAAACAGTATGGAGATTCCTTTAAAATTTATTTTAAAGCTCTTAACACAATTTCTTTTAGCATTTTATTTTAAATGTTTGGATTAGTATTTCTCTGGATATAGTATCTTTTGTTCACAAGGCATGACTTTCAATCAGTAGTCAGATATGCCTAACACCAGAGTTTTGTTTTCAACTGACTAGAAAAAAAAAAAAAACATTCCTTAACAAACGTGGAATCCCACAGACTTCTTTATGCCATATAGGTCTTACAAAACTATAATTTACAAAGTTATATTGCTTCTTACAGAAAATAAATTGCTTCCCGCTCAATACCATGTGTAAAAATGAGCAAAATCAAGGATTTACTTATATTTCTACTGATATTAGAATAAAAGTGAAGTATTAAAACATTTTGACAGAGTTGAACATTTTAAAACATTTTATTTTATAGGTGCAAGTTTTCTTGTATTTATCCTATTTGGAATTTTCTGACTCTTTTGACTTTTAGGGTTATTTTCAAGAACTTTAGGACATTTTGGAGCATTCCTTTTTTTTCTGCCTCTTCTCTTTCAACTGTGATTCTGTTATACCAATTACCAGCATATCAGATAACATAATATTTTCCACACATCACTCTTCGTTTTCCCCCCAACACTTTTGTAGAACCATTTTACGGATTGAGTAATTTCTAGAGATTTACTTTTAATTTAGTACTATACCATTTTTAATTGATTCTATTTCTTTGCTAAAAATGTGTCTTTATTCTGTACATTTATTTCTAAAAGACCTTGAATTTATGTACAATATCTGTTTTATATTATAGAACTCATTCTGGCTGGAATGTAACTCCATTGTTTTCCAGCACTTCCCTATCTTTGGTATCACTGTTCAGTGCTCATCTTGACAGCAGCCATTCTCTGCTAGGCCAATTGTAGTCCTGTCCTGTGTCTAGTAGTCTGGCCCCTGGACGATCCTCAGGGAGCTCAGGCAGACTTCTGGACCCTGCTTCCCTGTACAGCTTCCATGCATTCCAAATTCCAGCTGCCTCAGCAACCTCAGTTGAATAAAACCCTCAGTTCAGCAAGAGCTTCTTGCTCTTCTGGGATTTAGCCCTCTACCCAGTATTCTGGAAAGTGCCCTCCAGCATAAAGTCTAGGAACTTATAAGCATCATTTATCAAGAATTGCCTTCCTATATTGCCTGCCACCCAGTGCCTCAAAAGAGTTGCCTCATACATTTTATTCGATTTTATAGTTGCTTATGGTAGAAGGGCAAGTTTGGAAGCAGTTACCCTATCATGGCTGAAAATAAAATTTCTACAGCACTGTAATTAAGAGCAAGATTGTGAACTAAAAATGAGAAATAAACTAAATCTTAATTAATATGTAATTGGTTGAGTAAATTATTATGCATACTTATCTTTAAACATCATCCTGCCCTTGAAAATAATATTAAACCATGTGTAAGACACATTGTTAATTTTTTGAGAGTATGCCCAAAGCAATTATTATATATGTATGTGTGTGTGTGTGTGTGTGTGTGTGTGTGTGTACACGTATAGATATGCAAAATGTAGAAGGAAAACTGCAAGGATAAACTCAAAACTGGTGATAACTAATTACTGTGAAGAGGAGGAGTGAAAATATCAGTGTATGCAAACTTTGTGTTTTAGTCTATAGAGACTTTGTGATGTTTGGCTTTGTGATGTTTGCATCATTCACAATGTGAAAATGTAATAATACTTTCCAAAATAAAATAATTAAATGTACTTTGTATTAGTAAATTGCTTGGGAATCACTGTCTACACTTTTTACTCTTGTTTCTTTGTAGGACCTGCTATAACTTCAGTGTTGGAAGCATCAATGGTAAGAAATGTAAAACTAGACAGATTTATAAAAATAAAATTATTTTCTTTGCACTGATTGGCTAACTTTTAGTTTTGACACATAATCTGTGCAGCTTTCTGTGCTTTATAATGTTGCATATCTGGAATACTCTTTCTTTGCTATACTGGAAACTGACATGAAGGATCAACCTTCTCCTGCAAATATGACATGCCAATTTTCAGGGAGGATTTGAGCAGTAAACACTTGACACAATTTATTTATTTTCAAATTGCGAGATTCTGAGTCTCCCCCAGGCCCAGGTTTGAATATTTGAAAACTACTTTTATGTCTTTCAAAATCTTGACAGTGGTGGGAATTCAGAGCATGCCAGTAATGTGTCAAACTACATCAGTTCCTCTGTCTCCAGGAATGATTGAGACTATCTTTTACGATGAATTGCCAAAGTGTGATTCGGTCAAAATCAACTCAAACAAGAATTCTATTCCTGAGAGTTCAAAATTCACAGTAATTGGATCTAAAATGACATAGGTTAGCCAATCTTTTCTTTGCCTTTCACCTTTCACCTTATAACTACTATTCTCTAGAAAATTTGTCACACCAATATCAAGATTTCCCCTAATTAAACTGTCGTGAATATAACACCATAATTGGTCAATATTTCTATAAAATATATTGCATATATTCTAATTGCATTTAACTTGATAAATATGTTATCAATTTGACACAAATCTCAGTGTCAGAAATTCTAGACTCTGAAGAGAGACTGCCTTCATTCAAGTCCTAGCTCTATCAGTTAACAGCACAATTTGGGTCAAGTTATTTAACTTCTCTGTGTTTGTTTTCTTCATCATTAAAATGAGGATAATAATGATGCCTACATCAGGATTATTTGAGAGTAAAATTCTTTGTTTTCACAATTACATGGGCATAATAAATGCTCAGTATATGTTAATTATCATCAGCACCATCATCATCTACATGATTATTATCAGTAGTATCATCTCCCAGGGGCTTAAATTATTTCACTCTATTGCAAACCAGTGATGGTTTTAGTGAATTGATTTATTGTCTCTTTTCTTTAAGAATTTTACCTTCTCCAGGCTGTGCTAAACTCATAATAATTGTTTATTTTTGAAAAACGAATAATGGCTGTAATGTTAGAAGAATGAATCTCAAACTCAAAGCAAATGTTCAATGTGTTTTAGCTAACCTCAATACCACTTGTTTGAATTCATTTACACAACAGCTTACCATTTAACTAATAATAACCTGCTTTAGATGCTACAGACAGAGATGCTCATTAAATGCTTACTAAATTAATGATGACTTTATACAAATATGTATGTGTGTATACATACATATATATATAATATCATTTCCATTTAACATTGAGGAACTAGGACTTATTGAACAGATTAGGCATCTTAAGTCTGACATTTTATATATATATATATTTTCTATGAATGGGTTGCTCAGCAAGGCTTTGGGGTCTGTATATCATTCTCTTTGGAAAGCAACTTTTCTTATGAGAAGGAACTCCAATCACTAGTAACAAAAAGGAAATGCAATTCAGATTCCTCCATCTAGCCACTGTACCCATGCTACCCGTTCTTTGAAAGTGGTAGTACTAATGAATCCCCACATAAGCCATACCCTTTCTTACCTTTTGTAACTTCTTTTCCACTTGATGCTTACTTTAAACCAACTCCATTCAGAACAAGGTCGAGCTTCTGGAGCACAATACAATGTGATTATTTATTGCCCACACAATCCCCTTCCAAAGATGTTGTGAAGACTTCAAAGGAGAGAAAGTATTGCCCTAAGGAAACCTGAGGGAAATGCAGTAGAGGCTGAGGCAGGACTATAGCTGGAGTGTTTAAGGAAGAGCAAGGACCCAGTGCAGCTGAAGAGGAAAGAATGGTCCAAAATGAGATTGGAAAAGCAGCCAGAAGTCAGATAACAGAGGACCCTGGAGGTTCTGTTAGAGTTAAGTTTTCCTCTCGCTAAGGTGGTAAGCCACTGGAGGGGTCCCAATACGGTAAGGCATTATCTTTTTAGTGCCTTAATGCCTTGCTGGCTGTTGTGTGCAGAACAGACTTGAAGTGACCTGAGAGTAGAAGATAGGAAGGCTGTGTAGGTTATTGACTCTTCATTTTATGGTTATTAATACCCACCTCACTTTTTGCTCCATATTAAAGTAGGCTTGAAGTCAGAAACCATTTCAGGTTCATCTATTTCAATGCTTACCATATTCTCTTTTAATTTTCAAAAAATTACTTATTTATCTATCTATCTATTTATTTATTTATTTATTTATTCATTCATTCATTTTTAATACTTCCAGCATTTGGAAATCTACTGGAGGAATACCAAGCAAGCGGCATGGTAATGAGCCACAACAGACAGCGAGAAGGAAATACAGACTGGCTGATATCCTGACAATGAAGAGAAGAATGGAGATCTGCAGTATCAAGTGCTACTGAAAGGTTTCCATTGAATTCAACAACCTTAGGATCACTGAAGCCCTACAAAATAAATAAATAAATAAATAAAACAGTTTCAATGAAGTGGCAAGGCCAGAAGATGCAGTGCAATGAGTTGAGAAACAGTCACAGGCAGAGAATCAGAACACCTCTGATCTCTATTGCCATTGAGCTTTTATGTCTGGAGGATTCCCCACTGCAATTTCAAAGTTACTAACTTGGTGCCAAGTCCTCAAAAATATTTATTAAGAGAATAGTAGTTATAAAAATAATTAAATTCTCACGTTTTCAAATGTAGTTTAATAAAGCTACAAATAGAGTACATTTTAGTTACTGTTTTATTTTTTATTATAATAACAATTTTTCCATAGCAAAAGTCTCCCAAATTACAGATATCACATAATCAAAAGACTTGGAAAGGCAACACAATCGCCAGTGCATTGTAATAGTACAAAGAAGAACATATATTAAATGGCCACTTGAATGCATGGTTTTGTGAGAAATACTCTTTTGTTATCTATGTTGGCAATATTTCATCAGCTCTATATTTACATCAGACTAACAGGATTTTGTGAAGATTCTAATGAACTAAATTTGCATATATGACATGCATATGCTGTATAAAATCTACACAGTATTTAAATTATTACATAATCTTGCCCAATAGAGATTAGTGACAAGAAGCACATGCAACCTCAACTTTCTTTCCTCTGGTCAAAACGCATTTCATTCCTTTGTAAAAAGGAAGGGACCAAGCCTCATCTATCATTTCAGAATTGATATGCATAACTTTGGCTGAACTTAACTCCTGCTTGTAAATCCTCATGTAGCAAGAGAGGGATACAACATAAGCCTGATGATTGAAAACAGTATTAAGTAACTAGTTCCACAGTGTCATGTAAGAGTAGCACAGTCAATATTAGATAAAGCATAAAGAACTCCATGGGGAAAGTAAAACAATTTGGAGTATTAAAGTCATTATTATGTGACTGACTTTTTCCTCTTTTTCGTTAAGTCTTAACAACACCACATGTAATTGTGTTCCTCTAAAACCCAGTAATAAAAAAGACATGAGAAATTAACCACTTGCATTTTATAATAAGCAATTCTATGAGTTTCTCAAATCCTATAACTTACCTATTGTTTATTTTTCACAACATTATAAAATAAAGTAAGTATCCATTGATAATCTGGTGTTTGATACATTTTTTTTTCTGTTTTTGAGGCAAAGTCCAATAAAACCAATTTTTTAAAGCCTGAAAATTGATAGCCTTTTAAACAAATTCTAGGAAAGAAAATTCAGTAAAATTCTTTCTGTTTCTTTGAAAATACTAAATTCACATAAATTTAATTGTGCCAATAAGTCTATTTCTCTAATATTTCAAAGTTCATCCTGACCCAATTGTATAAAAACTGAAAAAACAAATGGTCTTGACATTCTTGACTATTGTACTGTGTTTCAAATTCCTGTTGTGATAAGACAGCATTTCTCATTTAAATATTGTTGGTACATATGAACTCTCCTCAGTAACCACAACATTTGGGAATCATATTAACTATTACACTTACTATTGCTGCATAACAAACCACCACAAAATAACATTTTCAAAAAATTAAGTTCATGCACTCTGTGGGTCTGTAGTGCTTAGAGAATATAGGAAGAAAAACTTTGATCTGCCTCATGGTGTCTAAAGCCTTATCTGGAAAGGTGTAAAGGCTGGGGTGACTTGAACAAAGGGAGCTGGAATTATCTAAAGAGCTCCAACAGCCAATGCTGACTGTTGCCTGGGATCACAGTTAAGGCTGTTGACTAGAACCCGCGCATGGCCTCTCTCTGAGGCCTGCACTTTCTCATAGCATGGCACTCTTAAGGTAGCTCTCACATCATGGCTCAGGGATCCAAAGATAAATTTCCTAGGCAGCAAGGCAGAAATTATATGCATTTTATGACTAGGTCTTGGAAGTTATGTTGCATTACTTCTGCTAAATTTGATTGGATACAAATTAATCACAAACCAACCCAGATTCAAGGAAAGGGCAGTTAGGTACCAGACATGGATAACAGAGGAGTAATGTTCAAAAGAACATATGGGATGTGAGCTATTGTATGGCCATATTGGGAAAATACAATCTATTTCATTTACTTTTACAGTCCATGTAGCAGGTCAGATGTACTTAAATGAAGATCTTGGCACAAGCAACAGTAGTAACCAGAGCAGACAACGTGTGCTTGAGACAAAATATTAGAGTAGGGGCTTTCCTATTTCACTTAATGACTGAATACTCAGACATGAAAACTAAAAATACTTTATGCCAATATATCCTAAAGAGATTTGGGAAACTTCTGAAGATTTGCTAAGGAGTAAATAAAACCCATTTGATATGGTTTGGCTGTGTCCCCAAACAAATCTCATCTTGAATTGTAGCTCCCATAATCTCCACTTGTCATGGGAGAGACCCAGTGGAAGATAATAGAATCATGGGGGCTGGTTTTTCCCCTGTTATTCTTGGGGTAGTGAATAAGTCTCACAAGATCCAATGGTTTTATAAAGGGCAGTTCCCCTACACATGCTCTCTTACCTGCCACCATGCAAGACATGCCTTTGCTTGTCCTTTGCCTTCCACAATGATTGTGAGGTCTCCCCAGTCATGTGGAACTGTGAGTGCATTAAACCTCTTTTTCTTCATAAGTTATTGAGTCTCAGGTATTTCTTCATAGCAGTATGAAAATGTACTAATACACCATTTTTACCCCCTTGGCTTCAAAACCCACCTCCAAACTATAAAATGATAAAATGATGTTCAAAGAAAATATTGTAGTTAAAATAAGTTTTTGTTACTCATTGAACTGAATGGACTCCCAGCATTCATGAACTTCTTATAAGAGCATAAATTCATGGAGAATACTTACATGTTCTTAAAACAGAAAGTGGGGGCTCCAGACATTCATGTTTCTCAGGTAAGTACATCAAGATTTACCACTTAGATTTCCATCTCACCAACTCCTACTTAGTTGAAAATACTTATGGTCACTCACTTATTCCACTTTAAGTCTCCTAACTGGTCTCCTCACATCCATGTGCCTCACTCCAATCCCTTCATCGCAGTTTACAGAGCAGTTTTCAACAAATCTAATCAGTTCTCTCTTCTGCTTACAATCCCCCCATGTCGACCTAATTGAAGGACCTTCAACAGGAGTCTGCCTCTACCTGGCTCTGGCTTTGTTTCATACTTCCACCTCCTCATGAGTGACTTTCAAATCTCCAGCACCCCTTCCAGTGCTCCCATCACTGGAACTCTCCTTGCTAGCCATTCTGAATTCCCAGACTCTTTGAAACTCTACAATTGTTCTCAGGCCTCACAATTTTCAACATGTCTTTTTTAATCTACCTGATACTCCCTCTGACTTTACCACTTTGAAAGAATAGGTGGTATATTCCACTATCCCTAGGAATTCCCTTCATATTCTGTATGTCTCTTATTCTAACACTTACCACACCTCATAAAAAATATTTTCTCACATCTCATTCCTTCTCCAGAAGATAAATGCCATGAAAAATAGTGACAAGTATCTATGTTGACTGCCATTCAGCATTTAGTAGAGTGTTAAGCATATAATAACTCACTAAATATCTGTTGAAATAATACACTTTTAAAAACAGTTTTCAAATTATTTTCAACTTCTTGATAGTGTACTGGCAGAATTTCCAACATATATATTTAAATCATTATGTGCTTTTAGAATGTGTTTCTCTTCTTTTAAAAGCTTGATACAAGGAGAAAACAAAATAAAGCACTAGGGAAAACACTGTTGCATTGAGAGTATCCTACATTGTACCAAGATAAATGTTATCACTTGCCCAGGTGTGTAGTTTTCTTATCCATTCTGTACTACAGTCTTATCAGCTGCTTGCTCTAGAAATGCTTTATTTCCATTATAGCTTTCCCTGTTTAGGGCTGTTAGGTTTTTAATATCTAATGTCTTTTTGCACAATCATATACAATCATATGTTTAGGTTATAGCTTACACTCTCTCTCTTTCTCTCTCTCTCTCTCCCCTTTCTCTGTCTCTCTCTGCTTAGAATCCTTAATATTCTAGATGTGGGCCTATATTTTTTAGCAGGATTGCAAGTGAAACAAGTTGATATTTTAACATAAGGAAAATTTTATGATGTTTCTCAAGGGCACTGAAAACTCTACCTTGAAATTTTCTTAGGGCAAAAGGGCAAATGACAGGAATATAAAAAAGGCTTAAATATCAAAATATGTACCTTTGAATGTACTTGTGAATAGGAAGTGGTTCCTGGAATTTAGTAATAAATTTAGCCTAGTAACAGTACAGTCCTTCAGAAGCTGTGATTATGCCAAAGCACATCAGTCGAATGTTCTCCCACACACAGAATAAAAACAGAAACAGCTGTAATAGAGGCTTTAAGTACTACCATTTGAAGTAATCAAAACATTATCCATTTATTAAAAAAAGATTTCCATTTCTTAATGATGCCCCTTTGTATTGTTGAGTGATTAGTTCCTTTGGGGAAGCTAGCTGTTAATAAATAAGGTCTCATGTTAAGATCTTTGTTCATAAATTACGTGAGAAACTCTGATTAATTCCCTTTAGTTGTAGGGGAGACCATAGTTAATTTATACTTGGTAAAACAGAATGATGAAAATGCTTATATGAACAATTAATTACTTCTTTATGACATAAGCTAAAATATTAATTAATACTTGTGAATACAAAAGCACTTTCAATTTAGCTTTCCTTTTATTCTTACAATGCACATGAGACATAAAGCACAGGAATATTTTGGAATTTTTTATATGAAAAAAGAGAAAATCCATTCTTGTTTTCCAACTTTAAGTATTTTCCAGGACATTTCTTCAATTAAAAAATATTTCTATATGTGTACATAGAGATACTTTTAAAAACTGAGTAGATTTCTGAGTTACACCCCTCTTGTCAAGATTCTACATCCCTCTTGTCAAGATGTCTAGCATGCATTTGTGATCTGTTTTTAAAATACCTGCTGGGTGATTCTGGGAATCTTTAGGATTAGTAATCCCTGCTCTACTCAATGTAATTTCTTCTCTTTTATGTCAATCACTCCCAAAGTTCTATTTTCTCTCAGTGGGTGATTTCCTCATCTGCGTTTATAGTCTTGATATGTCAGCAGAAATTCCAATCAGCAATTCTAACTCCACACTGGATTTTTCCATGTGAATGACCTGTCCAACCCAAGTTTATGTTCAACAATAAATCCATGCAGAGGCTTTAAAAGAGGCACACAGTTTAAAAAGCAGAGGTCTGTGGTCAGTGGATATTTCAGTGTTGTTTCAGCCTTCATTTTACATCAGTTTGCTTCTCTTGATCATGTTTATAACACCCTCTGGGATCTGGCCTTCATTCTGAGTCTTTAGTAATATGTCACATTTTCTAAATTCAAAGATGTTTTTGAGCATTTTCATTCTAATTCCTGTACATTCAGAAAGCTGGAATGATTTTCTTTCCTTATATTTTCTGGGAAGACTTCAAGTATTGATACTGAATGTTAGAATTTATTTTTCTGAAATTGATCAATATTATTACAAACAAAATGTCAGAGTTTCCAGACCTTGCAAAGGGCTTTCAAATCAAAATCAGTTTGCATGTATAAAGGCAATAAGTTTGTTACTTGTGACCTCTGAGGAATTCTTTCTCCAAACAAACTGTGAGCAAAGATTTTGATTGCAGACACACATTTTCCCTCAATAATATTTATGCTGGCTATTACAACACATGTGTAATTTTAACAAAGCAAAGTTTTGATGAGGAAGGTCTATAAAATATGCAATAATATGAAAAAGAACTTCACTAGTAAAAATCTTTGTAAAAGTTTATCATTTGAACTTTACTCAAATGTAAACTTGTCTACAACTGTGACATTGAAACGTGAACTCGGCATGTTTTCTAACAATCTTGCAACCCAGATATTTCAACTTCTATTCCCCAAAAACCACAAATACCAAGATGAGGATTAGGGATGAGCTCAATACCTTCTCTGTCTATCTGCCTGGATTGTATCCTTATTCTTTAAGACCCATTTCAAACACACCTTCTCCATAATGCCTCACATGATCCCATGTTAGACATGATTTTTCATTCCTTTAAAGCATACTACATATAACTTGGTTTTTATGGAAATTATTTTATGGTGTTCCATATTGTCATTATGTAAACATCTAATTTTCCTATCTTCGAAGACATTATTTCCTCTACTATCTAAAGGTCTGTTTCATGCAATAGGTACTCAAACATCTGAGTCACGTAACAGATACTCAGATAGCCAAGTCACATAACAGGTACTCAAACACCCAAGTTAATTGAACCAGTTTCACCAGCACTCAATCTGTGTCTCTTCCAGTTTCTCCAGTTTGAAACATGTGAACCTTTGCCAGTTCCAGTAGTAGAAATCAATCTTATTAGTGAAACTAACAAGTGGTGAAAGCAATATTCAGTAGAAGAAAGGCCAGGAGTAGTGATGAGGAAAAGTCTTGCCACTCTTGGCCCACAATCCACAGACCAACTTTATGTTTCAATATATCCTCTATCTTCTATTGCTGCTTGGGCTGTTATCACAGCAGCACCAGAAAGTTATATCAGTTTCTGACTGCCGCATAATATTGCCATGTCAAGTATGGAACTGAGTTCTCAGAGATGCTGCCCAATTGCTAGCAAGATCAGGATTCATGGGAATCTTTGTCAGTTTCAATCAAGAAATTAAGAGAAAACACAACTCAGTGATAGAGAAACAAGTAGAATCAGTTGTTCATGCCACCAATTTGTTTCTTCTTATTTCTTCCCTACACCTCCAGTTTCGAATTGGTTTCCTGCTATGAAGATACAGTCTAAACAGCCTTCTGTCCTTTTTACTTTGGTTTACTTTCTAATACGTTACAGCATATAAGAGAGGCATTTTAGAATAATAGATTGAGAGATCTGGGTTGCAGATCCTGATCTTGAGAATGCAATGAAAGAAAAAATAATAGCAGATAATGGCATGATATAACCATTTAGCATATATTAACTCATTTCATGCTTATATTTATATGTTTGATACTAATATTGTCCACATTTCGCAGATGAAGGAATCAAAACATAGATTACGTTAGGACCTTGCCCAGCATCACAAAACTACCAAGTAGAATGCCTCTGAGCAAGACATAGAAGGTCCAAAATAAATTTTATCTAGGGGCATTTTTTTATGGACCGGGAAAAATCTGACAATGTAAGTCTGAAACTCATTCATTGTTTATTTCTCTTACACCAACATTTAATGCATTAACAAACTATATTACTTTTTCAGAGAAGTCTCAGAAATCAGATTATTAAATTGTTAACCCAATCACACGCCCAGCCTGGGTATCCTCCATGCTTTTTGTTTTCTACCTAGAATGTATTATTATCTAATACACTATTATATGGGCTCATATACTATATTTATACGTTCCATCTTCATCTCAGCAGCCCCTTCCATACCTTCCATAGCCCTGATAGAATATAAGCTCCACAAACAGTTTTGTTGTGGTAGTTTTTTGTTTGTTTTTACTAATTTGTTCAGTTCACTATATTCAGGCCATGGAGCACTGCCTGGTACAGAAGAGATGATAAGTATTTGTTGAATTAGCAAACTGTTTAGTTAGTCATATTAATTATTGAATAAAGCAGCAGAATCTTTCTTTCAAACGTATGCTTGTATAAAGCATTGTTTAGAATTAAGAAAAACAAAAAAGTGCACCAAGAACATTTCTCTCATAGATTTACAAAATTCTGTCTTGTCTTCCACTGTAATAGCAAAATAATATTATTTTCTTATTTGGAAATAGGGCAAGAGCATGTCTCAGTTGGAGCCTCTTGCTCTTTTCTTTCATATTGAAACAACCCCACCTTGTGGAATGAAGGGTAAATTTGCCAAAGTCTCAAATACTCAGGCAGTGTTTCTGCAACTGCAGATATATAGGGCACTGCGTACTTTTGGCTCCTTCAAATCTGTGTTGATTTCCAAATGTTTCATAACTACTGTGGGTGGAGGTGCTGGAAACACAGGCTGTTTACTGTCCCAATTGAGCTACTCCTTGAGGTGATGTTTGAGCAGCAAACTTTGATTCGCTATTTTTTTTTTTTTAAGAAATATTCGTTTGCCTCATAGTTGTGCCAGAATATTATTTGTTCTAGTTTGTTTTCCTAGAAGAATATCATATTTTCTCATAAAATGTATGTAAGTTCTAAGGTGGTGTATTTATACTATAATAAGGCAAGCAAAGAGTGCTACAACCAATGAAGATGGACAGTTCTGGATTGATTAAGGAAATCACTGACCATATCCTGAGATAATTCAGACTGAATAGGAGCTTTTACTAGGAAAAAGATGTTCTAGATTATATTGTACTCTGGGCAGTGAAAATTCCGATTTAAGCTAAAAGTATTGTAAGGAAATAGCTATGTGTTCCTCAGTGCTAATAGCGTTAGAAGTTCCAAGGATAATTTGTTTGATTGATGGACTATTGCAGGTGACACATAAAATATCATATTTTATATTTAAATGAATAAAACCACTGTGTATTTTTTACTTGAAATTACTTTTGGTTTGAAACAATTTCTCTTCCTTTTAGTAAACATAGAAAAGAGTAAATTGCTTTACAAATATTATTGTTTTAAATAAGTCTTCCTTCACATCTTAATTTTAAGTAAATTCTTAAAGAAATCAATTTACCAGAAGTTCCTTAAATAAAAACTATTCTAATTTTATTGTTATCCTTCTATTTGTGTCACACAAAATTATTTTATATTGTTCAATGTTCATGTGATTTACATTTTAGACTTTTCCCTTAGTATTTATAGTTAATATGTTTTGATGCTGTGAGCATTTTTCATATCTAAGTAATATTTCTTTAATATTAAGTATCATAATACATGTAATAATTCTTCCATTTAAAAATAATGTATAATTCATCTCTACTGTAATCAGAATATGAATTACTACCATTTTATGACTGCAATTTTCTTTAGAAAAGTTATTGAATAAAGTCAAAAGAGAGAATAGAGATAAACATCACATTAAAATTCAATGTTTATGTATAAGAACATCTTGGTAATACAGGTTAGATTTTTCTCAATAACAATCCAGTTACTTCTTCTCCCTATACATTCTCTGCATGATGTGAAAGACAGAAAGATTTCATTTTCCTTGTTAGCATTTAAAAGGTCAATTATAGATAACCCACTCTGCCCCTTCTTTCAGGATGTTAAGTAGAAATAAAATCCCAAGAATAAGCAGTCCAGAGTGGGTTTCCAATACCCACCAAAACCTGGCATGAGTTATTGTATAATTAGATCAGACCGTGTACATAAAACACTTTGAACAATGCCTGGCATAGAGCAAGAACTCAATAAATGTTAGCTGTTGTTGCTACATTTTTACATCTATGTCTGTTGAAAGGTAGATCTATTCTCCATGGATCCCATGTTCATTCTCTAAAGCTCCATAATATTGTTAAAATATTTTAGAGCAATAAGAGATTCTGTGAACCAGTAGCCTACCCAATACAGTCATGCATAGCTGGGGCTAGAATTCAATCATAGAAATATTGTTTATTTTTTCTCTTTCCACACATGGTTAAAGAAAACATAAAATAAATTCATTAATCTTAAACTATAATAAGCTCCAAATTGTAGAATCAGAAAGACTACAGTTGGATTTTACATTTCAGGTAAAATTATAAGATAGAATCTTATCACATAGCAGCCAAAAAAAAAAGGATTTTAAAATCTAAAATAAAATGATTGCTTATGTAAATGCAGATTTGAGATTATTATAAGAGGAGAAGATCATTATTCTTTTCAGTTTCAAAGGAAATGAATTACAAGGTTTCAGTCAGAAAATGGCATTAGTGTAACACTCAGAATTGATAACTCTTTAAGTGTTATTTAATAGGGTTGAACACTGTTAATTTCAGGGTGACGGTAGGCTGTTCTCCCTGTGGTGAATGAACAAACAAAGATGATAAAAGTCGATCAAGAATTCAGAATCACAACAAGGGTTCTACTAATTTACTTTCATGGTACATTTTAGTTATTTTTAAAGCTCTCTAACATTCAACAATAAGTACACACTATTAGATATCGCTATGGGATGCCAATTGTACCATGACTATGAATTATTTGTAGAAAAGTAGAATGAGTGTTGTAATTTTTTTAAAGATATAATTGATTAACAGCTTCACATCTAGTATATTCCAGGAAGCCTGAGACAGAGGGTTTAGACGTGAAAACACAAATTATGTAATTACTAAATCAGTCCCCTCTTGTCACTCATTGAATAGTAAATCCTTTCCACATCAGTTTTTGGCACTACTTTAATGACTAAAAATAAAAGTACTATTTCATTTTCAAATTGCAATTTAAATAGCAATGCAATCATGCCAGAGATTTAATGAAAAACATTTTTCTGATATATTCTTATATGCAACCCGACCACAGTGTAATGAGACTGCTGTGTCCTATCACAGATTAATATTCCTCACAATAGGCCGGGCGCGGTGGCTCACGCCTGTAATCCCAGCACTTTGGGAGGCCGACGCGGGTGGATCACGAGGTCAGGAGATCGAGACCAATTTGGCTAACATGGTGAAACCCCGTCTCTACGAAAAAATACAAAAAGTTAGCCGGGCGTGGTGGTGGGCACCTGTAGTCCCAGCTTCCTGGGAGGCTGAGGCAAGAGAATGGTGTGAACCTGGGAACCAGAGCTTGCAGTGAGCCGAGATTACACCACAGCACTCCAGCAGCCTGGGCCACAGAGCGAGACTCAAAGGCATTCCATATAGAACAAGTCCCTTTAAAACAAGATTGTTTTTGGATAGTGTTGCTGAGGGGTAGTACAGTGTCGTAATTAAGAGCATAGCTCTGGAACCTGATCATAGGAGTTCAGAAGCTATATCTGTCATTATTCCATTTTGATCCAGTATCGCCTTTAGATTAGGCTGAAAGGTCCTATGTTCTGGGCTACATGTCTAGAGGGTCCCTCAAATCACAAAACTGAAATGCAAAATTTTTTTTTCAGCCTCCTAAGGACATGTTTTGAAATTTCATAAGTGGAGGGAAGACATGGAAGAAACAGGTAAAAGCCAAATTGGGTTTCACAAATCAGATACTCTCAGGCTAACAAGAAATGTGGGCAAGGATAGGTAGAGGCAGGGTGAAGAAATCAAAACTGCCGCCCCTAAGAAAATCAGATGAAATATGCTTTATACCAAGGAAACTTGTTTAAAGATGGATGTCCCAAATCTTCCTAAGTGGGGCCTAGGCAGCCCAAGTTTCTCTGATAACAATACCACTTCCCATGCTATGCCCATCTGATGTAGTTCTCAGTGGTAAATAGAAAGACCTGGAAATCCTAAGATACAAAAGTGAGGTGCTGGAGAGGAGAGCCTGCTCACCACGGGTTTATCCTGGTCAATTTCTATCCCAGGTGTAGGTGGATCCAATTGCATCCTAAATGCAACATTGGCCAGGGCCAGACTCTGATCCTTGTCTTGCCTTGTCCCGGCAGATTTTTCACTGTACTCAGACTGCAGAGAGCAAGTATCAATTTGTGTTTGGCTTCTTAGTTGTAAGGCTGACCCCAGGGAAAAGAGCTGCTAATCCCTGCATGAGAATATATGGGCCAGTCAGAGGGAGCCACTTCAATTATAAAATTTAAATATCTCGACACTTCTGACATTTTTGTCAACCAATTGTATACATCATTTTCCCTTGTCTTATGATTGAGACAATTTCAGTACAGCACTTAAAATTTCCTGAACTATGTCCATATGGCCACTCCTTCCTTTTAAACAGGATTTAAATAAATATAAATGCAAATTTTATACGAATATATAGTTCATGATACACTGCTAATTTTCTTTTTCTTTTCTTTTTTCTTTTTTTTTAGACACAGAATACGAAGGCTATCATTTATATTCTTGCCCTCAGCCACACAAATGTTAGGAGGAAGTCCAGTGTGATCTCAGTTAAGTTACTTAACTTTTCTCTTTGCTTCACTTTTCTCATTTGTGAAACAAGTAGAATAACAATAGAACCTACCACATGGTGCTCATGTCAAGACTATCTCATTGGCTGGGCGCGGTGGCTCACACCTGTACTCCCAACACTTTGGGAGGCCAAGGCAGGCGGATCATGAGGTCAGGAAATCTAGACCACCCTGGCTAACACGGTGAAACCCCGACTCTATTAGAAATACAAAAAATAAGCCAGGCTTGTTGGCACATGCCTGTAATCCCAGCTACTCAGGAGGCTGAGCCAGGAGAATCACCTGACCCCGAGAGGCAGAGGTTGCAGTGAACTGAGAGTGAGCCACTGCACTCTAGCCTGGGTGACAGAGAGACTCTGTCTCAAAATAAAATAAAATAAAGATTATGTGCATTAATAGAGGTAAAGTGCTTGAACAGTGTCTGGAACCTGACAAACATTAGGTACATATTTGTTATATTTATAGGTGTGTTAAGTATTTTGTAGGATCCTCACTAAAACTCAACCATACCAGCACCCTGATCTCAGCTTTCCAGCCTCAGAACTGTGAGAAATAAATTGTTTAAGCCACCAGTCTATGGTAATTTGTTATAGCAGTCTGAACTGACTAAACCAGATAATATCAATTGCCTTTTTTCCCTTTGTTAGCACTATATTTTCTCTCTTTCCAATGTGATTTTAAAATGTAGCACGAAGGCCAAGAGCTTGTGGGATTATGTCAGATTCTCTGGACTCACTCTAGAGAATGGCTAGAGACTTCTCATCTAGATTGGTTCCCTAAAAACAGGCACAGGTGTCAGGACTCTAAGCCTCACTTTACTCCAAGATAAAACTGAAGGAAGTTACTCCTTTCCAGAGTTGAGAAACTCAGTTTTCCGAGGCCTATAACTAATCAGGAAAAGTCAAATGCCTGGGAAACAGAAATATCTAACATGAGAGACAGTCACCTCCCAGTTCTCCCTTGCTCCTCTCTCCATGGACATATAGCAATGACAATCCTTGCCTGGACCTATAAGTTCCTGTGTGGCGAGGAACCTAATCATTGGATATTCAGGTCAATTCCTGTTACACACATTATTTGCAGATGACACTATAAAAAAGCAGACAAAATATAAAACGAAAAGCAAACATGAAAAGAAATGGATCCCAAAATCCTTAACATAAATAAGTAGTAGTAGTCATAGTAGATAATCATAGTAGATATTTATTTATCTAATTAACTGAAATGTTAGTGCTATTGATCCAGTTTGGTCAATTGCTCTTTGGATATCAATCTCATTGATAGACAACAAGGTAAATGTTGCCTGTTATGTTCTGGGGTGGGGATTTTCATAAAAATGTTTTTTGAGTAGGATAGGTAAATCTGAATGTACAGTTTACAATAGTAGATACACAAGCACAACCTGAACTAATTCTGTAGCAAAGATACCACAAATACGCCTACAAAAAATTTTACCATAGCAACCCGAGGTATGTTCTTGCACTACATATGATGAGTTTCCCCTTCTAATATTTTTAAAAGTTCATCTTTGCTTTTTTAAAAAAGTTTGGGGATTTTTTTAGACTTAATTTTAAAGAGGTCCTTGCTCAATATATTGACATTCAACCAGGCTTCCTTTTTCTTGAAGTATTTTGATACCAAAATCACATCCAACAGAGATTAGTTCCTTTTTATCTCTCAACCACATATTTCCCAATATAGTTTTAAAAGACTAGATAAAATTCCTAAAAAAAACCATATTGTGTGTGTGTGTGTGTGTGGTGTGTGTGTGTGTGTTAATATTATCTTTTACCTAGATGAGCTACTGTCAAAAACAAATACCTCAATGATATTCTTTATTTGAAGTACTGTTTTCTTGCATTGCAATTTGGCCAAACACCCTTTATACCTCCATCCGGCGGGCGCGGTGGGTCAAGCCTGTAAAAGTCCCAGGCACTTTGGAGCCGAGACGGGCGGAATCACGAGGTCAGGAGATCGAGACCGTCCTGGCTAATACGGTGAAAGCCCCGTCTCTACTAAAAAATACAAAAAAACCCAGCCGGGCCCCCGACGAGGCGGGCGGCCTGTAGTCCCAGCTACGCCCCGGCGGGCCTCGGGAGGCTGAGGCAGGAGAATGGTCGTCAACCGCGGGAGGGCGGAAGCTTGCAGTGAGGCTGAGAGCCGGCCACGGCACTCCCAGCCTAGGGCGGCCAGAGCAGCTCCCGTCTCAAAAAAAAAAAAAAAAAAAATACTCTCCAATAGAGAAAAGAAAACCACTCCAGGCTTGTCAGGTCAACTTCAGTGAGACAAATGACCATATCATTTATCACCTGCACTGCTTTCTGCTAAAAGAAAAGGGTGCTTTTTATTTTGTTTCTGATATAAACAGCCCAAAAACAACAGAAATAATAATTTAAGGTCAGTATAAGCCAGCTTTGGCATACTGCTGGATCTACTCCACATTTTAAAGGATGATTTAACTGTAGAAAGTAAAAAATAATAATCAAATCTCAGAGATACTCTTGTCCAGAACATCCAAAATGCAATAGTGTCATTTATTTCAAGCTCTGTGTTGGCTTTATTTGAGGGTGTCACCAAATTTCTTATGTTAAAATTACCTGAGGCTGAGATGGTGAGTCTAGAGGAGATATCAAACCTTATAAATGTGAATTATAAGTTTAAATAAAGGAATTGGGAATTAATTTTAATATAAAAAGTCAACTGTATCCTTGGACTAGTGACATAATTATTTTTCCTATTCATTTCTCTTGAGTTTGTAAGAACATGTACTGATTTCAAAACTGATTCTCTCCCTCCCTCAATCAGATATCCTGCAGTGTTTTCTCTGTACCTTCTATTATTAATTTATCAGATATTTATGATTTATAACTCGAATTAGGAGAATATTCTTTTAACTTGTCTCCCTGCTTTCAAGCCATAATCTTTCTAATCCCTACACAGTGTTGCAGAGTTATCTTTATGGGGGAAAAAAAAATATTATGCTGATCCTCTGCTTAAAATTATTTACTATTTTCTCATTTCTTCAGAAAAGATATAGACTTTTGAGCCCAGAATAGGGGAACCATAACTATATGGTCTTGACCTTTTTTGTCTCATCTCTACTCCACAACCAGAATCATTACATGCTCTCGGTGGTAAATTGAATTGATATACCCAGTTTCCCATACTTTCATGCACCAATGCATTTGAAAAAGCTCTCCCACGCTAACTTTGGACTTAGCTGTATGACTTTCTTTGACCAATGGGACAAAAACAAATTATGGAAGGAGAGGCTTGAAAAGATGTTTGCACATTTCTTCTTCCATTCTTGAATTCTGAGACAAATGCCCAGGTCTACCCTATAGGAGGCTGAAAACACAGACTAAAGACTTTTTTTTCCTAGGAAGAGTATCCTGTCAGCCCAAAGCAAGAAAACCACAAAATCTGTTAATGTGTCCCAAACTGAGACCAGGAGAAATGCCCAGACAAGCTATATCAAAATCATTTATGGATTTCTGAGCATAAGTAAATCATTATTGCTAAAGAATTTGAGTTTGACATTATCACTAAAGAATTTGAGTTTGACATAAAGTGTTATTGAAGTAGGAACTCATTGACACAGAAATTGTCATTGGACATAGAGTGCTTTCATAACAAAAACAAATACTACATTGCATTGGCTTTTGGAATGGACATTGAACAAAGACTAGAAAAGCACTGAGGAAGCTGCTAAAAATGTTATTGTGGTAAAAAAAAAATTAGGATAATTGTCACCTACAGTGAGTTAGATGATATAATAGGCATCTGACAAAATTATGGAATTGAACAACAAGTTTTTCAGGCAGAAAGTAGAAAGTGTCATCTGACTTTTATAAAGTTGTATGTGAGACAGAAGGGTCAACAGTTTCCAGGTCGTGCCATAAAACTGTTCCTCATCTCCAAATTCTCCACTGGGAAAATATTTCTCAAAGTATTATACTTGGAGGCAAAGGTCAAATCAAGAGTGACACTCCAAACTAGTCAAAAGGACTTCTTAGAATACTAAAGGCATCATCCCACCCACAATATTAATGAATAAGTCTAGAGAGGAGACATGTCTCCAAAAACAAGCCTTGATGTGACACTGTAAGCATGGAAAGGAATCACATCCAACTCACAGGGAACCTATGCATATTTTGGAATAGCAACATTGGTGAAAATGCCATTAGCCTTGAGTGAAATAAATCTATATATTTCAAAATCTACAAAGGTTTTGGAACCCACACCTTAACATGAGTAAGAAGCAGCCTGAGAAAGTAGCCAAAAAGATGTATTTTCTTTTCTTTTCTTTTTTTTTGAGACAGAGTCTCGCTCTGTCGCCCAGGCTGGAGTGCAGTGGCCTGATCCCAGCTCACTGCAAGCTCCGCCTCCCGGGTTTAAGCCATTCTCCTGCCTCAGCCTCCCGAGTAGCTGGGACTACAGGCGCCCGCCACCTCACCCGGCTAGTTTTTTGTATGTTTTTTAGTAGAGACGGGGTTTCACCATGTTAGCCAGGATGGTCTCAATCTCCTGACCTTGTGATCCGCCCGTCTTGGCCTCCCAAAGTGCTGGGATTACAGACTTGAGCCACCGCGCCCGGCCCAAAAAGATGTATTTTCTAATGACCTTTAAAGACGTGAAAAAAAATGTGGGCAATGAACAAGTGTGGAGCCATGAGCCGTGAGGAACATTGGAACAGATAGTTCACTCCCATGGAAGAATAAAGAATAACAGTCCAGGGAGCCACTTCGATCCCCCTCTCAAATCTACGGTATTGAAAATTTATAACATGGTTCTAACTGGATGCTAGAATCTTTTTTTAAATTATACTCCAAGTTCTGGGATACGTGTGCAGAACTTGCAGGTCTGTTACATAGGTATACATTTGCCACGGTGGTTTGCTGCACCCCTCAACCTGTCATCTAGGTTTTAAGCCCAGCATGCATTAGGTGTTTCTCTTAATGCTATCCCTACCCTTGCCCCCCACCACTGACAGACCCTGGGGTGTGACATTTCCCTCCCTGTGTCCATGTGTTCTCACTGTTCAACTCCCACTTATGAGTGAGAACATACAGTGTTTGGTTTTCTGTTCCTGTGTTAGTGTGCTGAGAATGATCAGAACCTATTTTAAAGATTGTGTGCCTCTCGCCTTCTACTTTTTAAGTGGGAGGGGCTATTGCAGTTATTTTGTCTTTCTTTCATTATCTTACGAGTGTGTGAAGAGTTGGGAGGATAGTTAACTTGTCTTTTTAGTTTATAGATCCTTGGATAAAGAGAAGCTATATCTGGACCTCATTAAAATCATGAGTTCCTAAACTCTAAGTCCAGTGCAATGATCAATGATCATATGGATCATCGAAGGGGAAGAGGATAGCAGTAAAAACAATTAAGCACATGGAAGCGATGTAATAACTGTGGCCAGAAGAAAGATTATGGAAAAGAGATTTGGTTAGACTCCAATCTTTCATGTATTCCTCTATTTATGCCTTTTGTACTGCCCTCCTTCCTGGACTTTGGGTTTGGCCCCATGAGTTGTTTTAGCCAATAGACCACTAGCAAACTAGCAACAGACCTATGGCTAAAATCTCCTTGATGTTTATGCTTCCTCTACTCTTGGCTTCCAATTAGAATATGCTCAAGCTCGCCAGATAGTGGTTGAGATATATGGAACAGAGATAGTCAACCAAGTTGAGAATATCCCAAATTAGTCCAACACATTTTAAGACCATATAAATACCCCCAAGTAATATCACTGATTATTGCTTGGTCAAAGCCCATTCAACCTGCAAACTTAGGTCAATAGTAACAAATGGGTGTTTTAAGCCACTGAGTTGCCTGTTGGTTGTTACGAAGCATTATTGGAATAGCCAACTGACACACTCTCTCAAAATTGATTTTCCTCCAGCTTTCACATCATTATCATATGTTACCTAAGCTAGTAATCCCCAAATTATCTTCATGACTATACACTCTCTCCTCTCCAGCCTCCTTGTACTTACAAAATCAGTCATAAGTAGTGTCAACTGAATTCTATCTTTACAATATTTTTGAACTATTTTACTCCATCCACTGTTATTATTATAATTTATAATATTATATTTAACTTATTTCTTGGTAACATTAATTTAATATACACTCCCTGTTTCCTACCATTTGTCATTAATATGCCAAGGAGAATGCCCTAAAACATAGATATTTTATTATGTCACTCTGAGGCTTTAATGCCTTTAGCCAAGCTTATAACTTGGCTTACCATTGGAAAGTCTTTTACAACTTACCTTAATCTATTGTGCAACTTCATTTTCAGACATACACAATCTTCCTCTATACTCTAGCATTTTCAAATTACTGTCTGCTTTCCAAATACACATGCCTCTTTTTTTCTGTACCTATTTCTACCTCTACCTAGAACTATATTGTTCAATAAAGTAGCCATTAAGCACATGTGGCTATTTAAACTTAAATAAATTGAAATTAAAATCTAACTTAAAATTCCCTTCCTTATTCACACTACCCATATATCAAATGTTCCATAGCCACATGTAACTAGTGGCTACCATATTGGGTAGCATAGGTTATGGAACATTTCCACTATTGCTGAAAATTCTATAGCTGGTCTAGAATATTTTCTTCCTCATAGTGATGGTGGTTCTATTGGGCTAGGTAGAGAACTGCAGAGTCCAAGCTGTGTGGGCATTATTTCATGTATTATTTCCGTTGCTAATATATAGATAAAAATAGAAAAAATTAAGGATCATCAGACTCAGATTGATCCTTTTGCTAGGCTTCAAAATGATTAATGAGAAACAAATTAATATGGAAGTACATAGGAGGTAACTAATGGGTTTTATGTTATGTGGCTCTTTGAATTGGGGTTTAGAGTGATTCAATACAATCTTATTACTACTAGTTTTCTCTATTATCTAATTATCTTTCAGGGAATCCTAATAAACTCTAGTTACCGTTGTGGTCATTTACTGTTGCGATCAATATCCAATGTCATTAGGCCTCCCAAAACTATTGTATCCAGCCCTTATCCTATCTAGAATTAATTCTTATTTATGTAACTATGGTCCTATTTTGTTTCATATATTGTATTAAGATTATATATTGGTTGAATTCAATAGAATTTGAAAGAAGTCGAAAATTATTTACTAGTCATAACAAGGTTCTACAGAACAAAGTGGATTAAAAATAACAGAAACAATGCTTGCTTTTAGACACACACACACACACACACACACACACACACACACACTGTTCATAAAAATATGTAAACTTTCAGTAATAGTTTGCTGACTCTAAATGAGAAGGAATTCAGTTGAGATGTTCTTCAGAAAAATCTTGCATTTTAAAAGATGTTATATTCAAAGGCAATGCTTATTTTATATGGATGAATGTTGTTAAAGGATTTCAGCAACCTAGAGAACTTAGGGACATTTTGTAAGTAGAAAGGTCTTTCCAGAGGCCTTCCAATCACAATATATGAAGTCCACCGGCTAGGATGAAAAGAGATCTCAAAATCAACTTTGACATGGCCTTATCCTTTCAATCATGCAATACAGGCCTCAAAATATGCAAATCAAAAATTCAATTTAAGGAATTCCAAAAACTATAGGTACATTTCAATTCCTTTGCTATTCCCAGTGGACTTTGTTTATCCATAAAATAAACATTTCTACTGTGGCTACACTTCAAAAAGAAAGGTAAACCAATGGAATTTATTGCATCTCATTATGTGCTGTAGAAGTATTCATCCATGACTTGCTAAAAGAAAGACATTCATAGTTAGGTAGCCTTTAAGAAATATAATCAATAAAATTGGTAATGAGAGTAGCAATCAGGTGGCAATATTCTGGGAAGAAAACCAAGTGCTCTGTTTAACAACAACAAAATATCAGAAAAAATTCACCAACGAAAGGGACTTACATTATACACACGCACACACTCATGAAAAATTCCAAACAGAGGTACTTTAGTACATGCTATCTCTGGGTTTACTTTTTTAATTATACAAACTCCTTACTTAAACCCATGCATAGCAGTTTTTTCCTGAAATCTCACTCTTTTTCCTATGTATCCTATATTTGGCATTCAAAATCATAGTTATATTTGGAGACATCTAATCTCTTGTACTATATAGTCTATGTTATTTAAAGAAAGGCCATATCTTTTAAACTCCTTTTAATATTTGTGGGTACATAGTAGATATATAGTTACAGGGTACATAACATTTTGTTATAGGCACGTAATATATAATAATCACCTCATGAAAATATTTGATGGATATCCATCCCATCAAACATTTATCTTTTGTCTTATACACAATCCAATTATACTTTAGTTATTTTTAAATGTGCAGTTAAATTATAATTGACTATAGCCCCCTGTTATGCTATCAAATACTAGGTCTTATTCATTCTAATTATCTTGTACACTAACCATCTCTACCTCCCCCTACCCACAAAATGATACTACCCTTTCTTCTATTCTCTATCTTCATAAATTCAATTGTTTTGGTTTTTTAGATTCCACAAATAAGTGATAACATATGATGTTTATCTTCTTTGTTCTTGGCTTATTTTACTTAACATAATAACCTTTAGTTCCATCTGTATTGTTGCGAATGACAGAATTTCTTTCTTATGGCTGAATAGTACTCCACTGTGTATATGTACCACATTTTCTTTATCCATTCATCTGTTAAAGGACACTTACGTTGCTTCCAAATCTCTGCTATTGTAAACAGCGCTGCAACAAACATGGGACTGCAGGTATCTCTTTGATACATTGATTTCCTTTCTTTGGTTATATGCCCAGTAGTGGGATTGCTGGATCACATGATAGCTTTATTTTTAGTTTTTGAGGAAGCTCCAAACTGTTCTCAATTGTGGTTATATTAATTCACATTCCCGCCAACAGTGTACAAGGGTTCCCTTTTCTCCACATTCTCACCAGCATTTGTTATTGCCTGACTTTTGGATAAAAGCCATTTTAACTAGGGTGAGATGATATCTCATGGTAATTTTGATTTGCATTCCTCCGATGATCAACAATGTTGAGCAGTATTTCACATATTTGTTTTCCATTTTTGTGTCTTCTTTTGAGAAATACCTATTTAAATATTTTGCCCATTTTTTGATCAGATTATTAGAATATTTGCTGGAGTTGTCTGGGCTTCTTATGTATTCTAGTGATTCATCCCTTGTTCAGATGGGTTCTTTGAAAATATTTTTTTCCATTCTGTGGGTTGTCTCTTCATTTCATTGATTGTTTCCTTTGCTGTGCAAAAGCTTTTTATTTTGATGTGATCCCATTTGTCCATTTTTGCTCTGGTTACATGGGCTTATGGGCTATTACTACTCAAGAAATTTTTTCAAGGACCAATGTCCTGGAGAGTTTCTCCAGTGTTTTCTTGGTATTAGTTTCATATTTTGAGGTCTTTGATTTAAGTATGTAATCCATTTTGATTTGATTTTTGTATAAGGTGAGAGATAGTGATGAATTTTACTTCTGCATATGGATATCCAGTTTTTCCAGGACTATTTATTAAAGAGACTGTCTTATACTCAATGTGTGATCTTGGCATCTTTGTAGAAAATAAGTTCATTGTAGGAGTGTCAATTTATTTCTGGGTTCTCTATTCTGCTCCATTGTTCTATGTGTCTCTTGTGTCTGCTTTATGCCATACCATGATGTTTAGCTACTATATCTCTGTAGTATAATTTGAAGTCAGGTAATGTGATTCCTCCAGTTTTGATCTTTTTGCTTAAGAAAGCTTTGCTTATTCTGGGTCTTTTGTGGTTCTATGTAAATTTTAGAACTTTTTTCTTTATTTCTGTGAGGAATGTCATTAGTATTTTGATAGGAATTGCATTAAATCTGTAGATTGTTTTGAGTAGTATGGACATTTTAACATTATTGAACATAGAATATCTCCATTTTTTGTGTCCTTTTTAGTTTCTTTCATCGGTGTTTTCTAGTTTTGTTTGTAGAGATCTTTTATTTCTTTGGTTAATTACCAGGTAATTACTTTTGTCTGTGGTTATTGTAAATGGGATTACTTCTTGATTTGTTTTTCAGATTGTTAACTGTTGGCATAAGAAATGCTACTAATTTTTGAATGTTAATTTTGTATCCTATAACTTTACTGATTTTTTTTATCAGTTTTTATATTTTTTGGTGGCATCTTTAGGTTTTTCCATATATAAGATTACATCACCTGCAAACAAAGATAATTTGACTTCCAATTTGGATGCACTTTATTTATTTCTCTTGTCTGATTGCTCTAGCTAAGACTTCTGGGACTATATTGCATAACAGTGGTGAAAATGGGTATTCTTGTAGTGTTCTAGATCTTACAGGAAAGGTTTTCAGTTTTTCCCTCTTCAGTGTGATATTACCTGTGGGTATGTCAATATGTGGTAATATGGTTTGGCTGTGTCCCCACCCAAAACTCATCTTAAATTGTAGCTCCTACAATTCCCAACTGTCGTGGGAGGGACCTGGTGGGAGGTAATTGAATCATGGAGGTGTGTCTTTCCCATCCTATTCTTTGATAATGAGTAAGTCGCATGAGATCTGATGGTTTTATAAATGGGAGTATCCCTGCCCAAGTTCTCTTGTCTGCTGCCATGAGAGACATGACTTTTGCCTTCCACCATGATTGGGAGGCCTCCCCAATCACATGGAAGTCCGAGTCCATTAAATCTCTTTCTTTTGTAAATTGCCCAGTCTCAGGTATGTGTTTATTAGCAGCATGAAAACTGAGTAGTACAGTAAATTGGTACCCGTAGAGTGGGACGTTGCTGAAAAGATATCAGAAAATGTGGAAGCGACTTTGGAACTGGGTCACATGCAGAGGTTGAAACAGTTTGGAAGGCTCAGAAGAAGACAGGAAAATGTGGGGATGTTGGGAACTCCCTAGAGACCTGTTGAATGGCCTTGACCAAAATACTAACAATAATATGGACAATGAAATCCAGGCTGAGGTGGTGTCAGATAGAGATGAGGAACTTGTTGAGAACTGTAGCAAAGGTGACTCTGGTTATGTTTTAGCAAAGAGACTGGCAGCATTTTGCCCCTGCCCTAGAGATCTGTGGAACTTTGAACTTGAGAGAAATGATATAGGGTATCTGACAGAAGAAATTTTTAAGCAGCAAAGCATTCAAGAGGTGATTTGAGTGCTGTTAGAAGTGTTCCGTTCTAAAAGGGAAACAGAGAATAAAAGTTCAGAAAATTTGCAGCCTGACAATGTAATAGAAAAGAAAATCCCATTTTTTGAGGAGAAAGTCAAGCCTGCTGCAGAAATTTGCATAAGTAAGGAGAAGCTGAATATTAATCACCAAGACAATGGGGAAAATGTCTCCAGGACATGTCACAGACCTTCAGAGCAGCCCCTTGCATCACAGGCCTGGAGGCCTAGGAAGAAAAAATGATTTCATGGGCTGGGCCCAGGGTCCTTCTGCTGCAGTCTAGGGACTTGGTGCCCTGCATCCCTGCCCCTACAGCCATGACTAAAAGGGGCCAAGGTACAGCTTGGTTCATGACTTCAGAGGGTGCAAGGCCCAATCCTTGGCAGCTTCCGTGTGGGGTTGAGCCTGCAAGTGCACAGAAGCCAAGAATTGATTAGGAATCTCTGCCTGGATTTCAGAGGATATATGAAAATGCCTGTATGTCCAGGCAGAAGCTTACTTCAGGGGCAGGGTGCTCATGGAGAACTTCTGCTAGGGCAGTGTGGAAAGGAAATGTGAGGTGGGTGCCCCCACACAGAATTCCCACTGGGATATTGCCTAGTGGAACTGTGAGAAGAGGATCACTGTCTTCCAGATCCTAGAATGGTAGATCCACCGATAGCTTGCACCATGCACCTGAAAAAGCTGCAGATACTCAATACCAGCCCATAAAAGCAGCTGAGACAGAGGCTGTACCTTGCAAAGCCACAGGGGTAGAGCTGCCCAATACCATGGGAATCCACCTCTTGCATCAGCATGACCTCATGTGAGACATGGAGTCAAAGGAGATCATTTTTTGGAACTTTAAGATTTGACTGTCCTGCTGGATTTTGAACTTGCATGGGGCCTTGTAGCCCCTTTATTTTGGCCAATTTCTCCCATTTGGAATGGGTGTATTTATCCAATGCCTGTACCCCCATTGTATCTAGGAAGTAACTAACTTGCTTTTGATTTTACAGTCTCATAGGCAGAAGGGACTTTCCTTGTTTCAAATGAGACTTTGGACTGTGGACTTTTGAGTTAATGCTGAAATGAGTTGAGACTTAGGGGGACTGTTGAGAAGGCATGATTGGTTTTGAAATGTAAGGCCTTGAGATTTGGGAACAGCCAAAGTGGAATGATATGGATTGGCCATGTCCTCACCAAAATATCATCTTGAATAGTAGGTCCCACAATGCCCGTGTGTTGTGGGAGGGACACAGTGGGATGTAATTGAATAATGGGGGCAGGGCTTTCCCATGCTATACTCATGATTGTGAATACATCTCTTGCTATCCAGTGGTTTTATAAAGTGAAGTTTCCCTGCACAAGTTTCCTTTTCTTGTCTGCCACCATGTGAGACATGCCTTTCACCCTCCACCATGATTGTGAGGCTCCCTCCAGCCACATGGAACCGTGGGTACATTAAACCTCTTTCTTTTGTAAATTTCCTAGTCTCAGGTATGACTTTATCAGCAGCATGAAAACAAACTAATATATATGGCTTTTATTATATTGAGATGTGTTCCTTCTGTACCTAGTTTTTTTAGGTTTTCATCATGAAGGGATGCTGAACTTTATCAAATGCTTTCTCAGCATCAATTAAAATGCTTATATGCTTTTTGTCCTGCAGTCTGTTAATATTATATATCCCATTTATTAATCTGTGTATGTTGAACCATCCTTACATAACTAGGATAAACCCCACTTGGTCATGATGAGTAATCTTTTTAACGTATTGTTGAATTTGGTTTACTAGTATTTTGTTGGAGATTTTTGCATGAATATTCATCAGAGATATTGGTCTATAGTTTTCATTTTTTGATGTCTTTGTCGGGTTTTGGTTATCACGGTAATTCTGGCCTTGTACAATGAGTCTCGAGATACTTCCTCTTCTCTTTTTTATAATAGTTTAAATAGGTTGGTACGAAGGGTATATGTTTAAACCACTATATTCTTTGTGTTCCTGTGCTTCATGCATCTGAAATACTCAATTAGTGTTAGTTAAATTAAACAATTATTTATATATATATAATGTTAACTTTCATGTTATCAAAGTTAGACTCTCTTCAATAAAAGTACTATAGGGTAATGATTAAGAACAAACATTGGTGTCAGCCAGACCTCATTTTAAATGTTAGTTTCTTCAGTTTTTAGATTGGGCAAAGCACTTGGCTTCTCTAAACTTTATTCTTGTCATCTTTAAAATGAAACCAATAAAGCAATTATTTTTCAAGTTTGTAAAGATTAAATGAGATAATACAGGTAAAGTATTTAAAACTAAGGAATTTGTAACTATTATCAATAATATGGTCTAGGTTAGACTTACCTTTTGTAAGTTTTTCTTTCTTTAAAAGTAAAACAATGCTGTGAAGGTTAAAGTGATTAATCCATAATTGGTAGGTATTTAGTTCAAATTTTAAAAACTTGTGGCTTTGTGGATATGGAAGAATGTGATACTTGGCTCATCTTCTGTCTTAAAATACACTTAATAAAAAAAGAATGATGCTTAATATGTAGGCATTAACAACTTGCTAAACAAGACAGTGCCTTGCATACCAAAGCAGTTTCTGCTCAAAGTAACCAGTTAAATAACCCAACACCTGGCTTAGATGAGTTACTAATTTCATACCAATTATGAAAGATTATCTATAACTGGCAAAAAAATGTATTTTCCAGAGTGGCAGCATCAGCTTCAACAACCTGCCCTCATCCCACAAAAGCCAAAGGTTCAACGGATATCTTGTGAGCAGTTAGCTTTCCAAATCTCTTACAACAAGCTCTTTAATCTGCTTACAGGTGTAACATGCCACAAATAACTGAACTGGTTTGAATTTTGTAGTGCAGCATGTACTGATATCTTCCTCCTAATTACAATTATTAGAGCTCCTTTTGACTTTGTCAATTTTGAATTCCAATGCATTGATTGTTCAAAGCTGAGTAATTGTGATTGTTTTTCTCCAACCATGGATTAGTTATCTCAAGAATGAATTAGTAGATAATTGAGTGACACAATTACCTCACCATAAAAACAAAGATAAGTTTAAGACAGAAAGTAAGTGTTCATGTGTGTGGATATATATGTATATGCTCACACATGTGTAACACATAAAAATGATAAACACTTTGATCATAATTATGGATACTCTAATTACCCTGACTTGATCATTACACATTCTACACATGTAATAAATTTCATATGTACCCCATAAATAAGTACATCAACAAATTTAAAAATATAAAATATATTATATTTAAAAATATTAATGCACATACACACATCTATATGTACATATATCTAATTTAATTTGAAAACCTTGATTTGCAATGTCTATGTACTACATCAGCTTCTCCCTGTGAGATGGAGAGAATGTCAATCCAAACACTATAAACGAAATTTGTTTCCCATAACATTATTGTAATTTAATTTATTGCTTACATTTATTTTTGGGGTTATTTTGTCCCTTTGTTCATGTTGTTATATGTTTGTTTGGTGGTGAAGTTATTTTGTTTTCCATTTATTTCTTTTAAGTTAATTGTGCAGTTATTTAAGCAAAGGGGTTAATTATTTTGGGCTCAGTTCAGTCACTTGTTTCTTGCACCACCACAATTTGGCCTCAAACACATGAGCCGAACTCCTGCAATGTATCTTGATGAAATTATACTAATCATAATGACATGAATTACTGGTTATTAGAATGTGATAGAAGAATCTGTAAGTTGAACTTTAAACTTGTTGCACTTCAAAGTGATTTTCTCATTATGATCATAAATGTACCAGTTTTACTCATAAATGACTACCTGGGCAGAAGTGTCTCATTTGAAGAGTTCTAGTTTAACGTTGTATAGTGTAGTGAATGTGAGGTTTGGAGCCAAAATAAATCAATCTCAAATTCTTTTATGTGTCTTATTGGCCTTAATAATTCTGAAACTCAGTCTCCTCTTCTTTAATGTACAAGTAATAAAAATATTTTGTAAACATTTTATAAGGAATAGAGTTTGTATATATTGTGTGCCTAGTGGAGAGTGGTAAGCAGTAAAAGGGTGCTAAAGAAATGGTACTCTTTTAGATGCTGAGTAAAGATCTGGAAAACAGTATAACAACCATCAGAAAATTATTTGTATGAAGATCTAGAACTTGATTTTACTCTCTTTGTTCATAAAATATCCCAAAAGCTGAATACATAAGTTATTTGTATAAAGTATGTTCACAGTATACACCTGAAGTTATCCACCTTTTGGTCTTGTACTCAGCCACACTTCAGCAACCTCAGACTCAGCCATATCCTCAGATGATTCACTAATGAAAACCACCAATGTTAATGAGTACTTGATATGTGCTAAATGTATTACATGCACTAACTTAGTTATCCCCTATAAAAATCTATGTAACATTTTGATTATTATAGCTATGTTCTAAATGATGTAATGGAGGCTTGACAAGTTAAATAATTAGCATACTTCCATAGGCTATTAGAACTATGATCCAAACTTCAAAACTACAAGTATAAATTCCAAAGACAGCAAAGAAACAATAGAGTGAGCAACAGAGATACCATGTATTTAACTGTGAGGCAGACTGAACATAGGTGCAGTCCCATAGAAAGGGTGAAGCTTGGATCAAACTTAGAGACTAGCTCAAGGAAGGTTCTGATAATCAATAAATAAGTAAATAATAAACAATAATGTTCTTGAAGCAGCAAATTTTATTTGTTTAGTACTTAGAATATGCACAAGCAATAATGGAGAGATAAAGCTGGTACTTTAGGTTTAGGTTTGAAACATAGTTGGCCTTATACCAAAAATATAAACTGTTTTACACAATCTAGATTAAGAGCATGGTATCTTTGCTGTGAGCTCTGTTGGTTCTTTGGCTTTTCTGTGGGTTTTTACAATCAATTACTAAATGGTTTGTCTCATGGTGGAGATAACATGAATGAAAATAGTTTTGTTTAATGTAGATGAAACAGTTATTTCAGACTTCTCAAATTGGTACCATAACCAATGACTAAAGGATCATGTATGAATTAATTGCAGGAATACAGGAAGGGTCAGAGAAATTAGAACCTATGACAAGGTTGATATACCAGAGAGATGAAATATCACACTAAGCAATGGGAACAAGTCTATTAAGGCGAGAAACACATTGTGCTGATTGCACAAATTCAAGGTTCAAGGTCATATGAAGCCTCTTCCCATTCCATTGCCATGGTAGACATCATTTATCAATTATGATCCTTGTTTCCCCCATAGAGCTTAGGTAACTTCAATTCCTTTGAATCCAGTGAAACAGGTAACTACTACTAATTGATACAGGTTTACTTGAATAAAATCTGGTGGCTATCTTGGCCATATAATACTTAATCCAGTAAATGTTTAGTGAGCACTATTAGTGAGTCAGTTTTTGACTCAAACTCAACCAATAAAATACGGCCTTTTTCAAGTTCCAGGGAAACCAAAAAAGGATTAAAAACAGATGTTGTTAATAATTTATCAAATAAAAGGACAATGTGACAACTTAAGATATTTTTCAAAAGCAAATTTTATATTAGATTTACATAACACATATGAACTACTTCTGAAATTGGAAGTAATCTAAAAGAAATCAGATAAAGATTAAAAAAAAACAGCCAACATTTATAAGCAGCATCTAGACATTTAAACTCAATAATATCCAACTTCAAACAGTGAAAAAGTATAATGTGGTTTTTTTTTTCCTCAAATTTTCTTGCTTACCTTCATAGTTTATCCCCTTGGGTATAAACAAGATCTCTCTATAACCTTTTTTTTTTTTTTTTTTTTTT
>NW_016807388.1:1587045-1590899 GCF_001698545.2 Rhinopithecus bieti | reverse complement strand
CACTGCAAGCTCCGCCTCCCGGGTTCCCGCCATTCTCCTGCCTCAGCCTCCCGAGTAGCTGGGACTACAGACGCCCGCCACCTCGCCCGGCTAGTTTTTTGTATTTTTAGTAGAGGCGGGGGTTCACCCGGGTAGGCCGGGTGGGCTCGGACTCCTGACCTCGTGATCCACCCGTCTCGGCCTCCCAAAGTGCTGGGATTACAGGCTTGAGCCACCGCACCCAGTTTCTATAACCTTTACACATATTGCCATGGTAAGACATTAAAACAATCTGAGTATGTTAGTGAGAAAAAGGTTCACGTGCTTTCTTTAAGGGGTAAAATATGCTGTCATTGTCTCAGAAATGACGCAAATACCCAATTTACAAAATTCGACTCCAAAGTCAGACCTGGACCAGCAGCAATCTGCTTTGATTGTAAGTCCTCTGAGTTTTGACTTTGAGAAGTAAAAGACCTAAAAACCCAAGTCCAAATTCTGGCTCTTATAGTTTAAACTTGGAAAAATTGCCTTACCTTTCTGAACTTCAGTTTTCTCATCTGTAAACTACTGTTAGCATACTTTCTCTGTAAAAGTATGTTAAGGATTAAATAAGAAAGCATATTTTAAATGCGTCTCATAGAATCCCTAGCATACAAGTAAATGTTAATAAATGCTCAACTCTACTATGGAATTATTCCTTCTCATCCACAAATGTTATCAGGATTGTACAAGAATTTGACATGAAATGGGGGAGAACTGAGCTTCAAGTGGCTCTTTCACTGTGTGAAAATGTGTATAGAAGAAAAGTGATGAAGTATGGACATTTTGACTCAGAAGCCTAGTAAGGGCTTATTTCTCAAAACAAGATTGCTTCGATTTTTGGACCATCTTAGTTCAACAAATGAAAGGATAAAAACAAATATGATCATTAGTAACTTTATCAGAGCAAAGGACAACGTGACATCTCACGTTTCCCACCATAAGCAAATATTAAAGATACAAATAAATAAGGTGATTGCCTTAATTTCTGCAAGCATGAGTTCAGTTTTGGTGCAACTTCCTGAGCTGACTTTTCCCTCAGCCATATACAGCAGGAGAGTCCACTGGTGGTGTGTGAAAGGCTGTAGAGGAAAGGCTCCCACATATGGCTCAGCCTCATTACAGTCATACCTTCCTGCTGCCATTTCCACAGAATTAAGACTAGGAAGGTTTTGTTCGGGAAAGATATAAATAAAAGAGGCTTCAAGCTCAGTAAAGGAAGTAAAGGAGAGGCAACATGTGAAATTGGCATGCTGTGTGTGTTTTGATATGCCGTTGAGAATAAATGTGAATGTAGTACTTCCCTGCTGCCATAAAGCAGAATATTTAAAACTTCTTCAATCTCTTGGACTAGGTGTTTTCCACCTGTTTTAGAAAGATGTGTAGGAAGACTTTAAATACATGGACTTTGCAGAATATCATACATATGCAGTGATGTATCACCTAATGGTGAAGATATATTCTGAGAAATGCATCTTGCTTAGTCGTTGCACAAACATCATAGGGTATACTTACACAAACCTGGATGATAGAGCCTATTACACACCCAGGCTCTATGGTATAGCCTAGTGCTTCTAGCTTACAAACCTGTACAGCATTTTACTGTAGTGAATACTGTAGGCAATTGTAACACAATGGTAAGTACTTGGGTATCTAAACACACCCAAACATAGAAAAGGTACAATAAAAATATGATATTATAATTGTATGGGGCCACCACCATAAACACAGTCCTTTGTTGACTGAAATACTGGTATGCAGTGCATGACTGTATTTGTGGGTGTTATATGATACATATATGTAATGTAGTTTTATAAATATATGATCATTGTATTATCAGTGAAAGTCATATAAGAAACAAGCAAGTCTTCAAGCAAATCTTCAGAGCGTAACCACAGTACTTCATTACTGAAATAATCCTAACTGCCCACAGTGTGGTATAGGATATCAAACTATACAAAACACTAACTTTGAACTTTTTGGATGTCACTATTCCAATTTTAAGTCTACATGGTTGTTGTAACACCTGTGGTCCAGGTCATGACTCTTTCTGTTTTTCAAAATATGTTTCATAGAAGAAGGCAGAGATGAACAAGCCCTGCCTCTTAAATGGTGGAAAACTTTAATAAAATGGTTAATTTTCCCTCAATAACAAGTGGTTATTTCTTTATGTTAATAACTGATCACAAAACTCATACAGTGCTTATTTCTCTCCAATTAGAGACCCTAAAACTGATAAGTATGAGTAAGTTACTGGATTATTCATACACCACTGTGCAATGTATGTGTATAAGGTATTTTTTTTCTGAGAAGACGCTTCCATGGCTTATGTGATATTCTCAAATATGTGATCCTCACTAAATAGAAAAATAGGCAACTACTGCCTTTGTTTGTTCTTGAGCTGCATCTCAAAATCAAAATTCATTTCCATCAGAGATAAAAATTATTGGAGGCACAGTTGAATGTGATATAGGGGGATGCAACCTCTTAATTTTCTTCTTATTTTAGTGATGATAGTGACAAAAATGTATGTACTCAAATGTGATAATATGTTTTCTGGGATTTATTCCAAGTAAACAGCCAGGAATACTAATTTAGGCAAAGAATTCTAAAAAGTTGTTGCATATACATATGTTTTATGTTACATAAGAATACCAATAATGCAAGAGTATTACCCTTTCAGCTCAAAAATCTATACAAATATTCCAAATATCGGTACCCAAGATTGTAGATTTTACTTTTACACAGAGGCCTATCATCATTTTAAGTCATGTAATCTCAAAAACATCTTACTTTTGGCTACAATAAGTCTTATACCAAGTCTTATATTTAAGTAAATACAGAAATATTCAACTGAGCAAAACAAAATTCTCTGAAAAATTCAAAATATTCTCTCACATTTCATATGGTGTGATAACACTGGAGTCTAAATCTCAGTTCTTTTGTTTGTTCTCCTGTCTTGCTTTCCCTGATTAAAAGAAGAATGGCTAATCCAATAGCTACCTGTCCCCGGTGTGTAGTCCTGGTAGGGTCACTCTTAATGTGCAATCCAACCTTGTCTCTGGCCCTCCCAGTCCTGTCTGAACATGGGAATTCTGGGTTCTGTCTCAACCAGTATCCAGTATAACATCCAGACATGTTATACTGTCTGGAGCATATATATTGGCCTGTCTCTATAAACCCAGACCAATCTACAATCTACCTCTTTCAGAATTCCTCCTTGCAATGTATTGAGTGGATCAACAAAGTCATAAACCCCAAGATCTGGATTGCAGATCTGGATTCTCATGTTCTCCAATCCAATGTACCAGTAATTAAGCTCATATTTTGCCCCATTGGGTTCACTTCTTTGTAACATATTCTTATCAGCTAGCACTATGAAACAGAAGAAGGATGAGTGAAACAAACTGTACTTGGAACAAAAAGCTTGAATTCTTTGATATTCATAGAATACTTTTTCTGACAAGCTAAAGGAAAAGAAAAAAATAGCAAAAATGGAACTGGCTAAGCATGGTCTCTACAGCCTAGATATTAGATTCTGGGTGCAAACCATGAGGGAATAATTGCAAATGTGTTTGCCAAATTTCTCTAGAAAGTTTACATTTGGGCCGGGCGCGGTGGCTCAAGCCTGTAATCCCAGCACTTTGGGAGGCCGAGGCGGGCGGATCACGAGGTCAGGAGATCGAGACCATCCTGGCTAACACGGTAAAACCCCGTCTCTACTAAAAAATACAAAAAACTAGCTGGGCGAGGTGGCGGGTGCCTGTAGTCCCAGCTACTCCGGAGGCTGAGGCAGGAGAATGGCGTAAACCCGGGAGGCGGAGCTTGCAGTGAGC
>NW_016807388.1:1574713-1584073 GCF_001698545.2 Rhinopithecus bieti | reverse complement strand
AAAAAAAAAAAAAAAAAAAAAAGAAAGTTTACATTTGAAGAAACTACTGACTGCAATCCAACCACATCATTAATGTAAGGTTAGGGTATATATAAGCAAGCTCAGTGCACTGGCAAGGCAACAGGCCTGCTAGCTTTACACAGTTAATTGGTATTAAGAACAGTTGACAAATTCATCTGCAGCCCACAACTGGCTGGGCAGACCCTTCTCTCAAATGACAACAGAACTTAGATTAGTTAGAATCCTCAGGGCAAAGATTTGAGCCAAAGGTAACTCAGTTTTTACAGGGTCTATACTCAGTGCCAGAGAATAATGTCTAACCCAGATTTCCTGTGCTTCAGGGAGGGAAGCTACCCTGGATTTTTTGAAAAAAAAAAAAAAAAAAAAAAAAGACACACTAATGAGAGATAAAACCTGCAAACCAGGAGAAAGTTCTGCCTCCTAAGTGGAATATAACTGTAAAAAGCATCTATTTTGAAGAAATTAATGACTCTTCCCATAAAAGTTTGCTAACTAATTGATGCATGCAAATGTTTTAGAGATACATTGCTAGCATATATTATGTGGTGTTTAACATGAAACATAAAGGAATATGGCTAACAAGAGCCCTCCAAACCGATGTTTTGAAACAGTTGATTTGACTTCAATAGATGAAACATTTACGGTAATGTAGGTTACAATATAACCTCAAAGCTCTTTAAGACAATTTTTTCCAGATTACAGTCACTTCTGTTTATATCCTGGAAAAATAATAAGGCCTAAATTTTACAAGGGAAAGAAATAATATTTAAAGACTATTGAATTAAAATTGCCTAGATATTGTAGATAATTAATATGTTTAAATTAAAGGATCCTGAATGTTGCTTAAGATGACTAGTGAACCAGAATGAAAGAGCCTGTATCTGAGATGTGTTTCTTCTTTGAGGACTGTGAAACTTTGAGGACTGTGAAACAGAGGATGAAAAGAGTACCCAAGGAAATTGATCAAGCAATTAATAGGTATCAAATAGCAATGATGGTACTAGGGTGAGACACTGGATGTGACCAGCTGACATCCAAGAATATAGTCAACAAAGTCAAATCCATCAAGCAAATGATGTATTTATTGAAAGTGTGAGGAGTTAAATAGCAGAAAAAAAAATTATTTGAGCTGGGTGCAGTGGTTCATACCTATATAGTCCCAGTGCTTTGGGAGGCAAGGCTTGAGGCTGGTAGTTCCAGGCTGTAGTGAGCTACGATTGTGCCACTGCACTCAGGCCAGGTGACAGAGAGAGACCCTCTCTCTAAGAAGAAAAAATGAAAATAAATTATTTGAGCTAAGATTATGTGGTGGAGATGATGGTTACCTAAATACTGACTCAAGCCAGTGGATAGAAGGGAAGTGTACATCTGATTCAGTTGCCTCAGGCAACAGGCCCTAATTTGAAACTTCTAATAGACAAGCCAGAATGTGCTATAGGGATTTATGAGCATCTACTCAACATTAAACTGCTAACTGCTTTTCTCTGTGTGGATACATGGCTTTACTGATTTCACCCTGAATTTTATTGTGACTACTCTTACATCTCTAGATTGTTTGGGTAGGTATCCTTTTCAAACTTTGACTATTGAGTGACCTCTTGTATGCTACTTACTCATTTTTTGCATATTGTCCTTAGGAGGACTCCTTGTTGCTGCTATTAATGATGACATCCCACCTAATAGATTGTCCATATTTCCATTCCTTGGACTAGGGGAAGATTGCCTCTTCTGTGAGAGATCTATGACACATTATTTATTTCCATTCATTATTGTAGATACTCTAGATATTCTGCAATTATTTAGCAAGTAATGCAAAACAAATTCAGATGAAGGTCCAAAAAGTAAGCAATTTGTAGAGATGTATGGAAGTCTACACAGAAATGAATTCTAAGGCCATATCAAAATTCAATGCGATAAATTCTAAGGCCACATTTAAGTTCTGTGAGAAAACATTGTACCTATTGGTTAACCTTAGCTAACCGTGATTGCAACCATAGGATGCAGAATTTTGTCTTGTCTACAAGTGAAGTTTGACCTATAGCATGCACATTTTTTTTGTCTAGTTTCCTTTAACTTATAAAACTACCTCCCTCTTTTCATTTGGATGCAGATTCAATCTTGTTACTATGAAATACACCTATTCCCCTCCCTCTTCAACTTCATGAAAGAGAATGAGTTCTAAGCCTTCTAATTATATTACCTGTCCACCTTACTTTACTAATTCTTACAAAGTAAGCAAATGTAATTCTTACAAAGTAAGCAATCACAATCTTTCTGAGAGATTGATTTGAGTTATTCAGGAGGAAGAAGCATTCTTTTCCCTCTGAAATTGCAAGGCAATTATATATTTCTGAAGCTACCAGCAGCCACCTTTCCAACTGCATGGAGAAAGACAAGAGACCAACACACACAGAAAAAAAAAAAGAAAAAAAGAAAAAAACAGTTCAGCAGAGATACGTACTGTTAAATGGACAAAGAGGTACTGTTCTCAAGACATTAATAATTGCTTAATTCCTGCTACTGAGGAATTAATTTTGTTCATAATTATTTATATAAATACTTATTTCATTACATTAACTGCACTCAGTGTCCTTCTGGCTAAGCTGTAGTGATATTCTTTTTGCTCAAGCCATTTATACATTTATTTTTCAATAAATATTTACTCGGTGCCTATGATTTGTCAAGCTAGTCTTTCAGGTAATGGAAGTATAGCTACAAATAAGAAAGACCAATTCGTGACCTTAAAGATTTCAAATTCTGGTGGAGAGATAAATGATGAACAAGATACAAAAGTAATTATTTAAAGTGGGTTATGTAATGATATGTGCTAACAAGAAAAAAGCAGGGTAAGAATATGGGTGCTTTGGGGAGTAAAAAGGAGTCCAAATTTTATATAGTGTAGCCCAAGAAAGTATTTTGAAGAAGGCTTCTGTCTCATATTACTGCAAACATTTTACTACAAAGCTCAATATAATTTGGGCCCATAATCCTACTAACTTTATTTATCATGTTTTAATTTTAATCTTTGACATTCCCCTCATATTTTCATTGAACAAGTCTATCCCACAAGACTATAAATGTAATCTTATTTTGTAGCATTTATTTCACCTTTTAAATTCTTTCGTATTATTTGATTTTAATTCTATAAGTTTACTTAAAGTTTTATAGTTTTAAGTTGCTTTAAAAACTCAAATCCATACTCTTCATTTGAAGCCAAAAGAAGTTTCTAGTAGTTTTTAGCAATAACTACAATAGCTGTATTAATTGTTTTGGTGATAATGCTATATAAGAAAGCTCAAAGTCTCAGTGGCTTATTACAATAAACATTTTATCTCACATTCATGCGTTGGCAGTTTTGATCCCTTAATAGTTCACAGGAGCTCGAAAAAGGTAAGTGGTGACCTTCTTCTTTTTCTTTTTTTTTGTTTTTATTTTTTGAGATGGAGTCTCCCTCTGTCGCCCAGGCTAGAGTGAGGTGGCGCGATTTCGGCGCACTGCAAGTTCTGCCTCCTGGGTTCATGCCATTCTCCCACCTCAGCCTCCCGAGTAGCTGGGACTACCAGCGTCCGCCACCATGCCCGGCTAATTTTGTTTTTGTATTTTAGTAGAGACGGGATTTCAGCGTGTTAGCCAGAATGGTCTCTATCTCCGGACAAGTGCCAGCTTTCTTCTTATGGACATGGCTCAGAACTATCACCTTAGAATTTCTTTTCAAATTCTGGTAAGTGCAAATCAGCAAGGTCAAGTGCACCACAAGTAGGGTGAAAAAGTATTTTCTACTTACAGTGAACCATTGCAAAGGTAGAGAAGAAAAGAAGGATTCTAAATAATAATACCATCTGCTACAGTCACTAAATGTAATTTTATACACTGAGCACTATAATATGAAGAAGTGATCTAAATATGGCAGCACAACAGAAACTCTAGAATATTGAGGTCACATAGGACTGTCAGAAGACAGGCAGGACTTAAAAAAAAAAATCTGTGTAAAGTTGATGTCTTAGTCCATTTTCACATTGATGTAAAGTTACTACCTGAGACTGGGCAATTTATAAAGAAAAGAGATTTAATGTACTCACAGTTCTGCATGGCTAAAGAGGCCTCAAGAAACTTACAATCATGGCAGAAGATGAAGGGGAAGCAAGGCACATCTTACATGGCAGCAGGAGAGAGAGAGAGAAAGAGGAGAGGGAAGAATTAGACACTTATCAAACAACCAGATCTCATGAGAACTCACTATCACAAGAAGAGCATGGGGCAAACTGCTCCGTGATCCAATCACCTCCCACCAGCTCCCTCCTTCAATATGTGGGGATTATAATTTGAGATGAGATCTGGCTGGGGACACAGAGCCAAACTATATTAGCTGATATGTCCATAAATGAATTATCTCCATACAATTGCCTGAACATATCATGCTGTTCTACGCCTCCCTCCATTTCTACCTGAAATTCTCTGTCATTAACTCTTGAGATTCTCCTCTGCAAAACCCTGCTTGGCATTCTCTCCTCTCTGATTTAACATCATTTCCTGTATTTGCCCTTTATAACAGTATGTGTACATGCTTGTAACACATTTATTATGATTTATCGGAAATTTTCTGTGATTGAATGGCTTATTAGCACCAGGGGTTTTCTGGAGGTGAGCATTGTACATTTACATCTGTATATTGATACTTAGTTTAGTTCCCAGCTATAGGAAATTAAAATATCAGACAATCCATTTAGTCTCAATGACCTCTAAAATTTCTTCCCACCCTAATATTATACACAAAGCATTGTGTTATCATAGGATTAGGAAGGTTGTTTTAATAAAATGTCAGTGATTCTTCAGTCCCAACAATGATGAAAAAATTTTAGCAACAACAATTGAGAAAGTCACTTTGTTTGCTGCGTTTAAATAGCATTTACTCTAACCTTTAGCCCCGCATCTTGGATTTCTTATCCTCAGGGTCCTTTTTTCATTCAGTATTTAGTTGTGCTTAGTCTTTGAATTGCTGTTCATTCTGCCCATCATTTCACAGCAATGATTTTGGCATACAAAGCAACTTCTATGCACAGCCAGGTGTTCACCTTGGCACCCTCACCCCTGGAAAGGGTTCATTCAGATGTTTCCTACACCTGCGAATTGGCTGCCCAATCTTAGCCAGCTCCCATGAACTTAATTATCATTCTGTATTTCAAAATTCAAAAGCAAAATATTTCAAGAGAACGTGCATAAAAATTCAGATGCTGCTGCTTCCTGCCATCCCATCACGCCCCCCGCCCCCTGCAAAAAGCACTACTAGAAACAAATTACTGTTTCTCCATAACCATTTTATTTTGATTTGTGGGATGTGTAAATGGAATGCAGCTCATTAGGTCTGAAGAGCTGATTAATTTCAATGGCAAAAGCATCTCTGTTTGCCCAGATTAAGACCAAGATGTTTAACCTTTGATCCAGGGGCAAGTCAAGGGTACATGGATAATCTTAAAATTTTAAATATCTTTTTTAAAGCATGTTACACTTAGACATCAAAAGATGAAATTTTATAATAAAATACAATTATAAAATTAGAGACCTAAAATGCCTTCTCATAGGTTCTTTTTCCTAACTCTTAGTCAAGGACTTACTTTATTTCCTCAAGACAGAATGCTTTTGAATGTGCTGAAAGCTATTCATTTGTTTTAGCCTTTCCTGCTGTTTTATTTGTGTTTTTTAAATTGTACCAACCTCGTGATCATAATTCCATGGGTGTACTCCATAACCATGTGACAGGGACCTGGGGATTGATAAACAATGGCTAGACAATCTGCCGTTTAAAAACACAACATCATTGAACTGCTTGCTGTCTACCCAAGAAAAATCAAAATTTATATCTACACTAAGACATACATTCAAACTTTATGGGAATTTGAAATAGCCAAAATTGGAAACAACTCAAATGTCCATCAACAATGAATAAGTAAAGAAATCGTGGGTTATTCATACAATGGAAAATGACCTAGCAATAAAAGTAAATGAGTTCCCCAAATATCCAAAAGAAGAACAAAGTTTGAGAGTTCAGACTTCACAATTTCAAAATTTACTCCAGAGATACAATCATCAAGACTATGGTACTGGAATAAGAATAGGCACATAGATCAAAGGAACAGAATTGAGATTTCAGAAATAATCTCATACATTTATAGTCAATTTTTGACAAGGTTATCAAAACAATTTAATGGGAAAAGAATCTTCTTTTTAACAAATGATGCTGAGACAGTTGGATATCCACATGCAAATGAATTAAGTTGGACCCCTACCTCCCACCATATCCATGATTAACTCAAAACATTAAAAAATCTAAATGTAAGTAATGAAACCTTAAAACCCTTAGAAGAAAAGAGATATAAATACTTGTGACCAATAATTAGGTGATTTCTTGGGTCTAAAACCTAAATCACAAGAAACCAAAACATAGATAAATTGGACTTTATGAAATTTAAAACTTTTTTGCTTCAAAGAATTCTATAAAAGAAGAGAAAGGACAATTTATTAAGTGGGAGAAAATACTATTAAATCATGTATTTGATTAGAGTCTGGTATCTAGAACACGTAAAACATCCTTACAGGTCTGCAATAAAAAGACTAGCAACCCAATTTAAAAATGATCAAAAGATTTGAATACATATTTTCCCCAAACATACATAACATCTTCAGTAGGCATATGAAAAAAAATGCTAAATATGGTAAGACAGCAGAAAATGCAAGTACAAATCAAAATGAGATACCTCTTCATTACGAGGGCCATAATAAAAAAGACAATGACATGTTTCATTAAGGATGTGGACAAATCAGAATTCTTATGCATTGCTGGTTGGAACATGAAATGGTACAGCCAATTGGGAAAAGAGTATAACAATTCAAATAGTTAAGCAAAGTGCTGCCATATGACCTAGCAATTCTACCTCTATGTGTATACCCAAGAAAATTGAAAAATGTATTTTCATGCAAAATTGTACAGAAATGTTCACAGCAACATTGTTCATAATAGTCCTAAAGTGAAAACAACCCTAGCGTCTATCAACTAATGAACAGATAAGCAAAATTTAATATATATAAAAGATAGAACATTATTCAACCATGAAAGGAGTGGTACACTAATACATAGGACAATATGGATGAACCTTGAAAACATTATGCTCAGCAAAAGAAACCACAGGGAAAAGGTCACATATTGAATGATTCATTTATATGAAATGTCCAGAATGGACAAATACATACAGAAAGAAAGTAGATTAGTGTTTTCCAGGGTCTGGGGAAGGAGCAAATGAGAATGAGTGCTAATGTGCGTGATACTTTTTTCTAGACATTGAAACTGTTCTGGAATTAGTGGTGATGATCGCACAGTCATGAAAATATAATTAAAACTACTGAATTGTACACTTTAAAAGAGTAAATCTTGTGATATATGGCATATATCCCACTAATATTAAAAATGGATAATCTATTGCTACATTAAACAACATTGAAACATCTCAAAATAATTAATGCTGAGTGAAAAAAATACCTAGATAATTAAGTATTTACTATGTGATTCCATTTATATATTCTAGAAAATGTGAACTGATTTGTAGTGGCAGGAGGCATACAGATTTGTGGTTACCTGACAGAAGCAGTGACAGGAGGAAGGAATTAGAATTACAAGGGAGCAAGAAGAAGCTTTTGGGAGTGATGAATATATATATTTTCTTGATTGTTTTAATGATTCTACAATTGTATACATATGCCAAAATTTACCACATTGTTCACTTTATATATGTGCAATTTATTATATAAGAGGATTTCAAAAAGCTCATGGAAAATAGAATTAAAAGACAAAAATAATAGTATATACTACTTGTCAACACAACCTTCATCAAGTCCAAGGCATTTAAAAAATTTATTATACTTTAAGTTTTAGGATACATGTGCAGAACGTGTAGGTTTGTTACATAGGTATACATGTGCCATGGTGGTTTGCTGTACCCATCAACCTGTCATTTTCATTAGATATTTCTCCTAATGCTGTCCCTCCCCTAGCCCCACCCCCTAATGATCCCAGCATGTGATGTTCCCCTCCCTGTGTCCATGTGTTCTCATTGTTCAACTCCCACTTATGAATGGGAACATGTGGTGTTTGGTTTTCTGTTCTTGCATTAGTTTGCTGAGAATGATGTTTTCCAGTCACATCCCTGTTCATGCAAAGGACATGAACTCATCCTTTTTTATGGCTGCATAGTATTACATGGTATATATGTGCCACAATTTCTTTATCTAGTCTATCATTGATGGGCATTTGGGTTGGTTCCTAGTCTTTGCTGTTGTGAACAGTGCTGCAACGAACATACATGTGTGTGTGTCTTTATAGTACAATGATTTATAATCCTTTGGGTATATACCCAGTAATGGGATTGCTGGGTCAAATGGTATTTCTGGTTCTAGATCCTTGAGGAACTGCCACACTGTCTTCCACAACAGTTGAACTAATTTACACTCCCGCTTACAGTGTAAGCAATCAATGATACCAGCCATTTAGTCTATTTCTAAATAACTGCGGATGCTGGGAGTTTAACCATGTTAATGCAGTCTTTGTTATGTTATTAGCTGAAATAAAAATAGATGTCTTTTATAGGTTTCTTAACATTAGGAAACAAAAAGAAGACAGGAAGAGCTAAATTCGGATTATAAGGTGGATACCTAATGATTTCTGATCAAAACTCTTGCAAAATTGCCACCGTTTGATGAGAGGAATGAGCAGGAGCGTTAGCATGATGGAGAAGAACTCTCTGGTGAAGCTTTCCTGGGCATTTTTCTGCTAAAACTTTGGCTGACTTTCTCAAAACATTCTCATAATAAGCAGATGTTATTATTCTTTGGCCCTCCAGAAAGTCAACCAATAAAAATGCCTTCAGTATCCCAAAAAAATACTGCCATGACCTTTGCTCTCAATTAGTCTTCATTTCCATCTCTTGGTAGTCATTGCTATGATTGTGTTTTGTCTTCAGGCTAATACTGGTGGCGCCATGTTTCATCTTCTATTACAATTCTGTGAAGACATGTTTCAGGATCTTGATCCCACTTATTTATATTTTGCATTGAAAACTCTGCTCTTGTCTACAACTGATCTGGGCACAACAGTTTGGGAATCTTTAATTTTTCAGTCAGAATTGTGTAAGTTAAACAAGTTGAAAAGTCTACGGTGTTAGTGTTGTTTCTGCTGTTAATCATCAGTCTTGTTCAGTTAAGGCACAGGCAAGATTATTTTTTTCCTTGCAATTTGATATGGATGACCTGACAACATGGGCTTTATCTTCTTTTTTTTTTTTTTTTTTTTTT
>NW_016807388.1:1570488-1573641 GCF_001698545.2 Rhinopithecus bieti | reverse complement strand
GCTTTTGCTGCCGTTGCTTTTGGTGTTTTAGACATGAAGTCCTTGCCCATGCCTATGTCCTGAATGGTACTACCTAGATTTTCTTCTAGGGTTTTTATGGTATTAGGTCTAACATTTAAGTCTCTAATCCATCTTGAGGGCTTTATCTTCAACACTGTTTCACTTCTTCTTAAAATGAGTTATCAGCTTGTAAACTGCTGATTTTTAAAAACTTTTTATAAAGCATCAACAATTAGACCATTCTTCCACCCGAGTTTTACTATAAATTTTATGTTTGTTCTTGCTTCCATTTTAGTAGAATTTATGTTACTTAATAGGGGCATTTAAAAAATTGATGTTTTATCCTTCTTAGTGCCTCAAACTAGATCTTGTTCAAATATGTTGTAACATATTCGTACAAGTTTATTTTGGTGCAAAACATTTTAAATCCTCACATCATTTTCATAATACATATTTTCTATAAACTTTTGAAGACCTCCTCATATGCTCATTATTTCTTTATCAAATGACTTTTTTTTTTTTTTTTTGGAAAATTCCCAAAACCTCAATACCAAACCTAATACTGGTGGGTCAATTATGAACTTGGAGAAGACAGGAGAAAATACCACATTAAGAACATGCCTTTTTTTGTTGCATAGGCTGATAGCCATAAAATAACTTCCAGAAAACTGCTGTTAATAATTTATCTTATAGAATTTTTATGATAAGATAAATTCAGCTTGAGAAGTAGCAATTGGTTTGAAAACATGAGCCTGTAATCTGTAATACATGAGCCTCAAAGTAGTTATTTCCAGTATTAAACATAAATATTCAAGTCCTAACTAGTTTTATCTCCACAAATCTTCACCATTTTCTTAGAGATAGGGTATGGGGAAAAGCACAACACAAATGGAATTTAATGAAAACTATTTGGAATTCACTCTTTGGTGGCCAGACATAAGAATTTATGCTGGACCTGTTTCTGCACAGAGGGGTAAAAAGCAGGCATTATTTACTTTAGCCAACTCAAGGAGAGGATATAACTCAGTTGTATTAATTTGAATTTCAGAATATAAAGATGACAACCCTTTCTTGGCAATCAAAAACAACATAACACAGTAATTCTTCAAAGTTAGAATATATTATTTAGATAACAAAGATTTGTCTCTTTATTAGCATCATTCATGCTTCTGGCAGTGGGCAATTGTAAGAAAGTTTGGTCCAAATGAATAACCAAAGAAAACATGGTCACAGGCATTTGTAAAGCCAATTAAAATTACATACTAGACTGAGTCTATGTGAAGCAGACCTTTGCCTTTGCATATCCCTAGTAACTAAAACAATTAGTAATCAATAACTGACCATTATCTTTAATGAATTAAGTGTTCTAGGCTTCCAATGACAAAATTACGTATCGTTATTAAAGTCAAGACCTGCTTTAAAAAGAGTGTAAGTATAGAGTGGATCCTGCATATGTTTGCTTGTTAGTGTGTGTGTGTGTGTGTGTGTGTAATACACTGTGTGCACACAGTGAGAAAGAAGCCATCAATTTAGAGTCTCACATAGGTCTGTGACCTAAATGTGGTGAAGATCACATGTTTACACCCAGAAATTACTTTTTTTTTAAAGCTCCCTTTTAAGACTGATAGACAAAAGATAACTCTTGCTTCACAACTGGCCCCAGTTTGAGGAAGTGATGTTAAGATTCTTTAAAAGGAGATCTCAGGAACTGACCCACCATGTCCCAGCTAAACTATCCTACACAGTCTGCCCTCCATACCTGAAGGTTTTGCATCCGTGGATTTAACTAATCATGAATGGAAAATATTCTCTCCCCAAAACCACAATAAAATAACAATACAACAATAAAAAAATACAAATAAAAGGAATACAGTATAACAACTATTTACATAGTATTTGCATTATATTAGGTATTGTAAGTAATCTAGAGATGATTTAAAGTATAGGAGAGGATGTATTTAGATTATACACAAATGTGCCATTTTATACAAGGGATTTGAACATCACAGATTTTGCTTTTCAAAGGAAGGACTGGGAAATAAGGAGGTGTCCTGGAACCAATCCCCCTTGGATACTGAGGAACAACTGTACTTGTTCCCTAGACTCGAAAATTCTTTCTCAGCTTAGGTTCTTTGGAACGCTTTTTCTCTGAAACTTTGCATATCAGAATCTATCTCATCTTTCAGCAAAGAGGAATTATTGTTCATGTTTTGTTAGTGCCCCTCCCAACCCAAATTATGCTGTATCTTCTGGTATATTATGCTGTATCTCCCTGTATATTCCTTACAGCACTGAGCACGTTCCACTATATGCTTTTATTTTTTTTAAAAAAATTGCTTTGAATCTCACTTCTCCAAATAGAATATAAGCTCCATGAAGGGATAAACCTTATCTATTTTGTTCTCTCCTAAATGCCCAACACTCAAAACAAAGACTGGCACATAGTAGAAATTTAATAAAAAATTGTCAATGAATGAATGAATGAATGATTTAAGTATAATGGCTTTAAAAGGAAAGCTTGTGTTCCTCAAATACTGTGTAACTCTGGCAGGTGTCGCCTACGAAAACAACTTGGAATCATGTCCAGCTCCCAGCTCAGGAATTATGAAGATCCTTTCTCTCCACAATACTGTGACCATCTCACTCCACTCTAACAGTGCAATATTTTTTGAACATCGCCTATGTTCCAAATCTTTTATTAGACCCCGAAGATAGAAAGATGAAACAGGGCCTTCAATTATTTTGCCTGTTTGGAGGACAAGGGACACGAGAAAATATGAAACCTGAATCAGGAGATATCATCTCTAGGTAGTGCTTCCAGTGGGCTTAGTGCAAGAAGAGAGTGATGTAAATGATTAAGCTCAAGTTTGGGAACAGTCTGTGAATTTTAATTATCTCTCCCATCCCTGTGTCCCATTGCCATGGATAATTGAAAGTTAGCCATATTGCTAGGTAACGCTTCATTCCCTGCATAACTTGGCACTTAGAAAACATTTTGCAAGAGAAGCAATTACAGCAATTGTCTCATCCGGGGTGGGTGGAGGGTGGATAGAAATTTACTCCTGATGATATTTTTGGTCTTTCAACATATTTATAAGATAGATTCTTCAACCTACTTCTGAAAACCTTCCAAATATATACATATATATATAT
>NW_016807388.1:1554171-1569771 GCF_001698545.2 Rhinopithecus bieti | reverse complement strand
TATATAAATGTATATGTTTGTTTTGATTATCCTTTTGTTTTGGGTACTAGATCCATCTTTGCAGGGTAAATTTTTGTTCTACTTCAAATTATTTCACTTCCTGTTAATTTTTTGAAGGTGAGGGGATGCTTTTTTAACTTAAAATTTTATAAATTACAATATTGGCAAGATATGGATTATAAAAGAGCTACTCTCAGGCAATTGATTTCTACATATTTGCATGATATTTTACAATTATTTTATCAAGAACAGAAAACAGATTTCTAATGTCATTATTGAAATCGTTTTTCCTCCCTATCATAAGAAATTCATAGGGGTCTCATACTAGGTAATTTGTGTAAATGCTGAGGTTGAACTTTCACAGGGTACTGGAAACATTCCTGGCTCTCCCGATTAGGGTCAGAGTTTCCACTGTGTGCTCCCATGGTGTTCTGTAAATCTCCTTTGCAAAACTTTGCACAATGACAATTGGTTATTTGTGTGACTTTTGCTGACAAAGCCCTATATGCATGCCACTATGCTAAGTGCTTTGCAAATGTTATATAATGTAATCTTTACAATAACCCTATGAGCTCAATACTTTCATAAGTCAGTATTTTAGACATAAAAATTATGTCTGAGAGATGTTAGGTAACTTGCTTGAGGTACATAATTTGTAATTGGCAGCACCGTGATTTACTAAGGGTTATGTAATTTCGATGGACATGAACTTAACCATCATGCAAAATTAACTTTCCACTTGATAAACTAATGCTGGATTGTTTTCTTAAAAGCGTTTTCAATTGCTCTTTAAGGGTAGCTTATTGAAGAGTGCAAGACAGCTGTCCACATTTTGGTACCCAAGATTGATAAGGGACACCTTCATGTGCAACTTTGTCCTAACCAAAAAAGTTCAAGAAAGTGTAGCCACACAAGATAGGAGAAGCCTGCAAAAAGCTTTGTGGGCACCGTGCATGGTAGATATGCAAGAATAACTGCTATTGAATCTGAATCAAGTATTGGAACGTCCATTGGCCAGGGTTTTGAACCATCTTAAGCGACAAAACATTTAAGCAGGATTCAAGAAGCTAAAGCTGTATTTCAGAGGAAGCTTGAATCTGGATCCATTGCTCAGAAGGTTATTCAAATTTTCACTGCTTTAACTGTAGAGTATTTTTTGCCTTGAAATTTTAGTATTTTAACGATGGATGTCACTGATTACTTGACATTTCCTGTATTGTATTATGGTCTTTAAATGATTTTCCACCTTTATTTACGCCTTTATTTCCTGAGTCCGAACCTAAGGTACAGTTTCGTCCTGATTTTCATAAAATTGTATCTCTCCACCTGAGATAGGAATGAAGGAGGAAAGTCTCATTTCAAAAAAGGGTGATGAATCTACTCAGGTAAGGAAGGAAGAATCTCCTTTAGTAGCTATCTGTTGTTTATGGCTGCCCAGAACACCTGTTTCATTTAGGGAACTGCACCATACCTTCTCATGTGGGTTTGGTGAGATTGCCAATTCCAGTGACTCAGCCCCTTGATCATAATGGTGGGGAAAAGAAACAAAACAAAACAGTATTTAACTACTCATAGTACATTCCAATTCCATGGAGGTAATGTCTCATCAGGAGTACGTATTAGGCCTAAGGAGAACCAACCAGAGTCCTTCTCCTGATTGAAATACATACAGGAGGAAGTGAACCTTGCTTTCTACTATATCTAAGTTGGAAGTATGTTAGCCTGGAGTTCCAGGAGCCATTTTTGCTCAATAATATGGAAGATGCTAACTCCAATATGAATGAATGAAGGCATCAAACAGAAAAAAAGTGAAGTTAAAACATGGAAAAAAGTTTCCATAGCATTTAGTTTTCTTAAAGTTAGAATCATTCTTGTACTTTCCAGATACAGAAGCTGGTTAATTCTCTTTGGAGATTAAGTTAATTCAATTGATATTATAGCACTTTAAAGAAAAATTCCTGATTAATGCCAATAAAATGAAAATGGAGTAATGAGAAAGAAGGAACATTACTACTTCATAACTATTATACTATTGAACCATTATTTATCAAACTAAGTTCTAGATGTTAATCACTGTTCTGTCCTCAAAAAATATGTGCTATGGTCAAGTAGGTTGGGATTAAACCTATTTGTATTTTAACACACACACGCACATAAAATATTTGTCTTAAAAGTAAACAGATTTCTTTATTGAAAGATTTCAAAGAGATTTAAAATGTCATGTAATGTGTTATCTATTGCACTTTCACTGGCTAAAAATGTCCCGTACTATTATTTAAACTGATAAAACATGAGAGCAAAAATCAGTTACTGATTTCTACAAAAACTAAGTTACATTTTTTTTGAAAACAATAAAAATAGATATTTTTAAAACACACATAGAAAGTGACAGTGTAAAGCTAAGAAAAATCCAATATCTAAAATGATTTTACATATATATGTATATATTAGTCACATTAAATATTTCACCAACTACAATTTTTGATCCAACTAAAAGGTGTTCATAATATAATTGTTGCTTAATTTTATTATCTATTCTGGATTTATAAATATAGATAACTTACTTTTTAAAAGTAACAAAGACATAAATAAGTTATCAAACCCCCTTCAAATATTTGGCCCCAAGAGGAATAATGACTGGCAACATTAAGTAATACTTCGCACTCAGGATGCCAGCTATATAGTACACACATTGAATATATTTTTATACATATATTTTTATACTTTATATGGATATAGATTTTACCATGTTGTGATTTTTATAAATGATTCATAGAGATTTATATTTAAAAAAATATTACTAAATTGACTTCAAAGCTCTTTAAATATTTTAAAAATAAAATATTGAGATTGATTGTAAAATTACTAAGTAACAAAAAATGTTGGCTTTTAATTAAATGAAAGTAGTGAATTTAGAGAAATGTTTTTTAATAGTAAAAGGTATTACTATAGTATCTCAATCTAATTTAATTAAAAAACATGATAATATTGAGGTTGAAATAATTATTTTTAACTGCATATTACAAGTTTAATTAAGCTTAAACTGTGTCAACTGACTCTGCTATTAAAGTTGAAGAGGAACTGCATCCTTTTTCCAATTTTCTTAATTATATTGTAATTTTAAACTGTCATTGCTTTTAACATATATATTACCTTCTGCAATCATTATTTTTAATTTGTTTAAAATTGATTAAATGCGTACTACTAGTCTTTTCCGCACGTATTCCATTCTAAGTCCTTTATTTTGAATTAATTCCTCTGTGGGCTAGATTTCATTGTCAAAATTATTTTCCTCCAAGAAAAATGGGTTGGCGCTATAATTGTTGGATTTTTGCTTGTTTGAAAATGTCTGTCTCTTGGCTTCATTTATGCCAGAAGAATTCGTTATGATGCAATTTTCTTTTGTAATACTTTGTCTTTTCAAGAGACAATGTGCATTGCCCCAAAGTTTTCTGACATCATATACTGTTGTGGGAGAAAACTTAGCTGAATTTTTCCTCACTAGCAACTTGCTTTTCCTTCTTGGACACTGAACTTCCTCTTTTTTCTTGAAGCATCTCCAAAATATGTCTTTTTTTCCTTTTTTTTTAGATGGAGTCTGGCTCTGTTGTCCAGGTGGGAGTGCAGTGGCAGGATCTCAGCTCACTGCAACCTCTGCCTGGCTCCCGGGTGTAAGCAATTCTCCTGCCTCAGCCCCTTTGAGTAGCTGGGATTACAGGCGCATGCCACTAGGCCTGGTTAATCTGTGTATTTTTAGTAGAGACCAGGTTTCCCCATGTTGGCCAGGCTGGTCTCAAACTCCTTACCTCAGGTGATCCATTCGCCTCGGCCTCCCAAAGAGCTGGGATTACAGGCATGAGCCACTGTGCCCAGCCCCAAGATTTATCTTTATATTGATCTTTCAGTTTTATTTTCACACCACTCAATCAATAGACTATATATTCTTTTGAAATAGAGAATCAAGATTCATTTCAAGAATATACTTCTACCACTATTAAATGTAAATCAATATTCTGGTCACTTTTAGGAATTTGCAAGTGTATTATTTTTCTCTATTTTTTTTTAAGAGACGACATATCACTCTGTTGCCAGGCTGGAGTTTAGTGGCACAATCATGGCTCACTGCAACCTGAAGCTCCTGGGCTCAAGCAATCCTCCTGTCTCAGTCTCCCAGGGATTACAGGCCTCAGCCTCTGTCCCTGGTGCTAGGTGTATTTTTAAAGGGCTGATGTAATTTCACTTTTTGTATTTGTGAAATATCTCAAAATGGCATGCTACTTTTAATTCTTTTCTAGATTTTCTCAGTGAGACTAGAGATAATTTTATTATCAATGACACCATCAACTAAAAGACACATCATCATTTTATGTAACACTACAAATGAAAATGTGATGGCAATTAAAATTGCACAATAATATATATTGTTAGATATGCCTCAATTTTAAAAAATATGAAAAAGGTGGATCTTAGAATTGATGAAATATGAAACTATTCCATTACACAGGTAAAGAAATATAACCAGAAACATCCTTCCCCACGTATTCTAGTATTTATCCTCATTTTCCTTCTATGTGAATAGCTTTCTCCATTCTACGTCACATGGAGATAGAATGTAGAGCTAGAAACCTAAGCTCACAATAACAGAAATATCAATAATGTCATATTATATTCAAATAAAAATCTGCATTACATATTAACCCCTGTCATTAGATGATTTTAAACAAGCCACATTTAACCCAAAATCCGTATCTTCTCTGATCCAGATGTTGATTAGAATATTTATGATCTGTTAATTTTCTTCCTTTCATTTGTAGATAAAATGGTTCTAATAGTCAATTGATTCTACTACATAACCAAAATTTAGATTGGCCTATTACATTGCAGTTGCACCTTCATATCTGGTATTTTATCTTACAATTTGTGGTCATTCTAGGACCTTTTGAATGGTGAGTCTTCCTTGACCATTTGTAGATCATTATTAGATTATCTAAGAAGGATTCAGCTTAAAATGAATAAGAATATATTCTCTTCACTGAGGGTAGTTCTTGTTTCATTCAGGAATATTTGAAAGAAAAAAATGAATATGATTAGTGGCTGTTAAGATTGAAATTCAAAAAAAGGAAAAGGAAAAGGAAACTGAAGCTAATTTTGAGTCAACCTGTTCTATTCCCAAATGATGTTTTAGAAAATTATTTTACCACCAAAAGTTTTATTAGAAATTAAGAATATGACTTTATATTTCAACTCCACCAAAAATAGCAGTGTAATACGTGATGTGCCAATTAACCTCTTTGAAGCCCAGTTTTATAAATACTGCTAGATGCAAAGTAGATGGAAAGACGGACCCTCTAGCTGGGCAAGTAAAAACTGTGGTAAAACCGAAGTAATGTTATTACCAAAAGAAAGATGAGAAAATGGATATTGGGGTATATGTAGCACTATCTGTCACAGAAAGCTACAAAATATATAGTTAATTAAAATAAATCTACAAATTTAGGATTTAAAATATATAATACCTTATCACTACATAGTCTTTTAGACCTTTTATATATTTTCAAGCAAAACTAATGGTTTTTTCTTTGCTACTTCAGAATTTTAATATTCTAGTTCAAAGAAAAAGTTTAGTGAAACACTGAGTCAATAAGAATTGTTGCATTGGTTAGATTTAAGAAACTTACGATGCAATTAGTGATGCAGGTGAAGACATTTAAAATGCATGTTAATTTTTATCCTATCCCATTTAAATAAAGAGTTATTTTGTTGAAGTGAGATGATTATCTCTAAGATATTGTTCTTGCATCAGATTTCCCAATTTAACCCACTTCTATGTTCTTGTAGGGTTTTAGTAAAGAGTATGATAATTGAATTGCTTTGGCTAATGATATCCCCTGATGGGGAGACAGGAAAGCAGAGCAAATTTTTGAGCAGCTGAAGATGCAATTTGGCCTGGCATCAGCCTTCTTTCTTACAAGAGATGGATGGGGGAAAAAACAAAAAACAATAAACAATAAATAACTTCTTAAACTAATGTGCTTCGAAAATGAAAAAAAAAAAAATCTCTTTGATGGCAACTACTCTCAGAATCTATGCCTCCACAGTATGTGGTGCGAGCTTTGACCTTTTAGTGTTTTAAACAAGTTATGTATTACGTTTGAAAAAAGAATTCAGGAAAACAGTATATCATGCAATCTGGAAGTAAATTGTTTGATCCTCAAACCCATACTGTAACCCTGCTTTTCTTTCATTGATCAAAATAAAATTGCTCTTTTTTTGGAGTAGAGGAAATTATAGCTATAATTGGAGAGACTGTCAAATCTTTTTCCCAAAAACAATTTGATAAAGCCAAACAAATAGGCCAAAACAAGACAAAACAAGAAAATAATTTTTGAGCTGCACAAATCAACCAAAGCCAAACAACAATCTGAAAAGTAGTAATGGTTTAAAAATTGCTGAACATTGAGTGAGAAAGCAGGGATCTGTGGCATTTTGGCCTGGGTATGATCACATTTTCTCTCCCCACCTAGTTCAGCATGATTGTTCTGCCAGAATGGATCAGACCATGAGAACTAACAGATTCTCTGCAGCAGGCAAAATGAATTTGCCTGTTTGGATTGGTAGGTGACACCAACGCCCAACAACACTTCTCAGATCTAGGTAAATGGAGGAAGTCAACATATCAAGTCTATGAATCTGATATTGTGTGGTTGAGGAGTAAGTATATTTCTGACTAAGACTAATAACATATGCAGAAGAGACCAGAGAAAGTCAATCTATTCATACACTCCTGGTTGATTCTGAGATGCAAGCTTGTGCATAGGGATACTTGAAAGAGTCCGATAGAGAAGACATACAAATGGCTCAAACTTTGAATGCATTTCCTTACCTACTCATCCTCCTATTGGTAGAGATTGGAAGCCTTACTGGCTCAAGTAATTTGAACACAACATTAGTCCATTCATTGGCTGACTACAAAACTTGTCAAACACAGGATCAACCACCAAGTAGTGAGACCTAAAAATCAAATTAACAGCACATATATAAATGGAGCAGATACTTGAGTGTCCACATATTATATGAAACACAGATTGCAGAGATTTAGCTGAAGCAAGTTACTAAGGAAAGAGTGAAACCAACAAAAGTAACAACAAACCTTTCAAGGAAAAAATATTATAGCCCAGAATTTTTACAATATATTATCTAAATCACCTAGTTCTCAATAAATCTTAAGTGTTATGTAAAGAAACAACAATAAAAAAGGTATCCCCTACACAGGAAAATGAAGAAACAAACAAAGAAACAGTCAATAAAATTTTTCTCTGAGTATTAACAGATATTAGATTTAGCAGGGAAAGCCCTCAAAGCCATTTTATAGATACATTCAAAGGACTAAAGGAGACTGTTAAAAGAATTAAAGGAAAATATAAAAGCAATTAACAGAGATTCCTAATAAAGATGTAAAAATTATAGAAATTGAATAAAATAGAGTTTCACAATAATAAAATTGAAATGAAAAAATTATTAAAATAGCTCAAAAGCAGAAGAAAGAATGGTTGGATTTAAAGACTGAGCAATAAAAATCATCTAGTGTGAAGCATAGAGGAGGAAAAGATGAAAAGATAATGTAAAATGTATTATTGAAGTTTATAACATAATGAATATATGGCAATTTTAGCAAAAAAAGAGAGGAATGAATGTATCTTGCAAAAAGGTTTATTAGTCAAAGTTCAGTTAATATTAATATGAAGTACATGATGATTAATTAAGGTATATATTGTTATATATAATATAATCCTTAAAACAATTATTCAAAAAATAACCAAAAAACACATTTAGGAAATCAATAAATGAGTGAATATTCTAAGCTAAAAATATATATTTTTTAGCTCAAAAGAGTGCAGCCATGGAGGAACATACACAGTTTGAAAAAGGAGATATCTTTAAAACAAATTACAAAATAACAAAGATAAATTCACCCATTTTGTTAATTATATTGACATACTATAATAATATACCATTTTATAGATACATTGAAATAACTAAAAAAACTGTTAAAATAATTAAAGAAAAATATAAAAGCAATAATCAACAGAAATTCCCAGTAAGGATGTAAAAATTATAAAAATGAGAAAATCTAAAATTTCACTGAGTCAGGAAATTAAAGAAATAAAAAAAAATAAAATTTTAAAAAAAGGAAACAACTTTTCTATATTAGGCTGACTCATCCTAAAGGGAGTAACAGGCAAAGTCCAAGCCCAGGTGAAGTCTCAGTAACATTATCAAAGAAGCTAAGACTCAAAGGGATGTGCTCTTGAGACTCTCCCAGCACTTTTTCTCCCAGAAAAAGTACCCTTCCCCTCGAATTCCACCTCCCTCCATGTTATTGTACCTTGCTCTGCAAGTTTTATAAGGTTATAGATTCCTGTTTTCTGTAACTAGTAACTTGAAGTATTCTATTTTATCTAAGCAGCGCAGTGAAGGTTATAAGACATGCTTGAGCAGGCCTGGGCTGCAGCCATCTAGGTGCCATAGCGAAGGTTATGAGATAAGCCCGTGAAAGGTTCTTTTGAGCAAGCCTAGATAACAGCCATCTGGGCTGCACAGCAAGGGTCATATGTAAAACTGAATTATGAACTTGTCACAATTTGATTAACTGCCTTTGTTCTGCCTCTGTATCCTTGCTTTCATGTCACTATGCTTTGCACCACTGTAAGCTTGTTTCAGGCTAACACACTCTCTTTTAGAAGTGTGTATAAGAGTCAAGTGCTGTCTTTGTTATGGGCCATTTTTGGATGTTAATCTGCTGGGTCTGAGTGCACTCAATAACATCTTCCTGTTCTACCTACTGATCTCACTGATCTCTCCAGTCTCCTGAATTCTGCAACTCACAATGCCAAAACTGAAATGACAAAGTTTTTAAAATAGCTCAAAAGCAGAAAAAAGGATATCTGGATTCAAATGACAATAACATATGATAGTAGTAGTTGTAGTAGTAATAGCCTTATTACTCCAATCAGAAGTCAAATATGTATCAGATTGGATATATAAAATAGGTAAAACAAACTACAAGTTGTCTACAGGATATCTACTTTAAATTAAAATAGATTTTAATGGGAACATACATTCTACAAATGATAAACACAAATCATAGAGCTGGAGTGCTATGTTAGTATCAGATAAAATAGACTTTAAGGTAAGATGTATTATTATAGACAACCAGTCAATTTCATAATGATAAAATTTTCAGTGCATCAGGAAGATAAAACAACTTAAATATATTGCTATTTAATAAGACAGGCCAAAAATGCATGAAATAAAATAAGAAGAATGAACAGAATTGAAGAGAGAAATAAGAAATCCAACAATAAAAACTAGAAACTTTCAAACTCTACTTTTAATGATGGATAGAACCAATTGAAAAATCAGAAACAATATAGAGACTTGAACTCAAAGTTTACAATTTAAAAAAATTAGAGAACACAATTTACCAAAAATAATAATGAAAAGCAGGATATCATTAATGACTCTGAATAAATAAAAATAGATTGTAAGGGATTATTATGAAAAACTTTATACCAGCAAATGATATAAGTTAGATGAAACAGAAAAATTCCTAGAAAGACAGAAATTATGAAAACTTAAGAAGAAAAAGAAAATCTGAATTTACATGCTCCTTGACTTAGAGTGGAGTTATGTTGCAATAAACCAATGATAAAGTCAAAAAATTGTAAGCTTAATTATTGTAAGTCAGGGACAGTACGTTTACTTATAAAACATGAAGAAATTAAATTAGTAATTGAAAATATTTCCACAAAGGAAAGTTCAGGCCTGGATTAATTCTATCAAATAAAAGAAAGTGCTAGTATAAAATTAAAATTATTAGATTTAAATTTTATGAATCGAAGATCAAAGACCATTGACCAACTCAATTTTGTGAGGCTGGAATTATTTTGATACTTAATTCAGATAAAGATAACCCATGAAAAAAAAGACCAATACTTCTCACAAACACTCATGGATAATTCTTGACTAAAATGCTAGTAAACTAAAACCAGCAACATATAACAGTATTTTGCATCATAACAAAGTCATATTTATCTCAGAAAGCAAAGTTGGTTTAACATAAAGATGAAGTAATCAATATATATATGTATGTGTGTATATGTGTGTGTGTATAAAAATACAAACTTACATGATCATCTCATTAGAAACAGGAAAAACATTGGCAAACACATTCATGATCTAACACAAATTCATTATTTAAAAAAAGAATAACTGTCAGCAAACAACTTCCTCAATCTGACAAATGATTTATAAGAAATACCCACAACTAAGATACCTTTAGTGATGAAAATTCACGCTTTTCCTCAAAAATCAGGAAGAAGTCAAGAATGTGTATTCTCTTTACTTCTATTCAACCTTCTATAATGGAGTCTTACTATGGCTTTCAAGAAGAATAAATGAAAGGCATCCAGATTAGAAAGAAAGAATTAAAACTGTCTTATTTGCAGAAGACGTAATTTTCTACATCAAATATCTTGGTCCGGGTGTGGTGGCTCATGCCTGTAATTCCAGCACTTTGGGAGGTTGAGGCAGGTGGATCATGAGGTCAGGAGATTGAGACCATGGTGAAACCCCATCTTTACTAAAAATACAAAAATTACCCAGGTGCGATGGTGGGTGCCTATAGTCCCAGCTACTCAGGAGGCTGAGGCAGGAAAATGGCAGGAACCCAGGAGGCAGAGCTTGCAGTGAGCCAAGATCATGCCACTGCACTCCAGCCTGGGCAACAGAGTGAGACTCCGTATCAAAAATAAATAAACAAATAAAAATTAAAATAAAAAAGAATATCTTATAAAATCTACTAAACTACTGTTAGAATTAACTGACAAGTTTATCAAGATTACAGGATATAATATAAAGATATAAAAATAATTGTATTTCTATAAACCAGCAGTGAACAGTAAAAATATAAACAAAATACAATTAATCATCACAACAAAATAAAGTACTTTGAATGTAATTAACATTTACATAAGTTCGTAACTTGTGCCCTGAAAACTAAAACAACATTGTCAAAAGAAATTTTGAAACATTGAAATAAATGGAAGGACAATCATGTTCTTGGACCAGTTTTCTCATAGATTTTAATGTAAGATTTAAAACTATAAAATGTATAGAAAACTAATTGACATAAGGATAAAAAATAATTGTAACTTTGGGTTGGGCAAATAATTCTTAGACATCCAATATAATTTACTTTTAAAAATTGATAAATTGCACTGTATCAAAATTAAAAATTATTGTACTTCAAAGACAGCATTATAAAATAAACAGAGGGTACATGTGACATTCTTTTTTCTTCTTGTCTACAGGTTCACTTTCTGAAAACTTAGAATATTTCCTTTTCCAATCTTGGAATTAATAATTTTCTTCAAAGTGAGGAACATCATCTTTGACAGTAAAAGATCAAACTACAGACTAGGAGAAAACATTTTTAAATTATACGTCTAATAGAAGACTTGTATCCAGTTATAAAACCACCCCTACAATTCAATGATAGTAAGACNACTGTTAAAATAATTAAAGAAAAATATAAAAGCAATAATCAACAGAAATTCCCAGTAAGGATGTAAAAATTATAAAAATGAGAAAATCTAAAATTTCACTGAGTCAGGAAATTAAAGAAATAAAAAAAAATAAAATTTTAAAAAAAGGAAACAACTTTTCTATATTAGGCTGACTCATCCTAAAGGGAGTAACAGGCAAAGTCCAAGCCCAGGTGAAGTCTCAGTAACATTATCAAAGAAGCTAAGACTCAAAGGGATGTGCTCTTGAGACTCTCCCAGCACTTTTCTCCCAGAAAAGTACCCTTCCCCTCGAATTCCACCTCCCTCCATGTTATTGTACCTTGCTCTGCAAGTTTTATAAGGTTATAGATTCCTGTTTTCTGTAACTAGTAACTTGAAGTATTCTATTTTATCTAAGCAGCGCAGTGAAGGTTATAAGACATGCTTGAGCAGGCCTGGGCTGCAGCCATCTAGGTGCCATAGCGAAGGTTATGAGATAAGCCCGTGAAAGGTTCTTTTGAGCAAGCCTAGATAACAGCCATCTGGGCTGCACAGCAAGGGTCATATGTAAAACTGAATTATGAACTTGTCACAATTTGATTAACTGCCTTTGTTCTGCCTCTGTATCCTTGCTTTCATGTCACTATGCTTTGCACCACTGTAAGCTTGTTTCAGGCTAACACACTCTCTTTTAGAAGTGTGTATAAGAGTCAAGTGCTGTCTTTGTTATGGGCCATTTTGGATGTTAATCTGCTGGGTCTGAGTGCACTCAATAACATCTTCCTGTTCTACCTACTGATCTCACTGATCTCTCCAGTCTCCTGAATTCTGCAACTCACAATGCCAAAACTGAAATGACAAAGTTTTAAAATAGCTCAAAAGCAGAAAAAAGGATATCTGGATTCAAATGACAATAACATATGATAGTAGTAGTTGTAGTAGTAATAGCCTTATTACTCCAATCAGAAGTCAAATATGTATCAGATTGGATATATAAAATAGGTAAAACAAACTACAAGTTGTCTACAGGATATCTACTTTAAATTAAAATAGATTTTAATGGGAACATACATTCTACAAATGATAAACACAAATCATAGAGCTGGAGTGCTATGTTAGTATCAGATAAAATAGACTTTAAGGTAAGATGTATTATTATAGACAACCAGTCAATTTCATAATGATAAAATTTTCAGTGCATCAGGAAGATAAAACAACTTAAATATATTGCTATTTAATAAGACAGGCCAAAATGCATGAAATAAAATAAGAAGAATGAACAGAATTGAAGAGAGAAATAAGAAATCCAACAATAAAACTAGAAACTTTCAAACTCTACTTTTAATGATGGATAGAACCAATTGAAAATCAGAAACAATATAGAGACTTGAACTCAAAGTTTACAATTTAAAAAAATTAGAGAACACAATTTACCAAAATAATAATGAAAAGCAGGATATCATTAATGACTCTGAATAAATAAAATAGATTGTAAGGGATTATTATGAAAACTTTATACCAGCAAATGATATAAGTTAGATGAAACAGAAAATTCCTAGAAAGACAGAAATTATGAAAACTTAAGAAGAAAAGAAAATCTGAATTTACATGCTCCTTGACTTAGAGTGGAGTTATGTTGCAATAAACCAATGATAAAGTCAAAAAATTGTAAGCTTAATTATTGTAAGTCAGGGACAGTACGTTTACTTATAAAACATGAAGAAATTAAATTAGTAATTGAAAATATTTCCACAAAGGAAAGTTCAGGCCTGGATTAATTCTATCAAATAAAAGAAAGTGCTAGTATAAAATTAAAATTATTAGATTTAAATTTTATGAATCGAAGATCAAAGACCATTGACCAACTCAATTTTGTGAGGCTGGAATTATTTTGATACTTAATTCAGATAAAGATAACCCATGAAAAAAAAGACCAATACTTCTCACAAACACTCATGGATAATTCTTGACTAAAATGCTAGTAAACTAAAACCAGCAACATATAACAGTATTTTGCATCATAACAAAGTCATATTTATCTCAGAAAGCAAAGTTGGTTTAACATAAAGATGAAGTAATCAATATATATATGTATGTGTGTATATGTGTGTGTGTATAAAATACAAACTTACATGATCATCTCATTAGAAACAGGAAAACATTGGCAAACACATTCATGATCTAACACAAATTCATTATTTAAAAAAAGAATAACTGTCAGCAAACAACTTCCTCAATCTGACAAATGATTTATAAGAAATACCCACAACTAAGATACCTTTAGTGATGAAAATTCACGCTTTTCCTCAAAATCAGGAAGAAGTCAAGAATGTGTATTCTCTTTACTTCTATTCAACCTTCTATAATGGAGTCTTACTATGGCTTTCAAGAAGAATAAATGAAAGGCATCCAGATTAGAAAGAAAGAATTAAAACTGTCTTATTTGCAGAAGACGTAATTTTCTACATCAAATATCTTGGTCCGGGTGTGGTGGCTCATGCCTGTAATTCCAGCACTTTGGGAGGTTGAGGCAGGTGGATCATGAGGTCAGGAGATTGAGACCATGGTGAAACCCCATCTTTACTAAAATACAAAATTACCCAGGTGCGATGGTGGGTGCCTATAGTCCCAGCTACTCAGGAGGCTGAGGCAGGAAAATGGCAGGAACCCAGGAGGCAGAGCTTGCAGTGAGCCAAGATCATGCCACTGCACTCCAGCCTGGGCAACAGAGTGAGACTCCGTATCAAAATAAATAAACAAATAAAATTAAAATAAAAAAGAATATCTTATAAAATCTACTAAACTACTGTTAGAATTAACTGACAAGTTTATCAAGATTACAGGATATAATATAAAGATATAAAATAATTGTATTTCTATAAACCAGCAGTGAACAGTAAAATATAAACAAAATACAATTAATCATCACAACAAAATAAAGTACTTTGAATGTAATTAACATTTACATAAGTTCGTAACTTGTGCCCTGAAAACTAAAACAACATTGTCAAAAGAAATTTTGAAACATTGAAATAAATGGAAGGACAATCATGTTCTTGGACCAGTTTTCTCATAGATTTTAATGTAAGATTTAAAACTATAAAATGTATAGAAAACTAATTGACATAAGGATAAAAAATAATTGTAACTTTGGGTTGGGCAAATAATTCTTAGACATCCAATATAATTTACTTTTAAAATTGATAAATTGCACTGTATCAAAATTAAAATTATTGTACTTCAAAGACAGCATTATAAAATAAACAGAGGGTACATGTGACATTCTTTTTTCTTCTTGTCTACAGGTTCACTTTCTGAAAACTTAGAATATTTCCTTTTCCAATCTTGGAATTAATAATTTTCTTCAAAGTGAGGAACATCATCTTTGACAGTAAAAGATCAAACTACAGACTAGGAGAAAACATTTTAAATTATACGTCTAATAGAAGACTTGTATCCAGTTATAAAACCACCCCTACAATTCAATGATAGTAAGACAAATAACACAATTTAAAAACAATAAAAGATTTAAACAGGCACTTCAGCAAAGAACACATAGGAATGATCAATAAGCACATAGAAAGTTGCTTACATTATTATTAGCAAAATGATATTGAAATCACAGAAACACAACTACATACCTACTACAATCACTATAAGGAAAAATTCAGACAACCTCAACTATCAGAAAGAATACAGAAAAACAAGAGCCATCACGCATTACTAGTGGGTTGATAAAAATAGTACAGCTGGCCAGGCACAGTGGCTTATGCCTGTAATCCCAGCACTCTGGGAGGCTGCAGTGGGTGGATCACCTGAGGTCAGGTGTTCCGGACCAGCCGAACTGGTGAAACCCCATCTCTACTAAAAACACAAAAATTAGCTTGACGGGGTAGTGGGCACTGTAATCCCAGCTACTTTGGGGGGTCTGGTGAGAGAATCACTTGAACCTGGAAGGCAGAGATTGCAGTAAGCAGAGATCACGCCACTGCACTCCAGCCTGGGTGACAGTGCGAGACTCCATCTTAAAAAA
>NW_016807388.1:1548262-1553941 GCF_001698545.2 Rhinopithecus bieti | reverse complement strand
AAAAAAAAAAAAAAAAAAAAAAAGTACAGCTACATTGAAAAACATTTCTCAAAAGATATAAACATGCCTTTATTATATAACCCAAGATTTTCACTCCTAGGAATCTATCAAAAAACAAAAACAAAAAAGATAGGTCCACATCAATGTCCACAACACCATTATTCCTAATAGACAGAAACTGGAAGCAACTCAAATATCTATCAACTGGCTAATTGATACATGTGTTTTATCAATAAATAGATTATTCAGATATACAAAAGAGTGAGCTACCAACACATGCTAGAACTTGGATGACCTCAAACACACCATGCTATGTGATAAAGTCCGTATTTGTCTGTTTTAATGCTGCTAATAAAGACATAACCAAGACTGATTAATTTATACAGGAAAGAGGTTTAATGGACTCACAGTTCCACATGACTGAAGAGGCCTCCTAATCATGATAGAAGACAAAGAGGAGTAAGTCACATCTTAGGTGGATAGTAGCAGGCAAAGAAGGTGCTTGTGCATAAATACTCCTCCTTATAAAACCATCAGATTTCATAAGACGTATTCACTATCATGAGAACAACACAGAAAAGACATACCCTCATGTCTCACTTATCTCTCACTGGATCTCTCCCACAGCACATGGTGAGCCACAATTCAAGATGAGATTTGGATGGGGACATAACTAAACCATATCATTCCATCTCTGGCCACTCCCAAATCTCATGTCCTCACATTTCAAAACCAATATTGCCTTCCTAACAGTCCCCCAAAGTCTTAATTCATTTCAGCATTAACTCAAAATAGTCCACAGTCCAAAATCTCATCTGAGACAAGGAAAATCCCTTCCATCTATGAGCCTGTAAAATTAAAAGCAAGTTAGTTACTTTCTAGATACAATGGGGGTACAGGCAATGAGTAAATATCGCCATTCCAAATGGGAGAAATTGGCCAAAACAAAAGGGCTGCAGGTCCCATGCAAGTCCAAAATCCAGGGGTTCAGTAAAATCTTAAAGCTCCAAAATGATCTCTTTTCACTCCATGTTTCACTTCCAGGTCACACTGATGCAAGAGGTGAGTTCCCATGGTCCTGGGCATCTCTGTCTCTGTGACTTTGCAGGGTACAGCCTCCATCCCAGCTGCTTTCATTTGCTGGCATTGAGTGTCTGCAGCTTTTCTAGGCACACAGTGCAAGCTGTCGGCGGACCTACCATTTTGGGGTCTGAAGGACAGTGGCCCTCTTCTCACAGCTCCACTAGGCAGCACCCCAGTATAGACTCTGTGTGGGGGCCGACCCCACATTTTCCTTCCAAACTGCCCTAGAAGAGTTTCTCCATGAGGGCCCCACCTCTGAAGCAAACTTCTGCCTGAGTATCCAAGCCTTTCCATATATCCTCTGAAATCTAGTTAGAGGTTCCCAAACCCCAATTGTTGACTTCTGGCACTCCCAGGCTCAATACCACATGGATGCTGCCAGGGCTTGGGGCTTACACTCTCTGAAGCCAGGGTCAAGCTCTATATTGGCCCATTTCAGCCAGTTGAAGTAGCTGGGATGCAGTACACCAAGTCCTTGGGCTGCACACAGCATGAGGACCCTAGGCCAAGCCCATGAAACCATTTTTTTCTTTCTGTGTTGGGAAGGGTTGCTGTGAAGACCTCTGACATGCCCTGGAGATACTTTCCCCATTGTCTGGGGGATTAACATTCATCTCGTCCTTACTTATGCAAATTTCTTTAGTCTGCTTGAATTTCTCCTAAGAAAATGAGTTTTTCTTTTCTAGCACATTGTCAAACTCCAAATTTTCTGAACTTTTATGCTCTGTTTCCCTTATAAACCTGAATGCCTTTAACAGTACCCAAGTCACACCTTGAATGCTTTGCTGATTAAAAATTTCTTCCACCAGATTCCACAAATCTCTAGGGCAGGGCAAAATGCCACCAGTCTCTTTGCTAAAACATAACAAGAGTCACCTTTGCTCCAGTTCCTGACAAGTTTTTCATTTCCACCTGAAACCTCCTCAGCCTGGACTTTATTGTCCATATCACTATCAGCATTTTTGGCAAAGCCATTCAACAAGTCTCCAGGAAGTTCCAAATTTTCCCACATTTTCCTGTCTTCTTCTGAGCCTTCCTAACTGTTCCAACCCCTGCCTAATACCCAGTTCCAAAGTCACTTCCACATTTTTGGGTATCTTTACACCAGCACCCCATTCTACTGGTACCAGTTTACTGTATTAGTCTATTTTCATGCTGCTAATGAAAACGTACCCTAGACCAGGTAATTTATACAGGAAGGAGGTTTAATGGACTCGCAGTTCCACATGGCTGGGAGGCCTCACAATCATGGTGGAAGGCAAGAAGGAGCAAGTCACGTCTTACAGGGATGGCAGCAAGCAAAGAGAGAGCTTGTGTAGGAAAATTTCCCCCTTATAAATCCATCAGATCTCATAAGACTTATTCACTATCATGAGAACAGCACAGGAAAGACCCCCTCCCCATGACTCAATTACCTTCCACTGGGTCCCTCCCACTACACGTGGGAATTGTGAGAGCTACAATTCAAGATGATATTTGGGTGAGGGAGGACACAGCGAAACCATTTCAAAGGTCAAATGTATAAGACTGACTCTCTCTCTCTCTCTCTCTCTCTCTCTCTCTCTCTCTGTGTGTGTGTGTGTGTGTGTGTGTGTGTGTGTGTGTGTGTGTTTGTGTGTATGTGCATTTATTTATGGAAATTTTTTAGAAAAGGCAGTTTTATAGAGAACCCTGAAAACAGTGGGTTCTTACGGCAGGGTGTGGGAACCAGTATTAACTTTGGGGGATGATGGAATGTTCTAAATCTGAATTATGATGCAGGTTACACACTCTAAGTGTGTTTAAATTGCAAAGTTGTTTTCTAAGTTGTTTGCTATAAACCTTTATTAAATGTTTACATTTACAAATTGATCATAACTGAAATAATTCACTGAGGAAATAAACCAAAATTTTCAACCAAAAGGAATAAATAAAACCTAATTACTACCTGTTCCTATAATTATGTGTTGGTATGGAGGTGTATGTGACATTTTTTTTTTCTTTGCCTACATGCTCACTGTCTGATTTCTTAGAATCCTATCTCCACCAGTTGTGCAACTAATACTTTTATTCCAAGGTGGTTCAGGAGATCTGTATTTGATGATCAGCAACAAAAGGTCAATTTAACAGAAAAGAAAAGTTGTATTTTATTACAACTGTAGCTAACATTTTGAGTCAATTTTCCCCTTGTTGTCCTATTGTTAATGGCCTAATTTGTAGATGAGGTTAAATAAAAGGCAAAGTTTTACTGTGAATAAACACTCAAGTAATGGAAATAGACAAAAGAGGTTTAATCATTTTAATTTTATCATTTACTAGTACAGGAATATTGAAAAGTTACTTGACATTTTCAGCCACAAATTTCTCATGTAGAAATGGATATGATAGTATCTGTCTTCCTCATCCAGTCTTATTAAATAAGATATTACATATAAAGGCTTTAGCATAGTTTTTGACAAGCAAAATATATTTGAAATATAACCACTTTTCACTTTATCCCTTGTAATCTCCACAGGCCATGAGAGTATGATTCTTTCCTACAAGTAAAGTAACTGATGAATGATCTCTCTGCTTCTGCCTTTGTCCTCCCATAGGCTATTATTCACAGAAGAGATATTTCCAAATTGCAAATTAGATTGTATTACTCCCATGCTATAAGCTTCAGTGACTTCCTTCAAGTCCTAATGTGATTTGACTCCTTACTACCTCTCTAGCCTCTTTCCTATCAATTTCCCCCATGGTCACAAAGCAAATCTGACCTTGCAATTCCTCAAACTCATAACAAATTGCATCTTAAAGCATTTGCCCCTCTTGTTTACTTTTCTGGAATATTCTTCCCCCAGATAGTCAAATAACTTATTCCCTAACTTCACTCAAGACAAATAAACCGTCTCAAGGAGACCTTTCCTGAGTCTTCTACCAATGATAGCAAACTCTATCACTCTATCTATGCCCCCTAAACTTACTCTGTTTCTACTACTGAATAATACTTTTTTCTGTGCATAATTTTTCTCTTCTAGATTACAAGCAACTTGAAGGTAGTCCCTTTGTATTTTTGTTTCACTGTTGTTTTATTAAATCAGTATCTACAACAGTGACAGACACATAATATACTCTCAACAAATATTTGCCTACTACATGAATGAGTGACAAATAGTAGCCACTCAATATACTTAAACAGCAGTATAATTGAATAGGACCCTATGTAATTTGACTCACTATTGGTTAAAAAACAAAGCATTGGAATGGATTTCCTAATTAAAACCAAGTGAAAAAATTGCAATCCTCACGTCTCCTAATAGTCGTTTAAAAAATCAAGACAGACAAAACAAAACAAAACCAACCCCACTTTCCATTCAAAGTAGATAACATGTTCAAAGATAACGTATTTCTCTGAAAATTAAATGGCAAATAAATTCAATATTTTTCTATATAAATCCATTATTGATTTACTACTGTCCTTCTATTTCTGTTTCAGTGTTAAAGTCAGTATAATTTATCTTCCTTAGGGAGCCTCATGGATATGTAAGACCTCTGAACATAATACTGCTCTCATAAGAGAACAGGGATTTATTTCTATGAACAATTAATCATGGCTTCCTGGAAATGCTTTGCAGACCCAGTCCTCCCAAAGCTATTTATCTCCTTCCTTATAAATTGCCTTATTATGTGATTTAACTCTTTGTTGCCTGGATGCTCTATTATGCCTCATATTTACTTTGCAACTACACTAAACCATTTCATAAAACAATGTGTGCTACAAAAAAGTTGAAAGTTGTAAAATGCTATAAAAGCATGATTGTAAAGTAAATGCAATGACTGGGGAAACAAGCTCTTTGTTTGTAGTGATCCAATTTCTGGCTACAGGATTTAAATCGTTCTAAGATCTAGTTGACTTTGGAGCCATTTAGTGAGGGCTGGTAGCTTAAATATCCATGATGATAAGTTATTTTTATGGTTAGACAGAATCTCTTGGAACCTGGTCATCGTTTTTATTGGCCTTATCCCAGGAGAATTAGTTGGGTGAATAGAGAGCATTTTCGGCCATGTTCTGCCGGTATTCCCCTAGACGGGGCTGCTTCCCTATTCCCAGCTGACCTTGACCTTCCCTCGTCCTCCCTTTGCTCACTCATCTCCACCTGCCTTAAGAAACTTGCTTAAAGAGTAGAATGAGAGGCAATCACTAACTGAACTATGTCTGAATTTATATCAGAGTAGAATTTTGCTTAAATCTTTTTCAATCTAAACTTTTTTGTAGGTGGAATTAGAGTTTGTGGAGAAGTTAAATGAATTAACTTTGTCACTATACCTGTCATTTTACCTACCACCAGTAAGTACTTCATTAACAAATTGAGGTAGAAAGTCACTAACAAAATAAAAGAACTTCACCAAAATCAGGCAAGAGAAAGAAATAAAGGGTATTCAGTTAGGAAAAGAAGTCAAATTGCCCCTGCTTGCAGATGACATGATTGTATATTTAGAAAACCCCATTGTCTCAGACCAAAATCTCCTTAAGCTGATAAGCAACTTCAGCAAAGTCTCAGGATACAAAATTAATGTGCAAAAATCACAAGCATTCTTATACACCAGTAACAGACAAACAGAGAGCCAAATCAG
>NW_016807388.1:1509124-1547493 GCF_001698545.2 Rhinopithecus bieti | reverse complement strand
AAACAACCCCATCAAAAAGTGGGCAAAGGATATGAATAGACACTTCTCAAAAGAAGACATTCATACAGCCAACAGACACAAGAAAAAATGCTCATCATCACTCGCCATCAGAGAAATGCAAATCAAAACCAAAATGAGACACTGTGTCACACCAGTTAGAATGGCAATCATTAAAAAGGAAACAACAAGTGTTGGAGAGGATGTGGAGAAATAAGAACAATTTTACACTGTTGGTGGGATTGTAAACTTGTTCAACCACTGTGGAAAACAGTATGGCGATTCCTCAAGGATCTAGCCATCCCATTACTGGGTATATACCCAAAGGATTATAAATCATGCTGCTATAAAGACACATGCACACATATGTTTATTGTGGCACAATAGCAAAGACTTGGAATCAACCCAAATGTCCATCAGTGACAGACTGGATTAAGAAAATGTTGCACATATACACCATGGAATACCATGCAGCCATAAAAAAGGATGAGTTCGTGTCCTTTGTAGAGACATGGATGCAGCTGGAAACCATTATTCTCAGCAAACTATCGCAAGAACAGAAAACCAAACACTGCATGTTCTCACTTATAGGTGGGAATTGAACAATGAGATCACTTGGACACGGGAAGGGGAACATCACACACTGGGGCCTATTGTGGGGAGCAGGGAGTGGGGAGGGATGGCATTGGGAGTTATACCTGATGTAAATGATGAATTGATGGGTGCTGATGAGTGGATGGGTGCAGCTCACCAACATGGCACATGTATACATATTTAACAAACCTGCACGTTGTGCACATGTACCCTAGAACTTAAAGTATAATTTAAAAAAATGCTCTTAATAATGGTCTAAATAAAGCATTGGGGATTTTGTCACATCCCCCAATCACGACTATCCCACATAGAGGAAAAAAGTCACAAAGGTCATACAAAAATAACAATATTGTATGCTACAGCACAGGAAAGGAGAAAGCAAAACAAAATGTCAAGAAATAAATTCCCACTTCTACCATGTGGGTCTGTGTTTTCTCTTTTTTAAAATGTGAGGGACAAACTTTTCCTTGAGGGTTGCTTCTTGCTCTAAAGTGAAAACAACTGTCACATCCAGATTACCCAAGTTGAATATTATGAACCCAAAAATATATTTTGGGAAAATCTTCTTCCTCTGTTCAGGAATTCATGGTTACCTGTTGTGTCTCTGGATGGATGCAAATGTTTAGATCTCCATTTCCTACTCCATATTAGGTATCTCAAGAGAATGGCATTGAAACAAGTGTATGATCCTGACTGGTGGCCGAACAGGGCAGTAAGCAAACTTTTCAGTTAAGGTTTACAAATGCATGTGCCTTAAATTCTAAATAAATTGCTCCTTTTTTTTTTTTTTAATTTTAACTGTATGAATTACCAGATGCTTTTGATAGAAAATGAGGGGCATGCACTGAGTATAAGAATGAGTTTTACACTGGTAACAACATAGCAAGTAATCACAACTGATTAACACAATTTTATTAGCTAGTACCTTGTAGATTCAAAACTGTAAGTCCTTATGTAATATTTCACTTGAAAATTATGGTTGAAATGATTCAAGAACTATACTTACTTTTGTTTGCATGTTTAAACAAATTATTGAAGATTAAATGAAAACAACATGGCAGGACTATTGTGTTACCAAGCAAAGAGATGTCTAAAGCTGTGAAAACAGATCTGTGAGATAATATGTCATAGGGAGTACGAGCTTGGGGTATGGATTCTAACACACTTGCGACTGAATCTTGAATTTACCATTTAATTTTTAAGTGATTTTTTGTAATTTCTTAAACCTCAGTCTTTTCCTCTGAATAAGATTATATAATTTATCAGGCTGTTATTATAAAGAATAGACAGTACAGATTAATCATGGTATTGTCTATATAATAAGCAAATAATGAAGGATAATTTTCTCATCACGATTATTCTCATCCTTATGTTTACCATTATATTCAGTAGCACCTTGGAAAATTTACCGAAGCCCAGAGTTTGGCTCTCAAATTTTCAGACTTAGGGACCCAATTTTGTCACCATACCAAGATCTGTTGTGTCTTTTAGGAGTGAACTCAAGTTAACTGAAGTCAATGAGAGACTGATATGTAATACAAGCCTGAATGCCAGTTGGTTGATTTTCAATAATAACTACAATTCTTACACAAAGAATTGCTAAAACACTAGTATCTCTCTATAGGAATGGAGGCATAGAAAGTCAGATTACAATCCTATAGTCTATGGATAAACATAGTGTTAGGAAAGAAATGTCAGTTACATATTCCTTGTATGTAGTGGCAACGGGATACGGTGGTATGATGCAGCTATCCCTGCAATGAAGATATATTGCTCTCACAAGGATTGGTCTGTAGGAAAGGCACTATTTTTATTGTCTGGTGTTAAACATCAGTTAGCAAATTCTAGATCTTGAGGGGTTTTGTCATTGTTTTTTCTGGTCTGTAGGCTGACAATATTTACATAACCTTTCTTCATCAGGGAAATAATACAATGAGCTATTTTTCTCTTCCTATACTGCTATATAATTCTTAGATTTCTTCAGGCATTTAGCTTCAGTTCACAATGATTAGAGTATTGGTGTTCCAAATCTGTTGTCTCACAACGTCAGATACTTGGTTTCCTCTAATAAGTGACTAATCCCATGTATTGTGTGAAAATTCTCTTAGAGAGTAATATTGTTTCAAATGTATTGGCAGCTACCTATTATTTTGCTAAAATATTGCCCTAGTAATTTACCACATTAATCAGATTCTAAAAGGAATATAGAACATTCAGCAAACAAAATATTCAACAAAATTGTTGGATTTTTATTAGTTATTTCATAACTATTTCTTATCTTCCATGAAGCTGGCTCTGTTTAGGTACTGAGGATTATGTGGAAAACAGGCTCAGTCCTTGTCCTTCAGGAGCTTACTTTTTAGAGGGTAAGACTGAAAAGTAAGTATTTGGAAGTTTGATTAGACTTATAATAGAATAATAACGATATGCTGGGAGACTCGACAGTGTCTGGGTCTAAACTCAGAGTAATATTTGACATGCATAGGCGCTAAACATTCATAATGGAAAAATGTCAGCCTTAAATAATCAGTTTAGACATCCCACAGGACATCAGCTAAATATCACTCATATGTTTTTCTGATATTCAAGTAAATCCTTCCTAGGAAAGTGTTTCTTAAACAAAATTACAACAGAGGACCAGATTTTCAACAAATGAAAAATACGGCATGGGGTGTTTCAGACATAGAAAATGGCAGGCTTAAAGGTGTGGAGGTCAAGTATATAGCATAGCCTGGATGAGTGAATCAGTCAAGACACACACCATGAAGATCTTATAAATTAGTGAATAACTTTAAGCAAAGGATAGGAGATGGAGTCAAAGTTTTGGAAGTAAAGGTGACCCATTGCGTGTTGTCATTAGATGACTTAGATAGTGGCAGTTAGAGAAAACTGATGGATCTGGGAAATGCATTAGGGTATAAAATAAACAGGATTTTAGTGAGGTAGATTGTGGAGGTGCTCATAGATGAAGATGAGACATTAATTCCTACTTTATAAGTTGTACTATACACATAGCATCAAAGGAGGTGCAGCTTTGGATGGGTGAGACATTAATTGAGATGTTGACAGCAAATTTGAGATATTTGCCAGCCATTTAAGGGAGATTCTTTAGTAGAGAGCTGAATATGTATGTTAGGAACTCATGATATAATTTGGAAACAAAGTTTAGAGGTAAAGATGGCTGAGCTACATGCTTTAATTCAAGTGGGAATAGAAAGACCCTGTCACAATTAGTGCATTTTATTCAGATGTAGCAGTACATATGTAGAATTTGAAATTGCTGAGAGTTTTAGATTGTTTTAATGAGAGAAAAGCCAGAAAGGTTTTCCATAATCTATGACTACAACAGAGAGGAGGAGATAAAGAGACTAACACTAATCAGAAATTCATGTGCTTCAGGTACTGTGGAATGATAAATAGAACTCTAAATACAGTTAATTTCTTCTAATTGTCTGCTTGCCCTCTCAGGCAATTACTATTATCCTTATTTTACAGATGGGAAAACTGAAGCTCAGGGAGGTTAACTTGTCCCATGTAATATAGAGGGTGCTTTCGAACAAGACAGAATTGTGAAATATAATTAAAATGCATGTTTATTCTTGTCCCTCACTGTCTCTCTATATTTAGTCAGTAGAAGTAGTTTTTCTCCTGTCATGGAATAAAAACGTGGTCAAGCCTTATGAACTCTGTTTACTCAGATTTAATGGAACACCCTACAGTTACTGAAATCACACAGTCTTAATTCAATGCATCAAACATGAATATTGAGTGAAATTAAAATCTCATTTCTCCAGTGTGAGGAGTAGGAATTCTCAGCTTGAAAACTAAAATTTCTATTTAGTTCCTGACTGAGGTGCAAAATGGGTACATTGAGGGAGACAGATAAAGGTGAAATGAAGTTCTTGTTAAACAGGCATTGCTGTCAGAAGACTTGAAATCCCTTCACCCATCAGATAACCAGAGTGAATGCTTCTTTCCCTTATCACATTGGCATGCTATTCAGAATCCATATTTTGCCTTCCTGACTTTACCCCCAGACAGAAGATGGCACATTTCCAGATATGAAAAAGGATCTTCTTTGGTATGTCATTCTTCCTTCAAACCCTGGCTTTTAGAAGTTTATTCCACTCAGAATTTCTCTGTTGAGGGTCCATCATGTTTGTAGGTATTCTCCTAGTCAGTCTTGTAATTTACTTTAGGCTAGTTCTTTCTCCAAGTCAAATTACACACATCTAGTGCTGATGAAATATTTCCACCTTCTTGTCCTTGGCGTAACTTTATCTATTGCTCAATGTGGACATGGTACATGGAAATCTCTCTCTCTCTCTCTCTCTCTCTCTCTCTCTCTGCCTCTCTCTTTCTGAAATTTTTGGAAATAAAGGTGACCCATTGCATGCTTTTGCTAAGTGACTGAGATGTTAGCAGTTAGAATAGAGAAAACTAACTAATGGATATAGGAAATGCATTAAGGTATAAAATGAACAGGATTTAAATTCCTTTGATGTAAACAGTGAGGTAGGTTGTGGATGTGCTCATAGATGAAGAAATTAATTCCTACTTTTTTAGTTTTGCCATTGTAGCATATGGTACCCAAGGAGGAGCAACACTGGATGTTCCCTCTCTTTCTTTCTTTCTCTCCTGCTCTCACCTCTTTGCCCTATTGCTTCAAACTGACATCTATAGACTATATTCCTCAATAAGAATTCACTCTGCTACTTTCTTACAATTATAGGAAGCACATACCAAACACTCCAAGGGATCTTATTAAAGCATCTTTCATTAGAATTGAGGTTGGGGGTAAGTGCCCTCTGCTTTGGGGTGATGGAGAATCATAGCACACATGCAACTCTCTCTAAAGAAAGAGCCCGCGTACATCCTCGGCCACCCTCCTCTTTCTCAACTGTTTTATGTCCTTAGGGGCTTTCAGTAAATCTGTACTTGTTTTTAAATATTTCCTTTGCAAACTTCATATTGTTCTTCCAAATCACTTCAGAATTTTATATTTGATTTGGCTTGGCCTTGGTTTACAATTGACCTGCTATTATAGTCACATCAGTGTGTTCACTCAAGGATTTAAACCCAGGTCAATCTGACTCCAAACTCCTGTCTGTTAACATTTGGGGGCCAACTTTAAATAACAATATTTTAAAGTTCCCCAAACGTGTCAACTGTTTCCACCCACTCCCAATATCCATTGACACTATCTTGCCTTTTTCAGTTATTTGAATGCTCTGATAGTGATTAATATTCATGTCACACTCTCTTGTGATGCTCTATAGGAGATTTCCCAGAAGGACAATCTATTTTGGCTCTCTTTCAGCTCTTACATGATAACTTTGAAGAATCCACCAATATTTGGTGGAAACATCTCTTTGGCAAATGATCTTTCCACACACCATCTTGGCAATGACACTTGTTTTCCTCCTCAGTTAGACATGTGTAATCAGCAACTATGTTAGTATCAGAAATGTTTTTTTCAATAAATATATTTGTCTGCTGAGTAGCATAATTTATTCTGCTTTTCATTTAAAGTACATTTCATCACAAAACAGAGGTCATGTTGGCTTATACTTACAGATGGTTTGATAATTATGATGATCCTAGATTCTAAATGTATTTGGTTATATTACAAAATCCAAAAGAATGGTAGTTTAGTGCATACAATAAAATTTATCTGGGAATGAGATGACTAATGCCACCTCAAGCGCCTACATAGATTGTTTATAAAAATATCTAATAGCACTTTGTAAAACATAATGGGATTTTAATACTGTTACCAACCTCCACTCCTTATTTTCTAATGCACAGAAAAGCTTTGGTTACATTCACCAAGAAGATGCACATATTCTAAAGACATGTAGTTGAAACAACACTTTATTATTAAAAATTCTATATTTATCAGCATTAAAATTTTCATTTATAAAGTGAGCGAGAGTTCCTTGAAGGGGAGAGTGCTATTATTTTGATTCACTATTTTTTTTGTAATTATAAAATACTCTGAACAAGTCTTCAACATGTTGGTAATATATCTGAAACGTGACAGGTTTTGAGGGTACAAAACATGCAGATCTCATCTTCATATTTTATCTTAATTGTATTTGCCATTTTATTTATCTTTCATATTCTCACATTTCACTTGATACATTCAATCTAAATAATATACAAAAAGATCAAACCACAGGAAGTCCATATGCTCAGTCTATGCCAGCCAGCGAATAGGTTCTCTTTCAACTTTATTTAAATAACAACTCCTGTATCTTAGTATAATTAAAAGAGCTTGGCATACAGAGATTGTTCCTTTACATAAAACCTCCTCCACATAGATTTCAGTAAAGCTTGTATCCCTAAATCATTCCTTTGATAATTATTGAATAAAACCCAATTTCTAATCACATAAAATAAAAATCATACAACTTAAATGCAGGTTAAGTCAATAATAGATTCAGTTAAAAAACAGGTCAGAGGTGGAAATAGCCGTTTTGGGGCAGAGTTGTCATGTTTTATAGTGCAGAAATTAAAGGGAAAAAGAAATGCATATAAATAAAGAAAATAGCCTATGTAAGCCATAAATATAACAGATAATTATCAAATTTAAGAAAATTTAATGTTTAACTTTTTTCTGCAATCTCATTAGATTGCTCAAAGTTTCTAAATATTAATTCTTTATCCTCTAAATGCATGAACACTATTGTCTTTGTTAAAAGTTATATTGGTAAAATGATGGTCAAAGGAACACTTAACACAGCTTAAAATCGTAAACTTTACCTACGTGATGTGAACTATGTTCGCTACATATTCATATTTACTTCAATTAACACCTTATCCAAAACAGTTAGTTATATAGATATAATTCATAGGTCTTACAGAAAGCAGATAAAGAAAATTCCTTTTTTATTTTGATTCATGATGCACACAGATATAGCCTGCCTGCTATCCTCATGTATACTATTCATGATAGATACATGGATAATATACTCATGGTTTGGTTTTTACCCCTATTTCTCCTATTTGACTGTAAATTCTGAGGACCTAAAGAGACAGTTAATATCAACTCCTACATACCGAGTGATATAGTGTAAACATTATGAACACTTTGTAAACATTTCTTCAACAAACAGTAAATGAATTAGTTTCAAGATGCCTATCACTAGGAAATTCCAACGTTTTTAATGCTTGGTTCCAAAAAGTCAATATTTTCATTGTATATAAAATGTATATTTGCCAGGCGCAGTGGCTCACGCCTGTAATCTCAGCACTTTGGGAGGCCGAGTTGGGTGGATCGCCTGAGGTTAGGAGAGACCAGTCTGGGTAACATGGTGAAACCCCGTCTCTACTAAAAATAAAAAAAAATTAGCTGGGCATGGTGGCAGGAGCCTATAATCCCAGTTACTCAGGAGGCTGAGGCAGGAGAATCACTTGAACCTGGGAGGCGGAGGTTGTAGTGAACTGAGATCGTGCCATTGCACTCCAACCTGGGAGACAAGAGTGAGACTTCATCTCAAAAATGAATAAATACAATACAATACAATACAACACAATAAAATGTATATGACACGTAAAATGTGAAATTGTGTGTGTGTGTATGTGTGTTTGTGTGGGCGTGTGTGGTTTCAAGAAGCAGAGAGCTTAATAGGCAAGAAAGAAGGAAGAAGGCAGAAGAAAGAAAATCCCCCATACAGAGACCGGGGGCGGGGAGGGCTGCAAAAGTCAATATTTTCATTATATATAAAATGCATATGACACGTAAAATGTGAGGGTTTTTTTGTTTTGTTTTCTTGAGATGGAGTTTCACTCTTGTTGCCTAGGCTGAAGTGCAATGGCGCGATCTTGGCTCACTGCAACCTCTGCCTCCCAGGTTCAAGCGATTCTCCTGTCTCAGCCTCCCAAGTGACTGGGATTACAGGCGCCTGCCATCATGCCCAGCTAAATTTTGTATTTTTAGTAGAGACAGGGTTTCACCATGTTGGCCAGGCTGATCTTGAACTCACAGGAAGTCATTCACATTAATTTAATGTATGTTTCTCTGACCCACCTCCCATACATTTATTTCTGCATAAGTATTTCCCAGGAAATACTATATGTGCCATAATAAAAAATGAGGTTTTTTTAAACCTTTGTCTTATATTGTTTCTTCTAAGGACTTCTATAATATGAGACTGTATCAAAGAATTTTATTTTATAAATAATTTACTGTTCGTAGAAGAAACATTACCTTTAGCTCAACGTAGAAGGGACCACAGAGAAACTATTGTAATAGTTGACAAGAAAAGCATTCTGTAACAAAAAAGAGTTGTTGGCCACTTCATTGTCTATTATATATATGGAATACCCTATAGTAGCAAGAAGCAATCAATATGATATGTAGTTTACATCTTGGGTAAATCCTAAAACAATTTTGGAGTTAAAAGTGAAACACGACTCTCCCTCACTCTAGATAGACATATGTCTAGCTCTCTCTATATCTGCATATATAGAGAGAGACATATCAATATATATTTATATAGATAGCAATATCTATCTACTTATCTTTCTAAAATTAGAGACAGAGGAGAGAGAGTGGGGAAAAAAGGAGAAAACTAAGATAAAACAAGAGGTTTAAGAGCATACACATGAAAAAATAGAGGATAAATTAAAATATTTTTCCTTTTAGCTAAATTGCATAAAATGTAAAAAGTGGTCTCTCTAAAACATGTTTAAGAAACACAAAATTACTGTGTTCTGAAAACTGTTGGTAGATGAATCTAAAAGTGGTTCCTGTGTTGACAAATATCTGAGGTTATAGATGCAATGGAAGAGTTAGAACAAAGTTCTTTCATGAATTGTAATAATGGAGATCACAGAGGTTTTGCTACATTTTTCTATTATCATACAGTTGTTACTTTCAGATTTAGGTCTTTAAATAAACTGAAGTTATTTTGTAACTAGGATAAAATGTTAAAACAATTTTTCTAACATCACTTTAAAGAAGTCATTTTATAATACCATATGTACAACTCACTATATATAGATAGAATACATTATAAACCATATATGTTTATATATAAAATATATATGTGTATATATAATGAAAAAATAAAACCCTAAAAATTGTATATAACTATATAATATAATGGTTGTTTGGTTAAGTTAATTTAAGCTGAGTTTCTTTCACTTGATCTGAAACAGCCTTGAATAACAGAGGTGTTATGTAATATTTCTGAGCTAGTACAAAAATAAAATATATTTTGTCTGTCATTGCTTCACAAGACCAATAAGAAAGAAGAAACTGTGAGAGTAATTAAAAATCTACAGTATTAGTCTTAGACTTTAAATAAAATAAATTTCATTAAGGACTTGACTATTGTCATTGCAATGTTACAAATGAGAAAACTAAGGTTCATTAGTGTTAACTAACTCCCTGAAATCCCTCTTAGGAAACAATATCTAAAATTTATATTTAGCTCCATCTGTCTACTTATAAACTCATGCTTCATCCACTGAAACTGGAATCAATAGGCTTGTTCTCTAAATGACCAGATATTAAATATTTCAAGCTTTGTAGCCCACATTGTCTCTGACACAGCTACTCAACTTTGTCATTATAGGTCAAAAGAAGCATTAGACAACACATAAAGGAATAGGCACCACTGTGTTCCATTAAAATGTTATTTATGAATACAATTTGATTTTTAAAAATGTTCATGTCATGAAATATTATTCTCCTCTCATTTTTTCAAGCATTTGAAATATAACAAACATTATTTGCACACTGTATAAAAACAGATGGCAGCCTGGATTTGATCCATGATCCATAATTTCTCAACCTCTACACTAAACTGTGCTAACTTAGAAAGAAAACTGAAGGTTTTATTTCAGTAGTAAGAAGGTGGAATGCAATAATTTTACTTAAGAATGTAGACACAGATGATTTTATGACATCAAAAATAGATACCCAGCAGACAGACTGAAATGCAGAATCAGAATTCAGGGTATGAGTTGGTAATGGTAAATATTTTTCTGAGAGCTCGGGATGAGAGAGAAGTTAAAAATAGAGAGAAAAGAGCAAGAGAAAGTGACATATGTACAGAAATGTCAGTGAAAAGGACAGAACCAAGGTAAACAAATTCATGGGAGACTGGGAAGGAGATAGTTTCAAGATAGAAAAGGAGAAGCAGTACTACAAAACCCAGGAAAACAAAGAAAAATCCAGGGCTAAATTCAGCAACTAAATAAGTCATCAATGACTTTTGAAAGAATAGTCACTGTAGAAAGTTAAGTGTGGGAGGCAGTTTACAGGTGCTTAAGGAGGAGGCATAATCAGAATTACATGCAAATTTTTGGAAGATAGACACCACATTTAAGTTATCTAAAAATTTTGTGTTTCATAAATGTTTATATCACTGAAAATCTTAAATTACAAAAATAAGCATTGTTAGCAATAAATAACTGAAAGAGAGAAAATAGAGTTTCTACACAGACTTGAAATCTCCACAAACATATAAAAACTACTAAGGTTGGGTTGTCATATTTGGGAGGTTCCTTAAGCTTTTACCTATTCAGTATTTTTTTCTCATGAAATTACAGCTTTTATTTCAGTGTATTTATATGTATATATACATATATAATTTCTACAATTTAAAGTTTGTGGCAAATCTACAACTCTTCTGACTTTAAGTGACTCGCTGATTCAAATTCTGGCCTTTATGTCTCTTTTTATAAGAGATGTAATTGGGTTAAAAGTAGTTTCCAGGGCCGGGAGCGGTGGCTCATGCCTGTAATACCAGCACTTTGAGAGGCCAAGGTGAGTGGATCACGAGATCAGGAGATCGAGACCATCCTGGCTAACACAGTGAAACTCCATCTCTACTAAAAATACAAAAAAAGATTAGCTGGACGTAGTGGCGGGCACCTGTGGTCCCAGCTGCTCCGGAGGCTGAGGCAGGAGAATGACGTGAAACCGGAAGGAGGAGCTTGCAGTGAGCCGAGATCGCGCCACTGCACTCCAGCCTGGGCAAAAGAGCGAGACTCTGTCACAAAATAAATAAATAAATAAATAAATAAATAAATAAATAAATAAATAAATAAGAAGTATTTTCCAGGTTGACATCTTCAAGTAAAGAGAAGTTAAAGAGAGAAAAAAGGGATGTGGAAATCAACCCCTCCAGAATCCAAAACGTCCTTCAACAGGAAATGTAATGTATGAATTTGGAGAGAAATTGCTTCTAATATAGTGTCCTAGAAAGAAACAAGGCATACATTGGATAGACATTAATTTAAGGAATATTACGGTGATTTGGGAAGCCATGTTTAGCAAAAGCAAGAAGGTGCTAATCCTGTGGACAGGGGCAAGCAGAGGAAAGAGTTTTCAGAGTTCAGTGAGACCTTAGGCTACATAGAAGGTTCAGGGAAGCTTCAGTCATGGAGGGGACACAGCTACTGCTAAAGATCCAGCTGTCTAGAAAAAGTTTTTGTAATCTGAGAAGAATTACCAGTTCTTAGATATTTAACAAAAATGAGATCTTTGCCTGCAGAAAATGGACTGATATTGCATTTTAGATAGCTGAAAATATTTCAACCCAATGGTTAATTTCATTTGCTTAGAGTTCATTTGAACATATTGTGGTAAATATGCATTCAATTTGCAATTTTCTGCATTAAAATACATCCCAGATTTACTATTTCATGAAATATTCATTTCTTCTTCTGCAATCTTCAATAACCAAAATTCTCTGCCAGCTATATGACATATTTATAGCCAATTTTAATATTTTAATTAACTCTTTAAAGATACTTACTCCAACATTTTGACATACTGTTTGCAAAGAAAAATAAAACTGTACTTTATTAAGCTAATTTATATTTGTTTTTCTTCTTATATATTGTCTCAATTTAACTACATTGGATAAGATTAATTCATCAAGCCACTGAATACCTTTCTACATGCATATGGAATTTTGCTAGCCATCATGGATGATACAAATTAGAAAACATTTCTGGCATATGATGTCCACAATCAGTTTATAAAAAAAACTCTCCAAAAAATATATTGGAGTTCAAAAGAGAGGCAGACCGAAGGCAAAGCGACAAAGTGACAGCTTCATGAAAGATGTGACATCTGAGCTCAGTGTTTAAGAATGGGAGAGTTTGGAAATGCAGAGTGAAAGGATATTTTACAATTACAGGGAGCCAAGAGGATCCCCACCCCCTCCCTCACACCCCACCACCCTCCTGCCACCAACTATGTTAAGATGAAATAAACAGGCCTTGGGTACAACTAAAAACTACTGTAAATGGAAATCAACCAGCAATGATGCAGTCCTCAGTATTAATTACTCTCTGGGGAAATACCAGTCTATCTACCAGATCCTGTAATAATGGGCAAAGTGACAATATTGAACTTTTAATAATGCTGAGTAAGCACTTTGCCCTAGTATGCTGTAGCCACGGAATTTACAGCAAATCATAAAACACACTGTGTGATTATCTCCCCATAAATCCCTTCTAAACCTTTTGAACTCAACACATTTTATCCAGTTTGGAGTGGCAACAGCATGTTTTATTCTCCTGGAGTCAAGATAAATGGAATAAGAGAATTTATATTGAAAATGAAGATGCAAGTTCTTCTAAACAGCTGCAAACCTAGGTGTCACTAGTCAGTTCTTAAATTTCAAAAAGGAGGACTTATGTCTGAAAAAAAGAATAAAATAGAAGCTTGAAACAGATACTCATCACAAACTTGATTAAGTGATGCTTATTCCTTGATAGCTCCCTTATTTTCTCACCAATGCAGAAGAAAAAGTTTCATAAAATGCTTACAAATGTGCACTCTGTATTCATCAGTCCTAGTTTGCATTATTTTGTTTCTTATTTATTATTCTCACAACTTCATTATTGTTTGTTTGGTGATAACATGAACCTAGCATGATGTGGGGCCTATTGCAGGCAGATTCTGAAAGTTCATTCCGGCTCCAGAGCTCCCCCACACAATTGACAGAGGCTTTTGTTAGAGATTGATATGGTTTGGCTATGTCTGCACCCAAATCTCACCTTGAATGTTAATAATCCCCAAGTGTCAAGGGTGAGACTAGGTGGAGATAATTGAATCACAGGGGCAGTTTCCACCATACTCTTCTTGTGGTAGTAAATAAGTCTAATGAGATCTGATGGTTTCATAAATGGTCGTTCTCCTGCACAAGCTTTCTTGCCTGCCACCATGTAAGACATGACTTTGCTCCTCCTTCACCTTCTGCCTCCCCAGCCATGTGGAACTATGAGTCCGGTAAATCTCCTTTCCTTTATAAATTTCCCAGTCTTGGGTATGTCTTTATTAGCAGAGTGAGAACGGACTAATATAGTAAATTGGTACTGGTAGAGAGGGGTGCTGCTGTAAAGATGTCTGAAAATGTGGAAGCAACTTTTGAGCTGGGTAACAGGCAGAAGTTAGAATAGTCTGGAGGGCTCAAAAAAATACAGGAACATATGGGAACCTTTGGAACTTCCTAGAGACTTGTTGAATGGCTTTGACCGAAATGCTGATAGCGATATGGACAATAAAGTCCAGGCTTAGATGATCTCCGATGGAGATGAGGAATTTGTTGGAAGAAATGGAGTAAAGGTCACTCTTGCTATATTTTAGGAAAGAGACTGGCAGGATTTTCCCCTACCCTAGAGATTTGTGGAACTTTGAACTTGAGAGAGATGATTTAGAGCATCTGGTGGATGAAATTTCTAAGCAGCAAAGTGTTCAAGAGGTAACTTGGGTGCTCTTGAAAGCATTCAGTTTTATGTATTCACAAAGATATGGTTTGGAATTGGAACTTATGTTTAAAAGGGAAGCAGAGAATGAAAGTTCAGAATGTTTGCAGCCTGATGATGTGATAGAAAAGAAAAATCCATTTTTGAGGAGACATTCAAGCAGGCTTCAGAAATATGCATAAATAATGAGGAGCCAAATGTTAATTCACAAGAAAATGGGGAAAATGTCTCCAGGGCATATCAGAGGTCTTCATAGCAGCCTCTCTCATCACATGCCTGGGGGCCTAGTAGAAAAAAATGGTTTCACTGGCCAGGCCCAGGGTCTTACTGCTTTGTGCAGTCTTGTGTCCAGCTGTGTCCTAGCTACGGCTAAAAGGGGTCAACATACAGCTCAGGCCATTGCTTCAGAAAGTGCAAGACCCAAGCCTTAGCAGCTTCCACATAGTGGTTGAACCTGGGGGTGCACCGAAGTCAAAAATTGAGGTTAGGGAATCTCTGCCTAGATTTTGGAGGATGTATGGAAATGCCTGAGTGTCCAGGCAGAAGTCTGCTGCAGAGGATGAGCCTTCATGATAAACCTCTGCTAGGGCAGTGCAGAAGAAAAATATTCAGCCAGAACTCCCACCCCCTGACATAGAGTCCCTACTGGGGAACTGCCTAGTGGAGCTGTGAAAAGAGGACCATCATCCTCCAGACCCCAGAATGATAGATCCACCAACAGCTTGCATTGTGTACCTGGAAACGCTGCAGACACTCAACGCCAGCCTGTGAAAGAGTAGCTAGGAGGGAGCTGTACCCTGCAAAACCACAGGGGTAGAGCTGCCCAAGGTCACAGGATCCCACTGCTTGCATCAGTGTGACCTGGATGTGAGAAATGAAGTCAAAGTAGATCATTTTGGAACTTCAAGGTTTAATGACTGCCCTATTGGATTTCAGACTTCCATGGGGCCTGTAGCCCCATTGTATACAGGAAGTTACTCACTTGCTTGTGATTTTACAGGTTCATAGGCAGAAGAAACTTGCCTTGTCTCAGATAAGACTTTGCAGTATGGACATTTGAGTAAATGCCGAAATAAGTTAAGACTTTGAGGTAGTGTTCAGAAGGCATAATTGGTTTTTGAAATGTGAGGACGTTGAATTTGAGAGGGGCGAGGAGCAAAATGATATGGTTTGGCTGTGTCCCCACTCAAATCTCACCTTGAGTTTTAATAATCTCCATGTGTCAAAGGTAAGCCCAGGTGGAGATAATTGAATCATGTCAGTGATTTCCTCCGTATTGTCCTCATGGTAGTGAACAACCTCACAAGAATAAGTCAAGAAGTCTCATAAGATCTGATGGTTTTATAAATGGGAGTTCCACTGTACAAGCTCTCTTGCCTGTCACCATGTAAGACATGACGTTGGTCCTCCTTTGCTTTCTGCTATGATTATGAGGCCTCCCCAGTCATGTGGAACTGTGAATCCATTCAGCCTCCTTTCCTTTATAAATTGCCCAGTCTCTGATATGTCTTTATTAACCACATGAGAACAGACTAATATAGAGATACAGCAAAGACCAACTGATTTATTTGTCCAGACCTGCTTCTCTACCCCTGAAGACTTGTTCTCAATAACACTCACCAAGAATTCTCATGGGTGTGTGTATCAAAATTTCAGAGCCTATAGTACAGAAAAACTAACCTAAGACAGATGTCCATTCTCTCCAAGTTAATCTGTAGACTCAATGCAATCTTAATCCAATCTAAGGTAATTTTTAGCTGAAACCAATTAGTTAATTTTAAAAGTTTGTATGACAATGCATAAGATCTAGAATAGTCAATTTGGGAGAGCAAATGATGGATAAATTACTTGTACTCCATGATTTCAAGTGTTACTCCATAAGCCACAGTAACCAAGATAAGGTGGTATTGGATGCAAAGATAAACACACACATAAATTGAATCTAATTGAGAGACTAAAAATAGAACTACATATGAAGAGAATTAATTTTTGACCAAAGCAGTTCAAAGAAAGAAAGGATATCTTGTCAAGAAAGAGAGTCTAGACCCAAAGAGGAGGCTAGATTCATAGAAACATGAAGTACACATTTTCCAAACACATAACTGAGAGTAATGACTAGGGGGATTACTATTGCTTCCACTTATTGGTTGCTGAACCCATGTATTCTGTTTATTTGAGAAATACCATCATAAAATGGCTATTTTATTAGGGTATACACTGAATCCTGGTTGGATAGAGTGCAATTCTTATAAAATCTCCAAGTGGGAACATCAACTGTGTCTTCAAAAGACCATTTTATCAGTTCCTCAATGTATATCTATGCTTCTGTGAAGTACTATAAGTGATAAGACTGGTGAATCCCATGGCTAGCTATCCACTGCCTCACTATCTTGGCTCTTATAAAGGCCAGCCTCCAAGATCATGTCCATTCATTTTTATTCTCATTTATTCATGCCTTTGTGCAGTTTCCTCTAACACTGAATGGGGTTAATGCATATAACCAATACAATATTATGGAAATGACAGTGTGTGACTTCAAGTGCTAGTAGGCCGTACAATATGCTTCCTTCACCTTACTCCCTATTAGATTAACTGTGTAAGAAAATAAATGTTTATTGTTTAAAGTCACCAACTTTTGGGGCATCCTTATGCAGCAATAGATAATCAAGGCAGCCACAAAGTGGATCTCTTAGTCCAATGCAATTTTATGTGTAATCTACTTGTAAACTAAACTCTCTGTAAATTATCAGAAAATTCTGCTGGATAAGGCCCTATAAGAAGGAAATAAAACCCCAAGCCCAAAATATATATTTATTCCAATTAAAATGAATCACTGTCCTATGGAAAGGAATCAAATGACCATCTCATAAAGGATAGTACATTCTTGAGAACTCTGTTTCTGTTGCTGGTAGCTGGACATTGGCAGTGGCAATAGCTAACTCAGCCTTGGAGCCCATGCTATTGGGCCTATGTATAGCAACCATTTCTGCTCCCATAGCTATTCTTTCCATGTGCCTGCTGTACCAGCACTGAGCTGACCAATGTAAAAAGCTGGATTATGCTAACTGTCCAGGCCATTTTGCTTAGTGGTGGACTTGACCCCATTCAGTGGTGCGTGTTCTCTGGGGTATACATGCAATAAAGAGTTTCACTGTTCCTGCTCTTCCAATACAACTAACTGCATGCCTCTCTCCCATATTTCTTTGTCCCAAATTTTTCAATCCTATTCATGACAATTAGCTAAATACTTTGCAGCTCCACAAATATATATTCCAATCTCAGGCTGCTGTTTTTCAAACACATACACTGACTTGAAGCTCTGCCCACTGGGAGAATTTACCCTTACGACTATCTCTCAGGGTTACCCCTGAGTGGGCTGTAATGTGGCAGCAGTCCATTTTCACTTGAATTCACATATCAAGTTCATCCAAGAACAATACTCATGTTTTTTTCCTCCATCATTTGATTTTAAAAGGCTCCCCTCTCCCCCAGTCTTATGGTATAGGTATGCATTGAGAAAGGTGATGATGCAAGATTCAAGAATAGCACGGTATCTGGCTCACTTGATCATGCAACTCACTTGTGGCCTCTGGCTCTGCTGGTCCTGGGTCCTATATGCCTCACTGACATATCACAAAAGAATGTCACTGGAACTGCCAAACATTATAATGTGATGGTCTGACAGAACCAAAGATAAAAGACACTCTGGTCCCATGGTCTCTTGATGTCAGAGGATCTTTCTCTACCATAATCCAATAGCATGACAGTATTTGATTTTAAATTGATGTACCTCCTGTAGGTGGTATGGCTTAACTCAATTATCCTAGGTAAATAGTTGTCTCTATTGTCACTTTCTTATTTAGGTTTGCATAAACCCATATGGAAACTTTTCTTAACACAGATACCCCTGATATCTTAGAATCTGATGGAATCATAGCTCAAGTGAAAGAGCTGATTTTACTTCAGTCTCAACCTCCTGCAGAGGCTTTTCTGGGTCCTACACAAAATTGGTAGGTATCCTTGATACTTAGTAAGTGAAACAGTGGAGAATTCCCAAGGGTGGGATATGATGTATTCATAATCTAAATAAGTATTGTAGTTTTGTACTTCCTCTGTAGTGATGCAAAGTGAAAAGTACACCTTCACTTTGGAGGAGGTGTCTCAGTATGTTCCATACCATTGGACCCATAAACAAACGCACTGTGGTAAGCCCTTTAACCTTCATATGGTATGCCTTCTATTCTGAAGACTGCACAAGTCTTACCAAGGCCTCTTACATACTTGCCACTTTCTTCTCATTCAGTCAGTTTAATCCGATATATTTGTATAGTGGACTCGTGTGATTTTCATGGAAACGTCCAGCCAGACCAGACACAGTTAGACTATATTTTGACTCATGTTAAGGCCCATTACCTGGTCCATCTTGGTGTACACTGCAGGTGTACTTGAAAGCAGCTTGTATTTTACTGTTTTTAGGTTTAATATAATACATTTTAATCAAGTTATATGATTGCATGCTCAATAATTCTACATTACTATTGGTCTATTGTTACTGTTTGTGTAGGTACTCTATGTATTGTAAAAAACTGGGTGTTAATATCTACAAAGGTGAGTGTAGATTTGTCTATTTTCCCTTTAATTTGTCAATGGTTTCTTAATGTATCCTGTAAAACTGCAATTAGATTCATTGACATTTTGAATTTACATATATTCTTAAAGATTAACCATTTTATGATTCTGAAAGTTCCCATTGATCTTATAATATTCTGTATCTTTAAGTCAACTTTGTCTGATATTTATATAAGCCTACTATATTTCTTATAATTAGTGTTTGCTTAGTATGTGTTTCCATCCTTTTACATTCAGCCTAGTTGTATCTACTTAAATTGCTTACTCTTTAAATAGAGACAACAAAATGGGTCTTACTGTTTTAGACAGTCTCATCATCTCTGTTCTTTAATCAGAATGCTTAGTACACATATATTTAATGTCATTAATTATATAGTTTCACTTAATTTGATTATTTTCTGTTTTTTAATAGTGCTACCTGTTTTCAGTTCTCTTTTTCCTTTTCTGGCTTCTTTGGCATTAAATGTAATTTCTTATTCTGTCTTCTCTATAGACTTTTTAGCTTTATCTGTTTACATTATTTTAGTAGTTTCTACAGATATAATGATTTGCATCTTATCTCACCAAATTTATCTAGATTCAATATTGTGCAATTTTTAGTAGAATCATGGTAAAATTCCATTTTTATTTTTGGTGCTATCATTTTCAGATATTTTATATTTGTAAAACAAATCCTACATTACAATGTTATGATTTTTACTTTAGTCACTTGCTTTTGAAAATTATAAGAAAATTGTGTATATATTTATACACATATTTATTACTTCCTATGCATTTCATTTTTTTCTGGGAGAACCTAAGATTCTATCTTCTGTTATTTCTCTTCAATATAAAAAACTGCTTCAATGTTTCATGAAATGTAAGTGAGCTGGTGATGATTTTTCTTAACTGTAATTTATCTGAAATATCTTAATTCTCTCCTATTTTTAAAGATTTTTGCATTACTTATAGAGTTTTAGGTTGACAGTTGTCTTACATTCAGATCCTTTATGATGTCAGTTCATGGTCTTTTACCTCTCTCATCTCTGATAGGAAGTCAGCAATTCTTCATAATATTATTCTATAACTAATGATCTAATGTGTCTTTATCTCTGTCTACTTTTAAGATTTTCTTTGTATTTTCCATTTTCAGCAGTTTACTGTGAATTATATCATAGTGGTGTGATTTTCTTTGTGTTTAGCCTTCTTGAGATTAGAAATCAATAAATATTGGTATATAAATTGATGGAGTTATTCGAATTTAGACAAATTTCAGTGATTATATTTTCAAATACTTTCATTGACCATTCCCTCTCTCCTCTCCTGGGATTTAAATTACACTGTTACATTGTTTGAGGTTAACCACAAGATACCGAGGCTCCGTTCCATTATTTGCTTTTTTGTTTGTTTCTTTTCAACATTTTTTCTTGTGTGCTTCAGATTAGATAATTTCTGCTGTCTCTGCTCTCTCTATCTCAAGCTTAATATCTCTTTTTTTTACTCTGTTTACAATGAATTTAACTGGCAGCTTCTTTTACATATTATATTATTTGAGTCTACAATTTCTATTTGGATCTTCGTACAGCTTCTATAACTATTCTGGGACTCTGTTTATTTTTTATGACTCATCATTTTTTTTTCCTTTAGGTCTTTGAACATATTGATAATAACTGATTTTAGAGTCTCTATATGCTAATTCCAATATCCATTTTTATTATTTTATTTAAAAAATTGGATTATGGATCACATCTTCCTACTTATTTGCTTTTTTTTAACCTAGATTCAATATTGTGCAATTTTTAGTAGAATCATGGTAAAATTCCATTTTATTTTGGTGCTATCATTTTCAGATATTTTATATTTGTAAAACAAATCCTACAATACAATGTTATGATTTTACTTTAGTCACTTGCTTTTTGAAATTTTATGATTTCACATTTTGTCATATATCAAAAGGAACCTCATTTATGCCATATTTTAAAAACTACTTGAATCTTTTAGCGTGCAGTTAAATTGCTAACAGATCGTTTTGCTCTTGCCAAGCTTACCTTTATTAGGACAGATCTACTTCAGTTTGGAACTTGGCTGTAGATTTAGTGAGGGGTCCTCACTACACAGTTGTGTCCCTCTGGGGTCTACATTGAATGATTAAGTTATTCTGTGAAGTCTTTCTATTCTGGTTGGACTGGAACACCAACATCTCTCAGAACTGCACAATCCAGGTTCCAGCAGTGCATAACCTCTGCTATCCCATTTGACTTTCAGTTTCATAGTGAGTGGTCAGTGGAGTTCTCTGCTAGCCTCAGGGAATGTCACCTTATGTATGCGCAGCCTAGCTCTTGGCCAAGGAACCATAATACATGATTCTACAGACTTCTAAGTGCTCCCTCTGTGCAGCTCTCTCTTTTTCAATGTTTGTCTAACACATTCCAGTTGGTTAAGCAGATTACAACTCTGTTTTTCTTTCTCATCTTGGGAAAATAGGTTTGCTTGACCTTCACCTTATTGTTTGATGGCAGGAAAATGCTGCTAGTTGATCTTAGAACTATATATATATATATCCTTCAAGGCTTATTTTATTTAATTTTTGCTTTATTGTATCGATTTTTTAATTTCAATAGCTTTTGAGGTATAAGTGGTTTTCTGTTACATGGATGAAACGTACAGTGAAGAAGTCTGAAATTTTAGTGCACCTGTCACCCAAGTAGTGTACATTGTACCCAATATGTAGTTTTTCATCCTTCACCCTCTTCCCACTATCCTTTGTTCTGAGACTCCAAAGTTCATTATACCACTCTGAATGCCTTTGCATACCCATAGCTTAGCTCCCACTCATATGTGAGTACATACCGTATTTGTTTTTCTATTCCTGAGTTACCTCACTCAGAATAATGGCCTCCAGCACCATCCAAGTTGCTGCAAAAGATATTATTTTGTTCTCTTTTATGATTGAGTAGTATTTTTTATTATTGAGTAGCACACCAGAAAAACATGTTGAAAAGAAACAACCAAAAAAGCAAATATTGGAACAGAGCCTCAGTATCTTGTGATTAACCTCAAACAATGTAACAGTGTTATATATATATATATATATATCCACTCATAATTTCTTTATCCATTCATCAGTTGATGGACACTTAGGTTGGTTTCATAGCTTTACAATTGTGAATTGTGCTGCAATAAACATATGTATGCAAATGTCTTTGATAGAATTATGTCTTTTTCTTGGGGTTGATACTAAGTAGTGAAATAGCTGGATTGAAGGGTAGATCTACTTCTAGTTCTTTAAGAAATTTTTATAACGTTTTACATAGAGATTGCAATAATTTATATTAACACTAGCAAAGTCTAAGCATTCCCTTTTCATCATATACATGCCACCCCTATTTTTTTCTGACTTTTTAATAATGGCCATTCTGATTGGAGGGGAAGTTGGTGTCTCAGTGTGATTTTAATTTGCATTTCCCTAATGATTAGTGATGTTGAGCATTTTTTTTCATAAGTTTGTTGACCACCTGTATATCTTCTTCTTCTGAAAAATGTCTACATACGTCATTTACCCACAGTTAGATGGGATTGGTTTTTACTTGCTGATTTGTTTGAGTTCCTTGTAAATTCTGGATACTTGTCCCTTGTCAGATGCATAGTTTGCAAATATTTTCTCCCATTTTGTGGACTGTATGTTAACTCTGATGATTTTTTTCTGTGCAAAAGCATTTTAGTTTAATTACGTTTTATTTATTTACTTTTGTTCTTGTTGCATTTGTTTTGTCATAAATTATTTGCGTAGGGCAATGCCCAAAATAGTTTTTTCTAGGTTTTCTTCTAGAATTTTTACGGTGTCAGGTCTTAGATTTAACTATTTCATCCATCTTGGGTTGATCTTTGTATATAGTAAGAGACAGGGATCCAGTTTCATTCTCTATGAAGCTATCTTGTTTTCCTAGTACCATCTGTTGAATAGGATATACCTTCCTCAATTTATATTTTGTATGCTCTATTGAAGATCAGTTGGTTGTAAGTATTTGGCTTTATATCTAGATTCTCTATTCTGTTCCATTAATCTATGTGTCTACTTTTATATAAGTGCCATGCTGTTTTGGTTACTATAGCCTTGTAGTATAATTTGAAGTCAGGTAATGCAATGCCTCCAGATTTGTTCTTTTTGACTGAGATTGCTTTGGTTATTCAGGCTTTTTTTTTCTTTTTGTTCCATATGAGTTTTAGAATTTTTTCTAATTCTGTGAAAAATTGTATTGGTATTTTGATAAGAATTTCATTAAATCTATAGATTATTGTTGGCAATATAGTCATTTTAATGATACTGATTCTTCTATTCCATGAGAATGGGATGTATTTCCATTTGTTTGTGTCATTTATGATTTCTTTCAGCACTGCTTTCTAGTTCTCCTTGTAGAGACCGTTCACCTCCTTGGCTAAGTATATTCCTAGATATCTTTTTATGTTGCATCTATTATAAAAGGATTATATTCTTGATTTGATTCTCACCTTAGTCATTGTTGGTGTATAGCAGTGCTACTGATTTGTATACATTCAATTTGTAACTGGAGACTTTACTGAATTTATTTATTAAATCTAGAAATCTTTTGGAAGAGTCTTTAGGGTTTTCTAAGTATACAATCAGATCATCAGCAAACAGAGATAGCCCAACTTTCTCTTTTCCTATCTGGATGTCCTTTATTTCTTTTCCTTGCCTGATTGCCCTGGCTAGGACTTTCAGTATTATGTGGAATAGAAGTTGTGAAAATGGTCATTCTTATCTTTTTCCAGTTCATAAGGGTATCACTTTCAGCTTTTCCCCATTCAGTGTAATGTTGTCTATGGTTTTACCATAAATGGCTTTTATTATTTTGAGGTATGTTCCTCCTATATCTAGTTTGTTGAGGGTTTTTATAATAAAAGAACTCTAGATTTAACTGAATGCTTTTTCTGCATCTATTTAGAGAAACATCTGATTTTTGCTTTTAATTCTGTTTCTATAACGTAATAAACTTACAGACTTGCTTATGTTAAAACATCCCTGCAGGTCTGGGCATACTTTCCTCTTAGTGCTGCTTTTGCTTTATCCCAGAGATTTTGATAACTTTTATCACTATTATCATTCATTTCAAAGAAATTTTTAATTTCCATCTCAATTTCATTATAGTTCAAGTTAAGTGTTTCCTTGTTGACTTTCTGCCTTTATGATCTGCCTAGTGCTGTCAGTGGAGTGTGGAAGTCCCCTCCCCCACCCCCACCATTACAGTGTTGCAGTCTATCTCTTTTCTTAGGTCTAGTAGTAAATGTTTTATGAACCTGGGAGCTCTGGAGTTAGGTGCGTATATGTATTCAGGATTGTAATATCTGCTTGTTGGATTAATCCTTTTTATCATTATACAATGACTTTGTCTTTTTTTACTGTTGTTCCTTTAAAGTATGTTTTATTTAATATAAGAACAACTACTCCATCTCACTTTTGGATTCTATTTGAATAAGATATATTTTTCTACCTTTACCTTAAATCTGTAAGCATCCTTATGTGTTAGTTGCATCTCTTGAAGACAGCAGATATTTGGTTTGTCATTTTTTATTCATTCTGCCAATCTGTGTCTTTTAAGTGGAGCATTTAGACCATTTACATTCAACATTAATATTGATATATGAGGTACTGTTCCAGACATTATGTTGATTTTTATCTACATACTTTTTTCTTCATTGTGTTATTGTTTTATAGGCCCTGCAAGTTTCATATTTTCAAAATGTTCTATTCTGGTGCATAGCAGTCTTTTGTTTCAAGATTTATTTATTATTATTATTTTTAGCATTTCTCATAGGGCTGTTCTGGTGGTGACAGCATTTGCTTTTCTGAAAAAATATTTTATACTCCCTTCATTTATAAGAGTTAGTTTTGCTGTATACAAGATTTTTGGTGACCAGTTATTCTGTTTAAGGAGGCTAAAGATAGGACCCCAATCTCTTCTGGCTTAAAAGAGTTCTGCTGAGACGTCTGCTGTTAGTTTGATATGTTTTTCTTTATAGGTTACCTGATGCTTTTGTCTCACTGCTGTTTAGAATTCTTTCCTTCATGTTGACTTTAGATAGCCTGATCACTAAATGCCTTGGTGATGTCATTTTTATAATTAATCTCCCAGGGGTTCCTTGAGCTTCTTGTATTTGGATACTTAATCTCTGGCAAGGTCAGGAAAGTTTTTGTTAATTATTTTCTCAAATATATTTTCCAAACTTTTTGCTTTCTCTTCCCCTCAGGAAAACCAATGATTCTTATGTTTGGCTGCTTTACATAATCCCACATTTCTTGGAGACTTTGTTTATTTATTTTATTCTTTTTTATTTTGTCTGATTGGTAAATGTAAAAGCCTCGTTTTGAGTTCTGAAATTCTTTTCAAATTTATTTTATTTTTATTTTTTAATTAAACTTTAAGTTCCGGGATACATATGCAGAACGTGCAGGTTTGTTACATAGGTATACATGTGCCATGGTGGTTTGCTGCACCCATCAACCCATCATCTAGGTTTTAAGCCCCACATGCATTAGGTATTTGTCCTAATGCTCCAGCAATGAATTAATCATGTGGACAAACTCAGAACTTCTGGTTGGCAAGGGTGATGCAGGCAATGGCGATAGTTGAGGTCACGCACAAGTTTTCTCCTTCCTGGATGCTGTGTTATTCTACCTGCCGATTGCTGTAATAGACTGTGTTGTTTGGCCTCTGGCAAGGAGGTACCCCTTGCAAATGAACACCAGCTACAGTGGTTGCTATGGAATTTGTGCATGCCTTATGTTACCCAGAGGAGGTGTTCTGGGTCTCAGGCAGTGAGTGGAGCCATAGAGCTCCAAAATATTTCTTTGGTGTTAAGCAAGGGGCAAAGTCAGGTGGAGGCTGGGTCAGGCAAGTCTGTGCTCTGGCTCCCCACATGTGGGCCCAAGCAGCAGGATTGGAGGGCAGTTTTCTGGCCACTGTGGTAATGTTCAGGGGGCAGCACAGCTGCCTCTGTTGTATAGAAGAGTTTACACAGGGAGTGGGGTGTAGCAGGCAGCAGCAAGCCCCACCCAGCTCCCAGACACTTAGCAAGGCAGGTCTCACCCAGAGTTTTCCACTAGCAGCAGCTAGCTAGATTCCAGGCAGTCTGTGTTCGGAACTCAAAACCGCCCTAACCACAAGCTTTCCCCATGGAGACAGAAACTGTGGCTTTCAGGCCACACCCCTCCTAGTATGCCCAAGAAGTGGGTCACCCAACTCCTGCACTCTTGGCTGCAGCATACTTCTTATTCATCCCTGGGTTCTGGTCAAATGAGTTTGTCTCCACTCAAGATTATATCATGTATCTCAGGTGGAAGCTTCTCTTAATGTGTAACTGCCACCTGAGTAATTTTGCAGGCTTTCGTGAGATGCCCTGCAAGGAAGGATCCAAAATGCCTTTCCTCCTTCCCCACTGGGCACTGGGAATGTATGCAAAGCACATCCTGATGCCACTCCTTCTCAAATACCCCTCACCACTCACTAAATCAGCTCAGCACCGAGTGGGGTTAAGGCCTCTCCTGTGTCCTGGATTGCCATGTTCCCTGGTGGGAGTGTATATCCTGGAGGCAGTTTATCCCCCTCTCATACTCTAGGGATTTACAGTTTTCCACTTGGCTCATGGTGAATGCTGCATCCCACCCTTTCTTTCAAAGAGTCTGTGGTTTCTTTCCATTTTTCTGTTAAGCTTCTGTGTTGTTTCTTGGGGGAAAAAAAGTTCATGGTGTGACTCTACATACCATTTTGTCTTTCCAAGTGGAGATGCATGCTAACGATGCTTCAAATTTGCCATCTTGAAAAAAAAAATAAGGCTTATTTTAAATGCTAGAAATGTTAAATGCTAGAAAACATCTCTTCATCCTTATCATCAAGGTTTACCAACATATATCCAGATGTATTCTTTTTGTATGAGTCTCAATAACCTTTAGCTAATACCTAACCTTGTGTAGAAGCATGTTCGCACGTTCTTCTTTAAGACCTCTTGTTGAGAGTTAGCTCCTTAGGGGGAAATATATTTGTGATTGTGAAAAGGGGGAGCATGAAATTTAATTTTAAGAGCTCATGGGATTTAGTATTAGAAATGGCTCTACCCCTTTTTTCTTCTAACTTACATTCTATTAAAATTTTTCTCACCTGTCTAAATATAAAATCTCAAATTTCTAAAAAGTATCTATGGTGGAGTGTGATGCCTCATGTCTGTAATCCCAGCAGTTTGGGAGGCTGAGGTGGGCAGATCACTTGAGGTCAGGAGTCTGAGACCACCCTTGCCAATATGGTGAAACCTTGTCTCTATTAAAATAGAAAAATTAGCCGGGCGTGATGGCACTTGACAGAAGTTCCAGCTACTCAGAAGGCTGAGGCAGGAGAATCACTTGAACCCGGGAGGCGGAGATTGCAGTAAGCCAAGATCGCACCACTGCACTTCAGCCTGGGCAACAAGAGCTAGACTCGGTCTCAAAAAAAAATTTTTTTTAACTAACTTTTAAAAAAGTATTCAAGAACAACTACATCTGCATATCAAGTTGGCATAAAGTGAAACAATATGCAAGAATAAACCTTTAACTAATAAAGGCACCCTAAAAGTATCAGTTATTGTGGATAGACTTCATCTTCATAATCATTATTATCCTAATGCCTCATAACCAAAATTTCATGCTAAGGTTTCTTTTTCTTTTTCTTTCTTTCTTTCTTTTTTCTTTTTTTACTTTAAAGTTCTGAGATACACGATGTGCAGAACATGCAGGTTTGTTACATAGTTATACACATGCCATAGTGGTTTCCTGCACTCATCAACCTGTCATCTCCATTGGGTATTTCTCCTAATGCTATCCCTCCCCTAGCCCTCTACTCCCTGACAGGCCCTAGTGTGTGATGTTCCCCTCCCTGTGTCCATGTGTTCTCATTGTTCAACTCTCACTTATAAATGATAACATGCGGCCGGGCACAGTAGTTCATGCCTGTAATCCCAGCACTTTGGGAGGTGAGGCAGGCAGATCACCTGAGGTCACAAGTTCGAGATCAGTCTGAACAACATGGAGAAACCCTGTCTCTACTAAAAATACAAAATTAGCCAGGTGTGCTGGTGCATACCTGTAATTCCAGCTACTTGGGAGGCTGAGGCAGGAGAATCACTTGAACACAGGAGGCAGAGGTTGCAGTGAGCCAAGATCATGACATTGCACTCCAGCCTGGGCAACAAGAGCAAAACTCCATTTCAATAAAAAAAAGGGGGACATGCAGACATGCGGTGTTTGGTTTTCTGTTCCTGTGTTAGTTTGCTAAGACTGATGGTTTCCAGCTTTATCCACGTCCCTGCAAAGGACATGAACTCATCCCTTTTTACATCTGCATAGTATTCCATGGTGTATATGTGCCACTTTTTTTTTTTTTTATCCAGTCTATAATTGATGGGCATTTGGGTTGGTTCCAAGTATTTTCTGTTGTGAATAGTGCTGCAGTAGACATATGTGTACACGTGTCTTTGAAGTAGAAGGATTTATAATCCTTTGGGTATATGCCCAGTAATGAGGTTGCTGGGTCAAATGGTATTTCTGGTTCTAAATGCTTGAGGAATTGCTACACTGTCTTCCACAATGGTTGAACTAATTTACACTCCCACCAACAGTACAGAAGAGTTCCTATATCTCCACATCCTCTCCAGTATCTGTTGTTTCATGATGTTTTAATGATCGACATTCTAACTGGCGTGAGATGGTATCTCATTGTGGTTTTGATTTGCATTTCTTGAATGACCAGTGATGATGAGCTTTATTTCATTTGTTTCTTGGCCACATAAATGTCTTCTTTTGAGGAGTGCCTGTCCATATCCTTTGCCTACTTTTGGATGGTATTGTTTTATTCTTGTAAATTTGTTTAAGTTCCTTGTAGATTCTGGGTATGAGCCCTTTGTCAGAAGTATAGTTTAAAAATATTTCCTTCCATTCTGTAGGTTGCCTGTTCACTCTGATGGTAGTTTCTTTTGCCGTGCTGGAGCTCTGTTTTTAATTATATCCTATTTGTCAATTTTGGCTTTTGTTACCATTGCTTTTGTTGTTTTAGTCATGAAGTCTTTGCCCTTGCCTATGTCCTGAGTGGTATTGCCTAGATTTTCTTCTAAGGTTTTTATGGTTGTAGGCCTTATGTTTAAGTCTTTAATCCATATTAAGTTAATTTTTGTACAAGGTATAAGGAAGGGGTCCAGTTTTCAGTTATCCACATATGGCTAGCCAGTTTTCCCAACAGCATTTATTAAATAGGGAATACTTTCCCCATTGCTTGTTTGTGACGGGTTTGTCAAAAATCAGATGGTTGTAGATGTGTGGGGTTAATTCTCAGGCCTCTGTTCTGTTCTATTGGTCCATATATCTGTTTTGGTACTAGTATCATGCTGTTTGGTTACTGTAGCCTTGTAGTATAGTTTGAAGTCAGGTAGCATGATGCCTCCAGCTTTGTTCTTTTTGCTTAGGACTGTCTTGGTACATGGGCTTTTTGTTTGGTCCCACATGAAATTTAAAGTAGTTTTTTTCCAGTTCTGTGAAGAAAGTCAATGGTAGCTAGATGAGGATAGCATTGAATCTATGAATTACTGTGGTCATTATGGTCATTTTCATGATGTTGATTCTTCCTATCCATGCACATGGAATGTTTTTCCATTTGTTTGTGTTCTCTCTCATTTCCTTGAGCAATGGTTTGTAGTTCTCATTGAAGAGGTCCTTCACATCCTTTGTAAGTTATATTCCTAGGTATTTTATTCTCTTTGTAGCAATTATGAATGGGAGTTCACTAATGATTTCGCTCTGTTTTTCCATTATTGGTGTATAGAAATGCTTGTGATTTTTGCACATTGATTTTGTAACCCAAGACTTTGCTGAAGTTGCTTTTCAGCTTAAGATTTTGGGCTGAGATGATGGGGTTTTCTAGATACACAATCATGTCATCTGCAAACAGAGACAATTTGACTTCCTTTCTTTCTATTTGAATACACTTTGTTTATTTCTCTTTCCTGATTGCCCTGGCCAGAACTTCCAATAGTATGTTGAAGAGGAGTTGGGAGAGAAGGCATCCTTGTCTTGTGCCGGTTTTCAAAGGGAATGCTTCCAGCTTTTGCCCATTCAGTATGATATTGGCTGTGGGCTTGTCATAAATACCTCTTATTATTTTGAGATACATTCCATCAATATCTAGTTTATTGAGAGTTTTTTAGCATGAAGAAGTGTTGAATTTTATCAAGGCCTTTTCTGCATCTATTGAGATAATCATGTGGTTTTTGTCACTGGTTCAATTTATGTGATGGTTTACATTTATTGATTTGCATATATTGAGCCAGCTTTGCATCCCAAGGATACAGGCAACTTGATCATGGTGGATAAGCTTTTTGATGTGCGGTTAGATTTGGTTTGCCAGTATTTTATTGAGGATTTTCACTTCGATGTTCATTAGAGATATCAGCCTGAAATTTTCTTTTTTTGTTGTGTCTCTGTCAGGTTTTGGTAACAGGATGACACTAGCATCATAAAATGAGTTAGGGAGGAGTGCCTCTTGTGTTATTGTCTGGAATAGTTTCAGAAGGAAAGGTACTAGCTCCTCTTTGTAACTTTGGCAGGATTCGGCTGTGAATTCATCTGGTCCTGGACTTTATTTGGTTGGTATGCTATTAATTACTGCCTCAATTTCAGAACTTGTTATTGGTCTATTCAGAAATTTGACATCTTCATGGTTTAGTCTTGGGAGGGTGTATGTGTCCAGGAATTTATTCATTTCTTCTAGATTTTCTAGTTTATTTATGTAGAGGTGTTTATATTATTCTGTCATGGTGGGTTGTATTTCTGTGGGATTAGTGCTGATATCCCCTTTATCATTTTTTATTGTGTCTATTTGATTCTTCTCTCTTTTCTTCTTTATTAGTCTGGTTAGGGGTCTATCTATTTTGTTAATCTTTTCCAAAAACCTGGATTCATTAGTTTTTTTGAAGGGATTTTTGTGTCTCTATCTCTTTCAGTTCTGCTCTGATCTTAGCTGTTTCTTATCTTCTGCTAGATTTTGAATGTGTTTGCTCTTGCTTCTCTAGTTCTTTTAATTGTGATGTTAGGGTGTCGACTTTAGATCTTTCCTGCTTTCTCTTGTGGGCATTTGGTGCTATAAATTTCCATTTAAATATTGCTTTAAATCTGTACTAGAGATTCTGGTATGTTGTGTCTTTGTTCTTACTGGTTTCAAAAAGCATCTTTATTCCTTCCATCATTTTGTTATTTAGCCAGAAGTTATTCAGGAGCAGGTTGTTCAGTTTCCATGTAGTTGTGCAGTTTTGAGTGAGTTTCTTAATTCTGAGTTTTAATTTGATTGCACTGTGGTCTGAGAGATTGTTTGTTATGATTTCCATTCTTTTGCATTGCTGAGGAGTGTTTTACTTCCAATAGTATAGTCAATTTTAGAATAAGTGTGATGTAGTGCTGAGAAGAATGTATATTCTGTTGATTGGTGGTGGAGAGTTCTGTAGATGTCTATTAGGTCCACTTGGTCCAGAGCTGAGTTCAAGTCCTGAATATCCTTGTTACTTTTTTGTCGCATTGTTCTGCCTAATATTGACAGTGGGGTATTAAAATATCCCACTATTATTGTGTGGGAGTGTAAGTCTCTTTGTAGGTCTCCAAGGACCTGCTTTGTGAATCTGGGTGCTTTTGTATTAGGTGCATATACACTTATAATAGTTAGCTCTTCTTGTTGCCTTGATCCCTTTATCATTATGTAATGCCCTTCTTTATCTCTTTTGATCTTTGTTCCTTTTAAGTCTGTTTTCATCAGAGACTAGGATTGCAACCCCTGCTTTTTTTTTTTTTTGTCTTTCCATTTGCTTGGTGAATCTTCCTCCTTTGCTTTAGTTTAAGCCTATGTGTGTCTTAGAACGTGAGATGGGTCTCCTGAATACAGCACACCAATGGGTCTTGACTCTTTATCCAATTTTCCAGTCTGTGTCATCTAATTGGGGCATTTAGCCCATTTATATTTAAGGTTAATATTGTTTTATGTGAATTTGATCCTGTCTTTATGATGCTAGCTGGTTATTTTGCCCATTAGTTGATACAGTTACTTCATAGTGTTGATGGTCTTTACAATTTGGTATGTTTTTCCAGTGGCTGGTACCATTTTTCTTTTCCGTATTTAGTGCTTTAGTCAGGAGTTCTTGTAAGGCAAACCTGGTGGTGATGAAATCTCTTAGCATTTGCTTGTCTGTAAATGATTTTATTTCTCCTTTGCTTATGAAGTTTAGTCTGGCTGGATATAAAATTCTGGGTTGAAAATTCTTTTAAGAATGTTGAATATTGGGCTCTACTGTCTTCTGGCTTGTAGGGTTTCTGCAGATAGATCCACTTTTAGTCTGATGGGCTTTTTTGCGGGGGTAACCTGACCTTTCTCTCTGGCTGCCTTAACATTTTTTCTTTCATTTCAACCTTGATGAATCTGATGATTATGTGTCTTGAGGTTGCTCTTCTCGAGGAGTATCTTTGTGGTGTTCTCTGTATTTCCTGAATTTGAATGTTGGCCTGTCTTAATAGGTTGGGGAAGTTCTCCTGGATAGTATCCTGAAGAGTGTTTTCCAACTTGGTTCCATTGTCCCCATCACTTTCAGGTATACCAATCAAACAGGTTTGGTCTTTTCATATGGTCCCATATTTCTTGGAGGCTTTGTTCATTCCTTTTCATTCCTTTTTCTCTAATCATGTCTACATGCTTTATTTCATTAAGTTGATCTTTAATCTATGATATCCCTTCTTCCACTTGATCAGTTCAGCTACTGATACTTGTACATGCTTCACAAAGTTACTGTGCTGTCTCTTTTAGCTCCATCAGGCCATTTATGTTCTTCTCTAAATGGTTATTCTAGTTAGTAATTTGTCTAACCTATTTTCAAGGTTTTTAGCTTCCTTGCATTGGGTTAGAACATGCTCCTTTAGCTCAGAGGAGTTTGTTATTACCTGCGTTCTGAAGCCTACCTCTGTCAGTTTGTCAAACTCATTCTGACCAGTTTTGTTCCCTTGCTGGTGAGAAACTGTGATCTTTTGGAGAAGAACTGTTCTGGTTTTTGGAATTTTCAGCCTTTTTTGTCCTGGTTTTTCCTCATCTTCACGGATTTATCTTTGGTCTTTGATTTTGGTGACCTTTGGATGGGGTTTTGTGCAGACGTCTTTTTGTTGTTGTTGTTGATGTTGATGCTATTCCTTTCTATCTGTTAATTTTTCTTCTAATAGTCAGGTCCCTCTGCTGCAGATCTGCAGGAGATTAGTGCTAGAGGTTCAATCCAAACCGTGTTTGCGTGGGTAACACCAGCAGAAGCTGCAGAACAGCAAAGATTGCTGCTTGTTCCTTCCTCTGGGAAGCTTCATCCCAGAGGGGAACCTGCCATATGCCAGCTGGAGCTTTCCTGTATGAGGTGTCGGTTGACCCCTGTTGGAAGGTGTTTCTCAGTCAGGAGTCATGAGGGTCAGGAACACATTTGAAGAGGCAGTCTGTCTCTTAGCAGAGCTCAAGTGCTGTGCTGGGAGATCTGCTGCTCCCTTCAGAACCAGCAGGCAGGAACATTTAAGTCTGCTGAAGCTGCACCCATAGCTGCCCCTTCCCCCAGGTGCTCTGTTCCAGGAGGAGTTTTATCTATAATCCCCTGACTGGGGCAGCTGCCTTTCTTTCAGGGATGCCCTGCTCAGAGAGGAGGAATCTAGAGAGGCAGTCTGGCTACAGCAGCTTTGCTGAGCTGTGGTGGGCTCTGCCCAGTTCGAACTACCACATGGTTTTGTTTATACTGTGAGGGGAAAACTGCCTACTCAAGCCTCAGTAATGGCGGACACGCCTCCCACCACCAAGCTCAAGCATCCCAGGTTGACTTCAGACTGTTGTGCTGGTAGTGAGAATTTCAAGCCAGTGGATCTTAGCTTGCTGGACTCTGTGGGGGTGGTATTTGCTGAGCTAGACCACTTGGCTCCCTGGCTTCAGCCCCCTTTCCAGAGGAGTGAATAGTTCTGTCTCGCTGGCATTCCAGGCACTACTGGGATAGGAAATAAAACTCCTGCAGCTAGGTTGGTGACTGCCCAAGCAACCACCCAGTTTTGTGCTTGAAACACAGGGCCCTGATGGTGTAGTCATTAGAGGGAATCTCTGGTCTGCCAGTTGCAAACCAGTGGGAAAAGCCGTGGGAAAAGCATAGTATCTGGGCTGGAGTGCACCATTCCTCACAGTACAGTCCCTCAGGGCTTCCACTGGCTAGGGGAGAGAGTTCCCTGACCCCTTGCATTTCCCTGGTGAGGTGACGCCCAACCTAGCTTCAGTTTGCTCTCCATGGGCTGCAGCCACTGTCTAACCAGTCCCACTGAGACGAGCCAGGTACCTCAGTTGGATATGCAGAAATAACCCGCCTTCTGTGTTGATCTTGTTGGGAGTTGCAGACTGGAGCTGTTCCTATTTGGCCATCTTGCTGTTACTGCTAGTGAGGTTTTTTGTTTGTTTGTTTTAATTGTATTGATAAAATGTCTCCCCTGGCAATATTTAACTATACAGAAAATTCCTGACCCTGAAGAGTGATTGTTACTAAAATAAATTTTATTTTTTTAAATAAAGATATAAATTAGAGATATCAACTGATATAAGGTCACATTTTATTTTTCTATAGTGATTCTCACATACAAGAGCAATAAACGATAGCAAATTTGACTTTTTTTGAATCTTTGTCATGAAATAGATTTTTTTTGTATTAATATAAACCCTTCCCTCACAACCTTCTATGAATAATAAGATTACCCTGTAGTATGCTTGTAATATCTGGAGTCTCACAGCAATGTAATTCCAGTGAAATTGAAAAACTTTGAACCAGCCAAAGTGAGGAAAGGAAGGTGTCATAAGCAAATTTATTCCTTTCTTAATGTATTAAAGAAAAGGGTACTTCTTCAATTCCTTACTGGAGGGCTTTTTAGAGAGTTTGCTCCACACAGTAATAAAAAACAAAAAAGTTTAAAAGTTCACATATTTTGGTTTCAATAGCACCTCTCATATGGTTACATTTATATAATGAGTTTTCATCATAACAACATAATAGAGCACAGCTCCACTGGAGAAGAAAAGTGAATGCAATTGATTATTATATGGCAAAAACATTTTCTAAAAGTAAATATGAGATGCCCACAGGTTTAGTAAACACACTGAATTTGGTAAGTAAGATATAGTCAGAAAACAATTTTGTTTTTTTACCATCTGGAGCTTCAAATATACTCTGAAATCTTTCCCTTTCTCTAGATGGTATCTTTGGCAGATAAATTGCTTTTCCCTGAATTCTGGGTATTAGGAGAGTGTCATTTTTCAGCATTAAGAAGTCTAGTATAATCCAAATCAACACTGATCTCTCATACAATTCGAACATTTTTCTCCCTATTTCAGTTCAAATCGACCAAATGCTTGGAAATCAGCAAGGGGAAGAAGAATTTTAGTATGATCTTTGTCCACTCAAGTCTTTGCCAGAGAAAGGAGAGGAGAATAAAGGATGAGAAGAAAATGAGCAAAATATTTTTGCTTAGTTAATGTTGCTGATAATTTTCTACTGATTGCTGAGTCAAAGATTCAAATGTTGGGAATTTTACAGATATGTATTGGAAGATTCTTGGAGGCTACTCAGTGTAGCCTTCATTCTATACCATACTGACATGGGTGATGCATTCTATGGCTGATCTCATTCAAATGCCCAGTCTCCTTTTCTCCCAAGTTTTCCTCACCCCGATGCCTAGGTTCCCTTCAATATGACTCATATTGAGCCTACAGGGGAAAGACACACACACACACACACCATCCTGATCCTTCCAAAATCTACAAGGGCAGACATTTCTCCTGTTGCACTCTCTCTTTTCTCTCCCATCATCAGATGTGACAATTAGCTTTAATTTTCTTAGGCATTTTCAGGTAAGGAGGAAGCATTCTTATGTGTGTCCCCAAGAATTTTCTTGCACTTAGCTATAGGAGAAGCAGTCTTAGTAATTTCTTCAGTCATAATGTGTTTACTAGTTACTAGTCTACCGAGTATAGACAACCTTATCTCTGTGAGTGTTTTTCTTTTGGCCCTAATCACTTAGCCTGAGACAAAGAAAAGCATATCCCTTTACGCTTTTCTTTCGAGGGAGGAAAGTGCACAAAGCCTCAGTGTCTCACGTATTATCTTCCAGAAAATGTTTCGATAAAATCCCTCTATTTTACTATGCTATGTGTGGAAAGTGGGTGTTTTCCAGGGAGTAAATTTTGCCTCTTCTCCACTAGTCCTACAGAAATGTTTCTAGCCACCTTTGTTAAAATGTGGGAAAATTCTTAACAATGTGCTCAATGTCTCATTCTATTATACATATATATGCAAGTTACAATTTGTGTTTCTAGTTTGCTAGAATCAAAGACAGATTTACCATAAAGCTAGTGATGCTGAAGTTTTGGTTTCTTTATTTGCATACCCTTCCCCCATCAATGTCCTATTATAATTATATTTTTGTAATGTTGTATTCATTTTCTTAAACCTGTTCCCCAAACTGTATACAATTGAGGTCTGTAAAGCCTTATTTTGTTTTTTTTTATGGGATGTATTTGTAATGTGCTTAGAGCAAAATTAAAATTACTTAGTTTGCTCAAGTATTGATACCAATCTTTATCTCTTCAACCCCATCTTAAAACCTCTACCCATATCGCATGTTTAAGTCTTTCTAGACTCTAGAGTATAAACTAATGTAATAATCAGGTGTGGGAGTTGAATTAAACACAGGCTAATTTACTCTGCTACAAATTTAGGTAGATGTATCAACACATTAAGATCTCAGGCACCTGAGGATGGCATCCCAAACATGAAGTTATTCCCATTGAATAATTTAATGTAGAAATAAACCAAATTTGGAGGTTTATTGTCGAGTATATTGGCAGGTATTCTATTGGCACATCTAATATTGTAGGCTCTCAATAAAGCTATTAAATAAACTAGATAATATTGGAAAATTGATTACAATGTCTCAAAATGAGCAGATATAAATATTACTTCTATGGATTTTAAATGTATGTCTATCCTTGACACTGAGGAAATTCTGAGTGTGGATCCATTGCTGCCTGACCTCTGTCACTGCTGCAGGCCTCTGCACCCCTTCGCACCCTCCAGATTTGTGGGTGAGATATAGCAAAGAAGTTTGACTTTGTCAATGTATTTGGTAGAGATTGCATGGACACTGTATTAAGAAGGCATTCTTCCACTCCAGCTGCCTCTGAATTCAGTCTAAAAGCATGTCATGGTCAATTAGTGATGCTGCCATAGTTCCTGGAATGAAAAGTGATGACACGTTTGCTATCAATCTGCCACTCACGGCTGAGGATAAGCAGATGTGCTGCTGCTTGGTAAGTATTCTCATCGTTATATTGCCCTACATCAATGTATTAAGATATATCCCACAGTCTATCTTCAAATTTTTATGAATGCATTTTGTACAATCATCTCAAAGAAAGACAAAATCCCCACATTTTGTGTATTCATTTTAAAACATATACAACACTCAGCAGCACATGGTAGGAAGCAATGACTAGAATGGAAATAACTGAATATAGCTTTTTCTTTCCCCATTTCTAATTCCACTGCCTCAATATATAAAATGTAATATGATGTATTATTTATCAACACCAGTGCAGCGCTGCTTTGCAAATGTCACTCAATGAGATTACCATATATATTTGGCTGTACATAAAAATGTTTTTATGTGCTTTGTGATTATCCAACATTATGGAAATGTAGCAATGAGAGTTAAAGCAAATAAGAAAACTTTAGGAAGGAGAATTTTTTCCCATAATAAATACATGCAAAAATCTCAGGTAGGGAAAAAAGACTTCCTGCTGTCCCACGATTGCAGACAGAGATGGCAGCAGTTCAAGCTGGTATATGAGTTTCACAGCCAAACTCTGCAGAAGCTACTGCCTCTTTTCCCAGTATCAGCATAGCAGTGCATAGCTGCTTCATTGTGTCAAGGTGGGGACATGACAGACTCATAAGATACACTCTTGAGACCAGAGAGAGATTGGTGTTTTCCCATTCACAGTTAATGGAATTTTTCTTTACCTTGATTTAGTACTTTAGTGTCTAAAGTACTTAAAAGGGATGAAAAACATTCGTGTATTTAAGGCATACTATGTTTCAGGCACTGGATTCAGTTCTGTATATGTATATAAACCCATTTCATCATATATCTACTCTCTGAAGACATTTATATAGATGAATATGTATATTCATGTATATATGTGTATGTATAAATACATTGTATACATTGTATACATTTTATATGTTGATATAAAATAGATACGAAATATCTGTATTTATATAGTTACTTAATAATATATTTACATATAAAT
>NW_016807388.1:1484164-1506855 GCF_001698545.2 Rhinopithecus bieti | reverse complement strand
AAAAATAGATACGAAATATCTGTATTTATATAGTTACTTAATAATATATTTACATATAAATCTATGTTATATATTATTTATATTTATAATAAAATGAATATTATGTATAATATGAGTTATATGTATCAACATATTTATATGTATAAATATTATATATGAATATATAAATGTATTTTATCCATACATATATAACTTATGAAAAAATTTACATTTTATAGAAAAAGAAACCACAGATCAGAAAGCTGAAGTAACTTACCTAATGTTACCCAGAATTTACACCTAGAGTTATCTGACTTGTGCTATTCTGTGATACAACTCTATCTCATGATACATAGTTGCATTTTTCTCAATTATTTGTTGTGTTTTATCTTCCCAAAGCCCCTCAACTGTCTACTTCCCACTACCTTCTAGAAGGTCAGACCATTTTTTCAACATCTTCCAGAAATTTTGTCAGCTTTTAAAATATATATAAATTAAATAAATTTATATAATTTGGCCATATTTTATATTAAATATTTTCTAAATATTTTCACCTTTATGATTTTTTAAAGATGATATGGAGTCTAGCTATGCTGCCCAGCTGGCCTTAAACCCCTGGGCTCAAGGGATTCTCTCATCTTAGCTTCCTAAGTAGCTGGGAATACAAGTGCACACCACTGCACCTAGAGCTTTTAGCTATGTTTTCATGTATTTTCATTCTAGTCATTGCTTCCTACAAGTTGCTGCCGAGTACTGCATATGTTTTAAAATGAATACACAAAATATGGGGATTTTGCCTTTCTTTGAGATGATTGTACAGAATGTATTCATAAAAATTTCAAGGTAGACTGTGGGATATCTTATTACATTGATGTAGGACAACATAATGATGAGAATACTTACCAGGCATCAGCACACGGCACCCACTCTTTATACTTCTAAGATAATTAGAGATAATAATACTTAGAAATTGGTTGACCTACTTGCTCACTCACATAAGGCTTTATTCGCTATGTTATAGAAGAGTAGCAGTCATTCTCTGTGACTATCTGAGAAATACAAACCCTAGAAACCCAACTTTTATCCTTGTAGGAGCTTAATAGTAACAAAATCTCTTACTATGCTAGGCATATCATTCTCATCAAAGATCTTCCTCCACTTGTTGCTTTTTATTTCTAGAGGCTGACCTACACACACGGTTAGATTCTGACCAAAGTCTTTATCCTTACAAATCACCCTTTGTCTTCACTGCTTGACTCATGCTTAGTGAATCACTATTTCACAAAGAGGTAATTACATATTATTAGGCTCCGACATAGCACCAGATATGTATCTAACTCTGACAATGTGGTTGCAAATGCATTATTTTGATAAAAATCACCTATATCTATTGCATACTTACTACATGTCATTTTTTTTTTTTTTTTTAAAGTTCTCTGCATGGATATTTCAGCCACTTCTGCGTGTAACTTACTTGTACCTTCAGGACCTTCTCAAGCCCAGTCATGTATATACCACTTCCATCTGATGATGAAATGCTGCTTTGCATGATCCACTTTATGGTTAGATGGATCAGAAAGCACCCAGTTCATGAGAGGCAGGTTCAGGTCACAAGGTGACTTGATGAATCATAGTCAAATGTTCAGTTTCCATGAAAGCCCAGTAACAGGCGAAGAGCTATCTCTCAAAAGGAGAGTAGTTATCTGCAGAAGATGGCAGGGCCTTGCTTCAAAATCCAAGAGGACTCCACTGTGATTCACCTATGGGGTCCTTCCAGAGGCTCTAAACAGCATCCCTATCTACCACTGACACATCAAGCACCATTGGACCTGCTGAGTCATATGGCCCAAGTGGCAGAGCAGCTTGCACAGCCACCTGGATTTGTTGCAGAGCCTTTTCCTGTTCTGGACCCCACTCAAAACCGGCAGCCTTTCTGGTCACTCAATTGATTGAGGAGCCATGATTCTCTGTTTTTACAATTCAAATTAGTCTTTTGTCCATTCTACCTAGACGTTTTCTGCTTGTATAAATTAAATAGGAATGAAGTAGGTTTCACTTGTAGGAACACCGTGGTTAATTAGTCAATGCTAGAGCTCTACATGAGTCAGCTCTTCTGATTGCTTCTTTGCCTCTGCCATCCATTACAGTAGCTACACCCACCTTCCCTTTGACAGTTGAGTGCTGTCTCTTGGCCCTTGTCAACTTGAGATCCAATTATTCCCATTGCATTTACATTTTGTAGTTGAATGTCTGTGGTTCCCACTGTTAGACCTCACATACAGAGATGAGCAATTACAGGGCTCTTTAAAATGCAGGTGCCACTCTCACAAATCTATTTTGCAAAGCATTGGTCAAGGCCCTCCCAGCTGGGATGAGTATGTCTAAAGTGACTAATCCACTCCACTCTCCCAATCTCCTTCTACATTAACCCAAGGGAGACCCCTTCCTCTACATTAATCCAAGGGAGATCAAGAATTTCCAGCTCACTCACAATGGGCAATCTTTTAATCCCTATTTCAGCTAACCAAGCAAATAAACTATCTAGAACCTTTTTTTTGAACTCTCCTATCTGCAACATTAAGTGCAGAATCCCTACTTAATGGGCCCAAATCAATAAATTTAGCCTGATCCAACTCTATGTTCCTTCCACCACTTTCCCACACCCTTAATATACATTCCCATGCCTGCTCTCCAGATTTTTGTTTATATAAATTTAAAAACTCAAGCAGTTCTTTTCGAGCATAGGGAACTTCCTCATGGGTCACACTCTGAACTTCACCTCTAGGGGCCCACCAGGACTTTAGTGTAGTTATAGGTCTAGAAGCAAACAGGGGTGTTGGGGGTGACTTCTGAGGAGAAACAACATTATCTCCACTGACCACTGCCTCAAGAGAGGCCATGACTGCTGCCTCAGGAAGTACAGGGTTTATCTCCTCAAAGGTGGAAATAAACATATATATATATATATATATGTCTATATATATATATATTACAGATATATATAAATTATATATATATATATAATTTATATATATCTGTAATATATATATATATAGACATATATATATATATATATATGTTTATTTCCACCTTTGAGGAGATAAACCCTGTACTTCCTGAGGCAGCAGTCATGGCCTCTCTTGAGGCAGTGGTCAGTGGAGATAATGTTGTTTCTCCTCAGANAATATATATAAATATATATATATTATACCACTTCCATTTGATGATGGAATGATGCTTTGCATGATCCACTTTATGGTTAGATGTATCAGAAAGCACGTGTGACCTGAACTGTATATAGTAACTAATATATATCTATATAGCGAGAGAGAGAGTATATATATAGTAGTTTATTAAGAAGTATTAACTCACACGATCACGGGGTCCCACAATAGGCTATCTTCAAGCTGAGGAGCAAGGAAGCCAGTCAGAGTCCCAAAGCTGAAGAGCTTGGAATCCAATGTTTGAGGGCAGGAAGAATCCAGCACAGGAGAAAAATGTAGGCATGAAAGGCTAAGACAGTCTAGCCTTTTCACATTTTTCTGCTTGCTTTATATTCACTGGCAGCTGATTAGATGGTGCCCATCCAGATTAAGGGTGGGTCTGCCTTCCCCAGCCCACTGACTCAAATGTTAATCTCCTTTGGCAACATCCTCACAGACACACCCAGGACTAATACTTTGCATCCTTCAATTCAAACAAGTTGACACTCAGTATTAACCATCACATCACTATTACAAGGTAAGAAAGTATTTTCAATGAACTTACAATTCCAGAGTGCTAAGTAGTTTGTTTTAAGGTTATGTCTTCTAAATTTATAAAACAGAGCAAAACAACAACAACAGCAACAACAACAACAAAAAACCCACGTAGGTAGTGCTTTCTTATTGTTTAGTATTTGGGGAAAAAAGGACTTTTAACTTACCAAAATAGTTGGTTATTTGGTTAAATTTACAGGTGTTCATATTCCTCAGTGGAAAACAAAATAAGGCAAAATCTCTTGGGGAACAAGATGGAGATGAGAAACTTTTCTTTTAGACCTCTAAATTGCTTTTATATATGCTTGTTAAATGGTTTTATTGTTATACTTTTAAAATCAGGAGATGCACATTATATAATGTTATTTATTGGTAAAGATCCTTATTGTAGCATTTTACATACACTGAGTTTTGTCAACTCTCAGGTTACTCAAATGACCTTACATTATTCATTTCAGTGCATCATCTTGTATGTGGTATAATGATTTTTTTCTATGTCTTAAAATAGTGATGAAAGTGAGATTTGATGTCACAAAGACTTGTGTTCCCATCATCTATAGAAGCTTGATCTTAGGCAAGTTACACATTCTCAATCCCAATTTCCTTACCACCACACTATGAATAATAATGCCTGTAGTATTTGAGGGCAGTTTTAGGATTAAATGAAGTACTTAGCAATTATTTTTTAGTTTCCTTCTCTTCTTCCTACATCGGTATCTTAGTCAAGGTTATTTTATGTCAAAGCACAGAAACTCACTTCAAAGTTTAAGCATAAAATAAAAGCTATTGAAAAGATATTCTGCAAACTCAGAATATCCAAATAAAAGATAAACAACTAGGTCTCAAGACAGGTGGGAAAGAGTACTCAGCCAACTACCAGAAACCTGAGCAGATAGTTAAAAGTTCTTCCTCTCTACTGCCAGATGAGTTCTCAACCTGCTTCTCTCTGTGGGACTACCTCATTTTTCTTTCATCTATGGAGCTGATTTATCTATTTTTCTGTGTAAATGGCTGGCTCAATTTTTTAAATTAATTTTACCTCAAAATCCACACATTGAATCTAATTTCAGATTTTAGAGGAGAGAATCTGATTGGCTTCAGTTGGATCAGTTGTTTGGCACTGATCCAATGGTCCACTGGAGGAACATAACTTCATGTGAAGTACTGTATATGCCAGGAGTCTACCTCTGTTTATCAATACAAAATGCCAAGTATAAAGCAGGAACTGTGTTTGATATGATGTTTCATATGTAAGTGCTCACCATCTTTTATTTTTATATTTTCTACTTCACATAGGGTAGAACTATGCACATAACAGTTTTTCTAATGCTGTTAGGCAGAATAAGAAGTCAATCAATATTTATTGAGCACCTACTAGGTAATTCACACCTTGTCATTTAATCCATAGAAAATACTCATGAAGCAAGTCTTACCGTTCTAACAGTTTAATATTTATATAACAAATCACAGAAATTTTAAGTGACTCTCCTACAGTCAAGGCACAGTAGAAGTAGGTAATAGAGGGGCCTCCTCGGTCTTACTCCCAAAACACGTGCAATCACCTCCTACTCTTAATCACTGCCCACATCATCAATAACCCACTAGGGAACCTTGAGAAAGATACGGGATGTGTTTAAAAAACGGTATGGTTTCCTTCAGCTCTACATTCAGAGTAACGGCTAAGTATATGAAAACCATAATACTGCTGACCGTGTGATTCTGGACTGCTGACCTAACCTCTCTGTGTTTCCATTTTTTCCTTTGTATAAAGGAGATAATAATAATCTCTACTTTATAAGATTGTGAGAATTCAATGACATAATCGAGTAGCACATATTAATACTAATAGCTAACAATGACTGAACATCTGTGACAGCTATGGTTTAATTGCTATTTTTGGTTAACACTCAATATTCATAGTGACTTCATGTTATCCATTTTACACATAAAGAAAATCAACAGAGGGCTTTCCTTCTCAACTCCACACAGCTAGAGAGTGATAGGGCTAGAATTCAAACCCAGGTGTATTAGTCTGTTCTAATAAGTACATAATAAAGACATAATAACAAAGATGCTGCTAATAAAGATATACTCGAGGCTGATTATTTAAAAAAAAAAGTTTAATGGAATCCCAATTCCACATGACTGGGGAGGCCTCACAATCATTGTGGAATGTGAAGGAGGAGCAAAGGCACGTCTTACATGATGGCAGGCAAGAGAGCATGTGAGGGGAACTCCCCTTTATGAGACCATCAGATCTCCTGAGACTTATTCACTATTGTGAAAACAGCACAGGAAAAACCTGCCCCCATGATTCAACTGCCTCCCACCGGGTCCCTCCCATGACATGTGAGAATTATGGGAGCTACAATTCAAGATGAGATTAGGGTGGGGACACAGCAAAACCATATAATCATGCAATACGTTTTTTCAAAACCATGGCTTTTAAGTATGGCATTATACTACCAACCAATAACTACAGAATAGTAAGAACTCAGTAACATTGGCTGGTCTTCTGATTTGTTCTCTGATGACTCATATTATGTAATCCATATCTTAAATGGTCCTTCATAATTATGCACTGCACAACATCATTTTGGTCAATGACAAACCACATATATGATGGTGGTCCCATAAGATTATACCATATTTATACTGTACCTTTTCTATGTTTAGGTATGTTTAGATATGCAATTACTTGTCATTGTGTTATAGTTGCCTACTATATTCAGTACAGTAAGATGCTATACAGGTTTGTAGCATAGAAGCAATAGGCTATTGAAATCATAAAGACTAGGTGTGTAGCAGGCTAAACCATCTAAGTGTGTAAGTACACTCTATTGATGTTCACACAAAAACAAAATCGCCTGACTCTGCATTTCTCAGAACATATCCTCAGCATTAAGCAACACATGACTGTAACTGTATAATTTGGCACTATAATGTGGATTGATAATTTATAATTTTCCCATCAAATATACATCAGAATCATCTTTGCATTTGTTTTTCACACACAGGTGCCTATGCCTACTGTGTCTAGGGACCCTTCAAAGGTAGGTCCAAAACAGGTATAATTTTAGTAAGCATCATGGTTGAATTCATATATAAGAATCAATAAATTAGTTATTGGGGGTTGTGTTTACCGCAGAGGAGCCCTCTTACTACCTTTATGAGACTCAACTTTGGTGCCTAGAAATTGGAAAGCCCAAGGGTAGGGCCTGGGAAATTTAACAAATTCCCCAGAAAAAAATCTGTGTACAACAGAAATTGAGACGTATTGGCTCAGAGTTAAGACTTAAATGGTGAGAAAAATGTATTTCCCAATTAGGCAGTAGAAAAGTCATGGAATAGAGATGCTGATAAAATCTCCCCATTCACTAACCACCATGAGATGGAGCTACCAGGCCTTCATCTTACCCACATAGCAGACTAGTTGCTTTAGAATCTTTCAGGTTAAATGGAAGGCCGCCTAAGCACGATAAATTGTTTTGCATTTGGCTTGTCTTTGGGCATGACAGCCCCTTCAATGTTTCTTCAATCAACTAATAGTTAGAAAACTTAGACTAGGGGATATTAAAGAATGCTTCTGTCAGCCACGAGGTTTGCAGATTTAATTTGATGTGATTTATAAATTGCTGCTGTTATTGATTCTGTTGTTGCTGGCAAACCCTGCTGCTATATAAAGCAGCTGCCTTCTGTAGTTGAGGTGTGCCTGCATCCATTAATGGATGTCTTGGGCACAGACACAATTTCATAACAGATGTCATTTACCTAGACTGACACCGTATATGGAAATCCCCTGCTGCTTTCCCTTTGCACGCAGTGAGAGGAAGCTGTTTTCTTGCTACATTCAAAGTTGTATGGCTGTCAGCTAATGATTCAGAACGCAATAGCTACCTTTTAAAAAAAAAAATCCACCAGGAGACATTTCTCAGTATGGCAAAAATAACTATCCTTGCAACACATTTCTTGCGAAACAGACAAAAAAACTTGATATAATATCAAGAAGGGGAAGAGTGATTGAACACAAATAGTTATACATCTGAAGTCCTATTCCTATGCAGGTTTACCATTTCATATGAATGATTGTGCTGAACAGTCTTTCATTTATTTTTGTGTTATACAGATTTTTTAAACTCCCATTTTTATCTTAAGTCTAGAACATCTAAAATTTTAGCAAACAACAATCATTTATTAGCAGCTTTTCAGAAACAAAAATGTTTAAATGACAAATTGTTTATCAGGGGTGTGTGTGTGTATGTTTCATTATAAAATACAATACCTACTGAGAAATACTTATATGTTAAAATTAAAGAGTACCTTTGCATTATGATATATGCATTATGACATTCATCAGGCCTTTCTAAAAACTTTCTCCTTGGATGCCAAGAATCAATTCATAATTGTGTTAATAGTAGACCTGGGGATGATGCTTCAAATTAGAAATTAGATTTCATCTACCTGGGCTCTGATTTCATATGTGTGTGTAATGTGCTGTATTACAACGTCCCTTTTTAAGGAAAAAAAAAGAAAAACCTTTTGAGAAAATAGGGCTGCTTATTGCTATCATTAATAGCTAACACTTGCTATGTGATTGGTACTTTCTAGGCATGATCTCATTAAATACACACAGAAACTCTATGGCATGGATGCTATCATTATCCCCTGGGGTAGTAATTAGTATCATTCACCAAATGTTACTTACTATCCACCTCCTGAATATTTGGCATGAAGGCACCCCCCTAACTTTCTGCCTCCTTTGAAATTAGGTATGTGTCTGCTTGAATCCTGAGTGACTATAAGGACTGAGCACACTATCAATTGCCTTTGACATGAGAGAGAAATAAACTTTTGTTCCATTAAGTCACTGAAATATGGGCATTGTGTTACCAGCACATAACCTAGCACATCCTTCCTGATTTATCTTCATTTCTATTAAGAATCCTGATGTAAATCTCAGGAGGGTAAAAGCCACTGAAGCTATGGTGCTTTCTCCACTCTCCTTACTGTTTTCTACTTTTCATTTCCTCCTGAAAACACTGATTAACTGCTCTGCTTGTTTCAAAATTTTGTTAAAATTCCCATTCACTCCTCAATTTCACAGCATAATTTTCTCAGCTCCTTTAACTACCTCTTTTCCAGCTTTCTAAAGTTTTTAATGTTGCTTAGAAATCATCACCCTAAAGTGGGGATTGGATGGGAAGGAGTTAAATGTTATAGGGAAAATCTATTCTATCACCTATCTATTGAGATACAATTAACAATTACCAATTTCAGGGCTGGTCCTCAAAGTCACTATGCGAGGCTTCATTTTCCTCCCTGGCTTGGGAAGTTTGAGTATGCTCACTGCCGTCAAATATTACGGTCAATTTTAATGTTTATTAAGTTTTCACTCTGAGTAACCATTTTAAATATTCCTAAAGGACTTCTTACCTAACAACACAGTCATTATTGTCACTGAGGGTTAACAAACAATTAAGCAACTTGACCCTAGAGTTTGCTTAGATTTAAAAATCTAAACCATTTTTTTATTATTGATCTTAAGCAATTTATGTAACCACTGTATATCTTTTTTCATATGTAAAATGGGGATTATAATAGAACATATTTGTTAAGATGCTTGGAAATATTAAATTATTTAAAACATCTATAAGGTTTAGGACGGCTCCTGAACACAACCCACAGGCATGACAAAAGTTATAATCACTAATTGCTCAAAGCGTAGCCGACTGTATAGCAGCCCTAAGTAAATGAAGCATAGTCTTTGATCTCAGGATGCTCATGGGGAGGAAGATTGCACTGATTTTGCAATGCGGTGTGCTAATTTTTCTAATGGCTCTAGATAGAAAAGTATGTTAACATGGAGGAGAGAGAATTTAATCTTGGCTGAGGCACACAGAGGAAGCAAGACATAAGCAAAAACCAAAACATAAGTTTAATAGGTGGACAAGGAAATTCCTAGCAAAGGGATCAGCAAAAGCATGGAAATAGAGCAGGGACTTAAAAAGTACTAGCGAATGGGAACATGCAAAGGAGCTGGAGAACGAGCCTACAGTTTGACTTCCTTGCTTTTGTGCTTCAGCTGTTTCTGTCTTGTGTTTTTGGTTTTTGTCATAAGCCATGGCAAATCCTTTTTTGCAAGGATGTAAAGTACAAAAACAGATAATTTACGACAGCAGTGCTTAGCACTTAATAATTTTGTGAGAGCTGACAGCCAGCTGAGATGTCTAAAGGAAAGGTGGTCCTGGCAGTGAGACATAAGGAAAGAGGAAGAGCATAACCAGAATAAGAATGGGACCAAGGACTAGGCCAGGCCTTTCCCACCTTTTACTTGTTTCTTATAACACTTCCACATTTTTTGCAATGTCCCTGTGTCATTTCTACAAGTATTTCTTAGGCATTTTCTTTAATGTCTTATTTTTTATATTTTCTCTGATTTTAAGTAATGTCAGTGACCATTAAAGGTATGTGCTAGTTATAATTTTCTAATACATATTAAGATAAATATGAAAATAAATTTAAAAATTATTCCATTGCCATCAAAACAGATTATTTACTCCACATGGTACATGTACCATATTTTAGAGAAAAATCTTCTTAACCAATCATGTGAGAAGACACTGGCTTGAAGATAATGATATGTGCACTGGCCCGACTATTTTCATTCGTAAAGCTTTTTAGAACCAGCAGATTTCTGAAAAGTAGTGAAGCATACTGAGGAATTTACAAGAAAAGAAGAAAGCAAGCATCAACAGGAATGAGAATAAAGGAAAAACTCAACTGGTGTGTATTGCCATGTTTTGTGTCAGAATCTGTGCTTAGCGTGATGATTAATTAGAGGGTATACTCACCATTCTGTGGAATGAAGTGGGGAGGTGTGTGGGGGCATCTGTGAATAGGCACCCAGCTTTACTAAAAAGAGGCAGGATGAGTGCTTCAAGGGAAGTTCAAAGACAATGTTGTATGGAATTGGAAGGGGACAAAAATCACATTTGGTTGGGAACGTCCGGGAACAAGTACCATAAAGCTGCCATTTCAGCTGGGCATTAAAGGGCCAGTGTAAATTTTACATGAATAAAGCACAAAAGGAATAGAAGGAAGTTTCTATCTTACATGAATAAAGCAAGAAAAGGAGTAGAAGGAAGTTTCTATCTTCCACTGCATGAAGCTGCATATCTGGTCATATACATAAGAAATATCTCTGATGCTAGAAAACCAAGCAGACAAGAGGTATTGGGCCTCCAAAGTACGTAAGATATCTTCCATTTGTACTTACGGATCCATGTCCTACTCTTCTGTACCCACGCTGCCGTGTGCCTTGATAGGGTGACCTAAATGGCTGCACCAACAAGCTCTCTGGTCTTTTGATACCTGGTTGGGTTTGACCAACAGCAACCAATGTCAAGTGATTCAGTGGAAGTTAATTTCTTAGTAATTTCTTGTACAGCCATATTCCTCTACAGAAGGTTTGAGCTTATGACAACCTTCTCCATATAGTTACCTTCTCTTGGGAAAGGCTTTTCTTTCTCTTGTTCCTTCAGATAGGCATGTTAGCTGCTGATACCCTCAAGATTTCCAAAAACTCCTCCAGTTTATTTTTTAAACTCTCCTCACTGACCCTGCTGAAAAATGGCATCTCTTTTCTTCTGGAACTGTGACTGATACGATGAACACAAATTATACAAAGAACACAAGTCGAATATAGCAATATTAATTGGATATTCTACATTTACATAAAGTGTCACACACCTAGTCCTTTTGAATGGCATTCTGCATGCATTATGGGAAAGAAAGAAATACTTATTTGATTTTGCTCACCCAGAGCATCTGAGTCAGTGTGATGGAGCCAATGTATTTCAGATTTCTACACACCTGAGAGGCACTATGGCACAGATATTAAGACCATAAAATCTAGCAGCTACTCCCTGGATTCAAATTCTCTCTCTGCTACTTGCTAACTATATAATTTTGTCAAAATTCCTTATATACTTTGTGCCTCAGTTTCCCCATCTTTAAAATGAGGCTGATCAGAACACTATCAGGTTTTCGTGAGAATTAAATGAACTGATGTTTGCAAAGTATCTGAAATGATGCCAAATAAGTGTTATATAAAAGATAGGGATCATTATTATTACTTGATATAATAATACCTTAATGAATCCTTTTCTTTGGGGATATTTGAACCCTACAAGGAATTTTTAAAACCTACTCAATGGACTCAATAAAATAAAACCAAACGTTCAGTTTGGTCTGTATATGACTGGACCACAACCTATTATACAAAACAATAGAGTTCAGGTATAATAGTGCAGTCAGGATAATGAAAGGAAAACAGGTTTTCTGAGATCCTTTTCTTCCAGGTTCTGATCTTCTCCTGTGTCCCAAACCAGGATAATCCTACACCTATACATGGAGAACGGTGCTATGTGATTCTTGTCTCACAGTACTACTGCTAAGTTTAGTACTTCCTTATTTTAGAGTGATAAACTATTTGCAGAACATTTAATCTACATACAATGACTCAAAGTTAACTTCATACGCTACTTTAATTAATTTCTTTCAGATGTCTGCAATATTTTCTCAGTCTCCTTTGCATTGTATCTTAAGAATAATATGTTTAAATTGTTTGGACTTAAACTTCTTGGCAATATTACAGTATACCTCGTCCTGCTTCTCCATCTCAATCAACATTCTTTGATACTTGGCAGATTTTAATTCATAGTTTTTCTTGCAGCACATTTATTTTACTTTTGGGCCTCAATCCCCTTACTCAAAAAAGAAAAGATATGACATTGACTGAAAGCTTGGAAGTCATCACAATGCTTGAGTAATACAACTAAACCTACTCTTCAGCTGCTGCCTGTGGTGGTTCTATTTATCTGTATCATGTCTTATGTGACTGCAGTATGATAACTTTCTACAACTAAACTTTGTTTCCTTCCACCACGTGAATTCGTCTAAATATGGTCAGAGATCCTAGTCTGTGGTGTAAGTGACAGATCATCATCCATGATAACCATGAAAATTTTCAGAAGGCACATAAATAATGCCTTTGAGAAGAAAGTTTCAGAAGCTACTTTCACCATTGGTGCCATGGTGTGAATGTTTGTGTCCCCTCAAAATTCTTACGTCAAAACCTGAATTCCCAAGGTGATGGTATTAGGAGGTGGGGTATTTGGGAGGAAATTAGGTCATAGGGACAGAGCCCTAAGAAATGGAATAAAGTCACTTATAAAATAAGTCCAAGAAATACTCCTGACCACTTTTGCCATGGGAGCACACAGTTAGAAGATGCCCTCTATGAACCAGAAAGTGAGCCCTTAACAGACACTGACTCTGCCAGTATTTAGATCTTGGACTTCCCAAACTCTGTAACTCTAAGAAATAAATTTCTGTTGTTTATTACCTACCCTGCTTATGGTGTTTTATAATAGCAGTTTAAATGGACCAAGATAATGGGGTACTCCATAGGCCAGAATCCATACTGAAAATGCAGTATGATTCCTTGTACAGATAAGGATGTACTTCAGTGATTGGGAAAAGTGAAGGATGTCAAAAAAGTAAGATCAATCCTAAGGTAATAAAACCTACATGTAATTGTTAGCCAACACAGATCATTTCTTGAATTAAGAGGAACCTTGTTGAGCACAGAAGAATTACATAGTGAAAATTAGTCAGGAGTCCTCATTCCAAGGACTGTAAAACTAATTATCCTCGTTAAGCTTCTTGTTATATTTTCCTCTGGGTCAGCTGCCAGGCTGATTTTTGGTATTAACTTCTGTACTTCTGGTTTCTGAGAGATCTATACAATAAACTTCTTCCAAATTTCCAATAAATTTATTCTATTTCTTACAAATAGAAGAAATATATTTTAATTAAATAATAATGAAGTTCTTATTAAGGAAAGAACAAATTTCTAATTGCTTCTTAAGGAAATATCTGGAAAATATCTCACTGTATTTTGCAAAATGAATATTTTCTCTATTTATTTTATTAACTCAAGGAGAAGTTTCACAGTATACTTCTATCCTTTGACACATTCTTCTCAGTTTTTAAACCATGTTTCTGTCATTTTCTAGGGCCCACATCAAAACAGCTCTATTATAAATGTCTGCACCTCATCTATTCTCTCCTTTGCTCTTCTGCAGACTCAGTGACTGACAATTTTGATGAGTTTTTTACCGCACAGAGATGTCTTCGCACCATTGTTTTCAATGGCTTTTATAACTCAAACCATCTGCTCTTTTTTTCTCCTTTTCTTGTTGTGTAAAACATTTTTGAAATACAGTGAAGGAAAGAAATGCAATCACAAACTGCTCTTTTGTGTTGTGCTGTGCATTAATTTTCAAGCTGCTTTGCTCTGCAGCATTCATTTCTCCAGTAGAATAGCAAAGTATGAATGCTTGAGGGCCTGAATTTGCTTTTTTCTTAATCATAAGTAATTAGAGAAACTGCCACATGTTGTTTTGGATAGTGTTTAAGTGCAGAAATGCTTTGAAAAGGGTATATATACAGCCAGATTAAAGATATCCAAAGGCAAATTTGTCCTTCCAAAGCTCAAATGGGTTGATTTGTTACTTCAACACTCTACAACACCTGGCTCTGTATAAAAGTGAAGACTCAGCTAAAGAAAAAAATATGTAATGAGGCATCAAAAGGAAATCATGGTTCAGTCTCATTCTTTGTTGTACAATTAACCTACTAGACAGGAAGATGGCTATATATGCAATGAGGCCTACCATTAAAGGCCCTCCATAAACTCTCTCTCTCTCTGTTTCACAAAACTCTTAGTTCCTCTGTAGGAATTTTTCTCTGGTGTCTTGAAAGCATCTTAGTCACAAAACTTCACTTTTAATTTATAAGTTTCTTCCTTAAATGATACTTCTGCAAGGATAAAGTTCACTTAATTATCTCAATGTCCACTAGCCAGGAGTAAAACTATGTTGAAAAATCAGCTTAAATAGGTTTTGGGATTGAGACAGCAGAGGCAGAAATCTAAAGGAAAGGAGGGCTGAAGGGATAATAGTGAGTCACCAAAAACCCAAGGTAAACTCTTAGGATCTCTGTGGGGAATAAAAATTAAAGATGAGCTGATTCGATTGCTTATACATACAGCAGACAGCTACCTGGCTTCCAGTTTTTCCTAATGCAGTTAATTACCATGAAACTATTGAAACAAGTATATTACTCCATTCTCACGTTGCTAATAAAGACATACCCAAGACTGGATAATTTATAAAGTAAAGAGGTTTAATTGACTCACAGTTCTGCAGGTCTGGGGATGCCTCGGGAAACTTACAATCGTGGCAGAAGGGGAAGCAAGCATGTCTTCTTCACATGGTAGCAGGAAGGAGAAGTGCAGAGTGAAGGAGCGGAGGAGCCTATCATCAAACCATCAGATCTCATGAGAACTCATTCACTATCATGAGAACAGCATGAGGGTAACTGCCCCCATGATTCAATTACCTCCCACTAAGTCCCTCCCACAACACATGGGGATTATGGGAACTACAATTCAAGATGAGATTTGGGTGGGGACACAGACAAACCATATCAGCAAGCTTTTATTCTCCTACCCAACACTAACTACTATTAAATGTTAAGTGTAACAAAAAGCCTCTTAATATTTCCATTTAATGAATAATATCTCCACTACTCCCAATTAAGCGCTAAAACATTCTGGGGGAGTTCTGACCATCATCTCATCTGGGCAACATGTTTAAAGGGAAGAGAAACAAAGAATAAAAAGGAGGCTGAAGCAATAGTCAGTAAACTCAGAAATGCTCCTGTTCATATTAGCCTCTTCCATACCTTCCTGACCTCAATCAATGTAGGATCCTGTAGCTGCATTGCCAGGACTATAGAAGCTCCTAGTTCATTGATTACTTCTGGGCAAAATGTTAATGAAGGAAACTAGATACCTTCCTAATACTTAAGAAGATAATTTAAAATGCTAATAAAGATACATCATGTTGTAATTTGGCATTTACCTTCAATATAAATAGGTTATTACCATGTGTTTCATTCTAAAAGGAGTTGTTAAAATCTAAATGTCTCCTAGACTATGCAATTGCAACTTTTGGCTCTTAAATGAAATTCTTAAAAATTAAATGTCAAGACACTTCATGACTCTGAAAACACACAATGTTGAGCACTTCAAATGATAATAACAATGGCAATAAGTATAATAGTGATCAAGAATACATAGACATTGTAATAGACACGTGCTGGTCTGCTAATGTCCATGAAATCTAATGAACTCTGTTTTCCTTAAGGAACTGGTAATTATAAGAAAAACTGAGACTATTTCCAGGAAAAGCAAATCACTATGGTATGAAGTAATCAGGAGAAAATGCCTTGAAGCAGTTTACAGCTACCAGTCCATAGTTGAGTGCTATGAAGCAAAATCCCAAGAATAGATTGTGGTATGATCTTGCTCAAGTTATTCATGAACTCCAAGCCATGGTTCCTTCAGTTGTGAAATGTGAGAGATGGACTCATAAAAAAGAAAAATAACTTTTAAATCCTGTCTGTGGAACCCTCTGGTTTCTGTAAAGTCACCCCAGGAGTCACTACAGGGTTGTGTAGAGAGAAAATTGGGTGATGCTCCCATTACAAATGTCATTTCCTCTTCTACTTCTGTCTTTACCCAGCAAAAGGCCCTGTTACCAGAACAATCTCCCCAAAGTCCATCTTTAACTATCAATATCCTGTCAAAATGGACCCACGCTGTCCTTAAAGTAGACCTTTAAGTCTGTAAATCGTGGCCCATATTTATTTTCTCGAATTTTTTACGTTATCAGGCTTCCGCCTTTGTTCATACCACTCTCATGCCTGGAATAACTTCTTTTTAAATTTCGGCCTTTGAAATATTTTTTCATGCCTCCAATACCAGGTCAAGAAACATATGTTACTAGAAAACCTTTCCTTTTCACAGTTCCCCTGCAACACTTTTCTCATTCTTCCCTACCCTCACCCCTCTGCCCATTCTACAGCTCCCTTTCATTTATAAATTCAAGGAGCATTGTGGGGTGCATGTGCACACATGTGTGTGTATGTGTGCGCACATATGTGTCTGTTTGACAGAGTGAGAGAAAGATGCCTTTATTAAACAGAATCATTTCTAAGATAAGTACTATATTTTATTCATTTCTATGTTTACATATGTGTATGTGCTCAGTAAATGTATACAGAGTAGAAAAGCATCTTCACTAGAAAGTTTTACAGTCAAACTTTGTGTGAAAATCACCTGGATTGGATGATCTAAAGCTTCTTTCTATTTCTTAAGCTGTGATGTTCTTTCAAAAACGTCAGTCCTACATGAACTTGTGCATGCATGCAGGTGAGCTTGTCACAATACACCAGAAGGCAATGCTCTCCTTGCAGGGACTGCCTCATGTGGCAGTTGCTGATGGCTTTTGGTGATAACCTGTGGGCAAAACAAGCAATATAAAATTAGCTCTTATCACTGGAAGTGACTTCAAGGGTGTCTATAGCTAGAAGGGCATCACAAATTAGCCCAGTTCAGTTCTGGCTCTCATTTTCTCACCCAAAATGCCTGACTGTAAAAATAATCTGCCCTATCAAATATTTCCTATAGTTCCCGGAGGATTTCGCATGTGTGGTCACGATGAATCTATGCCATCTGGTTACTACGCTGTTTTGCTAGGTCTCCATTGGAAATCCGCTGTGCCCACTGGGCATTTCAGCGCTCACTGAGTAGCTTCAGTTTTCTACCACCGTTGTGCTGAGTTGGCCACCCCAGTTAATTGCCTGGGAAAGCAATGCTCTGCCTGAGGTGGTGATTCCTAGTGATTCTAAGGGCACTAGAATAGCACTGTTTCTTACACTTCTCACAAAATTTTGTATAAGACCAATTTCTTCAGTTTCTGCCTCTACCCTTCTTGTGGAAGGAATGAAAGGTAGAGGCAGAAACTGAAGGACCTGGAGCCAGGTAAGAGAAACAAGAAGTGTTCTTCCACCCTCCTAGTCTCAAAGAAACAATATAACAACAAAGAAACGATATAGCAACAAAACTGCTTCCCTTGGTCAAAATAAATAAACAAACAACTATACAATGACAATAGCCCTACCACAATGAAGCCGGAAAAAGATACACACATACAAAAATCATGCTTATCTACTGATACCACTAAATGCCCAGATACTCAAGAAGTAACCATTTAGCAGGAAACCCAAGTGATGAGTTGTAGGTTTGAATTAGCAGGGACTCCTATCTACAGACTCTATCCTCATCACCAAGGACATCTTCATTTTGTACACTTTCTCAAGTTTCATGTTTGGGTTTGTTTTACTGTCATTTGTTGAACAATCATTTTGGTCTAGACTCCTTCATATAACACCAAAAACAGTTCTTGGAGGTTGGTGTTATTATCCTAACACCTCTCTCTTTTAAAGTTGGCTCTGAGAGTAGCTCTAGTTTGATTTTGCTTGTTTTAATTGCAAACAGAGTAGATAGCCAATGTGCATGTGCAGGAATCATACACTTCCACAGAAATAAATTTTCATGTGTTCTTATACTGTCTCTATATTGTAAACTCCAAATCCCAAATCAAAAGAATAAAGACATACATTTTTATTTCTTTCCACCTCTGTTTATTTTGCTTAACTTGACCTGATTTTTACTTTGGCAGGAGGAAGAAAAAAAGCATTATTTGTAAGTGTGATGAATAATGTAAGTAACACAAACAAAATTAGAAATGGGGTGACTGATTAGACTATTGATTTTTTCCATTGCTTGAACTAGCACATCAGACAGTTTAAGCCACAGAAACCACATTCAGGTAATTAAGCAGAGAATCTGATCTACACTCAGAGGGACACAAAAGTATAAAGACCGGTAGCGTCCACTGAGGTAACCTGCACAGAAAAGGTTACCCAATCGGACTGAATTCCCCTAGGAATTAGCTGAAGCATGAGGGCACAAACAAGGCCAAGTGCATTTGGAGTAGAAGAATGTCCTTTTCTGAACTAATTCCTGAGTTCATATGAGTATATTTTATTAGAATAAATTATGGGGATAGATGAGTTCTATTAAAACCACTTCAGAAACTGGAGTCATCGAATCTAGGTCAGAGAGGAGAAAATGTAAAAAAACAAAACAACAAAAGCAAGTTCCATCCAAAGTGGCAGTTATAAAGTATCTGCTGAAGACAGAAGCACTAGCCGAAATGGAAAATAAAGCATTCCTAACTGTGTGGAGCCTGAAAAGGAAAAGAGAATTACAAGAAGAAAGAAGATATGACTGAATTGAACTGACTAGGGTGTGTGAGTGCCAACTTCGGAATTTCTTTCCTAGACACTCAGAGGGAAGAAGTATACCCAGTGTCACCTGCTTTATTAACTCCCCAAGTCTTTCCTCCAATGTTCCCTGCCTTTATTGCACCATGAATTCGTTTATTTCTTTAAAACAATATCTTTTACGCTTTTCCCCTATGCCTCTGAAATTCACCAAATAGTCCTAACCTTCTCTCTTCATCTCTCCTGCAAATTCTCTGTTGGTAAATTTCCTTTCCAAAGTTAAATGTCAAATCAAATAGCTTCTGAGACCTTTTATCCATTATTGGCTCTAACTAATGAATATGAAAGACCCCATATTACACTCGCCTCAGTATTTAGATAGCCTTCCTCTCATGCATAAGGTTGAAAGTAAATCCATATCTCATTTCCTATTTGTCAATGAGGTAGAGTACTTTTCTCCTTCAGTTTGCTAATTAAATTTATACCAATATCTCTAGTTTAAAAGCAAAACGAAAGCACAACCAGCAGTTCTGACTTCTTCTCCATTCTTGACAATTTCTCCTCATGTTACTTCATGTATGACAAAAAGATGTAATGTTTCATCTTTCCTCAGACATCTTCATTCCTTATGGTATGTCTTATATAGACCAAATTCTTCCAAATTGTCTCATCCTCTTATATTCAAATACAACAAATTTCAGTGAGAACATTACATACCTAAAACACTTTATATTATGACTATCATTTATTCATGTAACAAAGTTTCATGGAGCATCTACTAAGAGGCAGGCATTATTCTACAGTGCCAAAATGAAGACCTTTCCCTAAACAAACATCCTTTTGTTACTCACAATTGAGGCTACTAAAGAATGAAGTTCAGAGAAGTGAGTGAGCTCACAAAGTTTAAAAATAAAGAGTAAAACAACTTTGGATACTCCCAGAGCCTTAATCCAACAACTTTAATAACAAACATTGAAAGCAGGAGTTTATAGCATCAATTTCTTTAAGTTGTCTTCTGATTTGTTTTCTTCCACCAATATTTTTCAATGGAAAGTTGAATAATATATGAATGCATGTAATTCAAAGGTGCCACATTTTTCTATATGTTTAAAACAACCCAGATATCCAATGTAGACTACAGCCTCACTATTGGTGGTTGTCATAATAGCAGTGCCACTTGTCTTGATTTGCTATGATCTGAATGTGTATGTTCCCCCAACATTCACAGGTTAAAAGATAAACACAAACGTGGTAATATTAGGAATCAAGGCCTTTGGGAGGTGATTAGATCATGAGGGTGGTGCCCTGGTAGATGTGATTCGTGCTCTTATAAAAGAGGCCTTACTATTATTAAAAAGTTAAAAAATAACAGATGCTGTTTAGATTACAGAGAAAAGGGAACACTTCTACACTGTTGGTGGGAGTGTAAATTAACGGGGTCTGCCATTGTGGAAAGCAGTATAGCAATCCGTCAAAGAACTAAAAGCAGAACTATCATTCCACCCACCAATCCCATTGCTGGGTGCATACCCAGAGGAATATGAATCGTTCTATCATAAAGACACATGTAAATGAATGGTCACTGCAGCACTATTCACAATAGAAAAGACATGGAAGAAACCTAAATGCCCATCAATGACAGATCGGATAAAGAAAATCTGCTACATATACACTACGGAAACTATGCGTCCATAAAAAGAACAAGATCAAGTCTTTTGGAGGAACATGGGTGGAGCTGGAGTCGATTATCATTAGCAAACTAAAGCAGGAACAGAAAACCAAATGCCACATGTTCTCACTTACAAGCGCGAGCTAAATGATGATAACTCATGAACACAGAGAAGGAAACAAGAGACTCTGGGGTCCACTTGAAGCTGGAGGGTGCAAGGAGGGAGAGGATCAGAAAAGATAACTATTGGTTACTGGGCTTAATACTGGGGTTATGAAATAACCTGTGCAACAAACCCCTGTGCCATGAGTTTACCTATGTAATAAACCTTCACATGGGCCCCTGAACCTAAAATAAAAGTTTTTTTGTTTTTGTTTTGTTTTGTTTTGTTTTTTAAAGAGTCCTGAGAGAAGTTGGCTGTTTCTTTCATCATGTGAGGAAGCAGCAACAATGCACTTTCTGTGAACTAGAAAGTAGACCTTCACCAGACACAGAATCTATCTTGATCTTGGACTTCTCAGACTCCAGAATTGCAAGAAATAAATTTGTAATTTACAAGCCACCCAATCTGGGTGTGTTGTTATAGCCACTTGAATGAACTATGACATTACGATTCCAGTCATGAACAGAAACTTTTTTACTGAATAATGAAGTTAGATGGAATCAAACAACCAGTAAGAGTGGACGTCATCCTGGATCGAGATTTTAGGCACAGTTTACAGTGAAAAGTGGTTTATCAGCTGCCTACTGACAATATGAACAAGGAATTTGAGAACTCTGAATATGACATACTTGCAAACTGACACTCAGCTACCATATCTCTCTTTCTGCCATTGAACAACCTCACCAAAAACAAGTTCACATTTTGTTTTACTCTGCCCTACTCCTATGCTTCCTCATTAACAGTGTGGTAGAATTGATGTCTCCTCACATTTGTAAAGGGAGATACACACATTTAGAGCTCTTCAACATATAGCACCTCCATTCCTATCTCTACTTGTTCCTCTGCGTTCCAGTTCCTCATTAAGTCTTACTAATGAGGAAGTGTGCTGGAATTTATCCTTTCATTTTTATCACCACTGTCACCTCCATAATTCAAGTTTTCCCAGTTTCTCTGTTGAATTATTACAAGTGTATCCCAAATGGTCTCTCACCTTGTCCCTATCCATCATCTACTTTGGAGCTAGAATGTTGTCTTTTCAATAACAAAATGAATGTTGTTATTTTCAGGGCCTGAAATACTTGAAACTCATTTGTTAAAGTCTGAAGATCTTAACATAACATATAAAGTTGATCATCGTATGTCCCTGGCCTACCTCTCAAAGCTTACCTTTTTCTATGTATAGAAAGTCAGATTTAGACATAGCAAAACATGTGTAAATCATTAAAATCACCACTCTTTCTGGCCTCCAGAACTTTGCACATTTAAGCTCTCTGCCCTGGAATTCCAGCTTTTCTTTCACTAATCCCAGGCCTACATGGTAAACAACTTATATCAAATCTCATCTAAAATGTCAGTCTATCTCTGAAGTTGTTTTATATAGTTAGCTTAGGCTATGCATTCCTGTGGTACCAAATAACCCCAGATTATAGAGGCTTACAACAAAACTTTATTTTGTACTCATGTTTGTGTCTGTTACAAATCAACTGTGCGTGAGTGATGGAACAGATTCAGTATCTGAGACCAACAACGAAGGAGTACCCTTTATCTGGTTCAAGGCAGTCTCATGAAAAAGTGAGAACAGACATGATGGAACCATATTTTATAGCTTATGGGCTTCTCTGACACAGAAACATACCACTTCCACTGATATTTCTCATTACAAAGCCAGTCATATAGCCAACCACGACAACAATGAGATATATAAACTTGCTGCAGGGAAGGACTGGTAGAGAAAAATCTAGTAAGAAGAAGATGTAAATATTTGGATATCTGCCATACCTCCCTATGGAATACTACCTTTATCTAAGTCATGTTTTTTAATAGACTAATATATATATATATATATATATGTATTATATGT
>NW_016807388.1:1453458-1483837 GCF_001698545.2 Rhinopithecus bieti | reverse complement strand
ATATATATATATATCCTAGTACAAAGATTATCACATTGCTATAAGTATTTACATATCAGCTTTGAAGAAAAGAGATAGTGAGGCCTTCACTGTTGTAATGTTTGCTGTATAAATGAAGAAATGTGGAGCAGGGATTAAAATTGCCATTTTTTTTTTTTTAGAGCAGGTGTTCACATATGTCAATTGAGTTGATCAAAAGTTAAAGAACCTGAGGTTTAGAGATATTTAAGAACCGGCTGAGTGACACAGGGTTAAGTACATTCAGGGCCCAGGAATAGAATTCAAATTTTTTAACATCTAGTCCATTGCTCTGCGTGAGGGATGGAACAAAGGGATTAAAAAAACACAAACACACACACACAGAATAGTGGTAGCAGCCCCAAAGACTGGCATTACACTATTAGAAAGTTGAAAGGTTTGTATAGAGTTTATTATTATGTAGTAGTAGTAAAATTACAAAAATTAAACAGTAAAATTACTGTTACTATGTTATAAATATTAAAACATGCACATATTCACATGTATTTGAGAAATAGCTTGTATCATCTAAAGCTTTGCATCTATTATCCTTCCTTGGTTCTATTAGTTGATAGTAAAATATAATCATCATCAGAGCATAGAATATTTCCCTTCTGTATCTCAAGTTTATGTAACAGTAGAAACCCTTACTCATAAAAATGCTTGGTAAAAGCTCTTGCAAGAATTTTTAAATAAAATACACTTTGGGAAACACTACTGATAGTTCAAAGCTAGTTTGTTAAAAGGAGGGAAATTTTTTTCCTATTAATGATTTCTGTGGTATTAAAACCCTCCAGTGGGCTATGTTTTTGTGTCTAGATACTCTTTAGCTTTCTAGGTAACATTAGCAAGAGAGAGGCAATTTCCCTTCTCTCGGTGTATTTCTTCTAGCCTCATCTGCCATAATCCGTACTATCATTGGTACACTCAGATGGGAATTTTAAACTAACTGGTACTGTCATATTTTGTGTATTTATGTACATAAAATTTATATATTAACTATGTATTTAATGAATATTAAACACGTACTATATGTCAAGCGTTGTTTTAGATGCTGTGAGTAAAACAGTTAAAGAAAAAAAGAAGACAAAATATATCTGACTTATGGAATATAGTAAATTCTAATACAAGGGAGACCAACAATCAACAAAGAATAAAATACATAGTTTGTCAGACAGTGAATCAATGAGGTGCAATAAGAAAAATAAAAGCACAGAAAGGAGATACAGAGTGGTATGCCAAAGGGATTGTAATTTGAATACAGTATTTAGAAAATCCTTCACCGATGTGAAGATACCTGTGCAAAGACCTGAAAAAAGTGAGAGATAAAGCCCTAAGACTACCTGGGGGAAAAGCATTTCAAGCTGAGGGAATAGCAGGTGCAAGGGACCTGAGGTACAAACCTACTTATCTAGTGGAAAATCATTAGGAATGTCCAGATGGCTAGAATAGATCATCCAGGGGAAGTGTGGATCAAGAAGAGATGAGGGGGCAGGATAAGTCCAGGTCATGCCAGTCCTGGTAGGCCATGTAACAACTATAGTTTATTTACTGAATGCTATATGAAACCAAGAGAAGATTTTGAGCATGGGGATTAAATGAACTAACCTGCATTTTACAAATATTATTTTGGTACCTGTATATATTATACAATATAATATATATACAAATTGTATATATTATACAAATATATAAATATATTATATATGCTTTCTATATACATATACATACATATGCATATGTATATATATGGTATGGTATGTGTGTATATATATAAATAAAACATATATATGTATGGTAGAAATTGCAGCTTGTTTAGAAACTAGAATCCCTATTTTCTAGTTTAAGGAAAAGATTAATTACATGAGAAACAGATTTATTCCTGGATCTAGAGTCTTGAATAGTTGAGAAGAAAAGGAAACAGAGCCCCAATAATGGGGCTGCCTTAGGGGTACACGTTTCATTCCCAGTAATAAGTGGGCAGGCAAGGATTTCAGGAACAGATGCAGAAAGATACATAGATATGACAGCCAGAGCCAAAAGAAGGTGTTTTTATTTTTATTTTTTTCAGTGAAATACAAAGGAAAATTCTAAGTCTAGAAGGAGGAAATTATAGGAAAATTTGGAGGTTCAAGAAGGGAAGAGAAAGCGTGAAGTAGTTATCTATGGTAATGGAAGAGTGAATGGAGCAGGAAAATAAACCAGGGACCATTTCTTGTCAGTATCACAAATTTAAAATGAAACCTGTCAGCACGTTTGTGAGTCTTTCATATGTAACGATCAGCTTCTTGAATGCAGGTGTGTGTAAGCAGAGATTTTTATTAGTGTTGGAATTTTCCAGGTAAGTATGATAAATGTTAAAAGGGATGAGTGCGATGATGATGATGGGCCTTACAGTCTAAGCCGGTTTAGTAATAAAGCTGTTACGGGGAAGGGAAAGTGAAACATAGCGACAATGGATAGCAAATACTGCCTCCATTTTAAAAAAATGTGGGAATTAGAATTCCTGAAGGATTGAAGTGGAGAAATAGGAAATGGTGTCTGATATAAGGTATTTGAAATTGAGATTGTAAAGGAAATCAAGTTTTATCAATGATAAATGAATAGCTGAAGTGGAGTTAGCAAAAGATAATCAAAGGGAAGAGAGCTAAAGAACCGGTAAGTCATGGCGTTGAAAGGATCATCTACATGGTTATTGAAAACACTTGAATTATCACAAAAATACTATTGAAGAAAATGGCAACAAGCCTGGACCCAAAATCTCTAAGGAATGAAGGTGAGTAATCCAAGAATCTGAAAGTGACCGCAGCAAGGAAGGTAGTTGCTAATACTAGCTGAAGACATGAAATTATGAGATTCAGAAACTCACTCATAGGTGGGAATTGAACAATGAGAGAACTTGGACTCGGGAAGGGGAACATCACACACCGGGGCCTATTATGGGGAAGCGGGAGGTTGGAGGGATTGTATTGGGAGTTATACCTGATGTAAATGACGAGTTGATGGGTGCTGACGAGTTGATGGGTGCAGCACACCAACATGGCACAAGTATACATATGTAACAAACCTGCACGTTGTGCATATGTGCCCTAGAACTTAAAGTATAATAATAAATAAATAAATAAATAAATAAATAAATAAATAAATAAGGGGTTTGAGGAAGAGGAAAAGTGACAGATCTATAACAGCACTGGGGACCCAAAGGACATATATGTTAATTCCAGATAAGGTGGGTATGTCTGTTCAATAATCACATCTTGAGAGGGATGAAAAGGAAATAGTATCCTCAGGAAGGAGTCAGATTCTCATTAGAGCAAGAAGATGCAGAGAGCAGTCAGAGAAGAACTTGATGATACAAGTAGTTTAGATAATGGGTTTTCTAAGCCACAGTGGAAAGGTTTCAGGAGTTGGAATGAGCCAGGATGTGGGGTGATAACAGGCAATGTACAGAATATAAGAGTCTAGGGCTGTAGGATGACATTGGAGTTTTAAACTGATGTAGACAGGAATGAAGAGCAGAATGGAATTTGCACTTGTATTGCCAAGATACAAGGTAGTAAAAAGGCTGTAATGGCCGGAGTAAAAGGAAGAGTGAGTCTGACCAGGAACACAAAGTTCTGGGGCTGTTAACTCCACATGGACATGATCTTTACATACTAGTACATGTGTGCAATAAACTTACATCTCTGAGTATTGTTAAAGCAGCAGGAATGCGTTCTTCATAGTTTTGTTTATCTTGTTTTCTTCTATTTTTCAAAGAATAAATTCCAGTTTCATAATCTGACATGGTGATTTCCATATCTGACTCTAGAATATTTTCCTTTTATATTTTTCTTCTCAAATTCAAGTTCTTGCACTTTCTTGTGAAGATGCATTTCATCATTTCACACAATGACCTGTTTTTGGAATACAAAGAACAAAAGTTACTGATTAATTTGTAGTTACAAGAAATATTTCCTTCATAACGTGTTCTCATTTTTTTTGTTTGTTTTAAAGCAGTGGAGTGTGGTGGCTAAAAGCATTAGCTTGGAATAAAGATAGGCCTAAATTTGAATCCAAGCTTGGACATGCATTGTCTCTTTGACCTTAGACCAGTTATGCAACTGCTCTCTGCTTCAGTTGCCTCATTTTTAAAATGGGGAAATATTCAAAGCTAAATCAGGCAATGATTATACAGCACCAAAATACTGCCTGATACAAACAAAGCATAATAAATATCTGATATAAGTACAGCTACATTTTAGCATTCATTATTACCATAACTACTAATCATTATTAAAAATGTAGGATATCTTGAGTAGTGATTAGCTAATAATATCAAATTTTCCTTAAAAATTAAAAGAGTTGTTAAATGAGCAATTAATTCAGTGCACCTGTATAATGTGTACATTTTCCAAAATATCAAGAGTGTAAATCACCACAAGATAGAGGATCTTGTTCTATTCCTGCAACACGAAAGTTGCACGATTTTATGAACAAGATTAAAATTAAAATTTAAGCCCTAGAACAGTGACCTTACCTTGGTAGACATGCAAAATATGTTTATAATTTTAAATGCATTATTATTTCAGCATCATAACCTTAAAAAATCAATATCTTATAGCAGCATTTTGTTGAATTTCTGATATCACAAATATGTAAAATTAGAATTATCTGGGAAAAGGATGTAAAGAAAGAGGAATTCCAGGAAATACAAAAACTCATCTAGTATTTATAGACACATTTTCTATAAAATATATTAAAAATGCAAGAAAACTGTTTTGAATTTACACATTTTTTCTTTCACTCAGGGTTTTAAAACTTTCTCCTGTATCTTCATTCTTTCTTAACTTCCAGCCACACAACCAATTTGGATGCCACCCCTACACAACTGTTCCTTTACATTCTATGCTGCTGTCATGAGATGTATTTTATTAAATGACACGAAGGTCTGGTATTATGTGAAATGATGCTAATTAGCTGAGACTCTCCATTAGGGCTCTAAAAGCAGGTAGAAACTTGTCACATGAAAATGATCCTCACCTCTATGAATATGCTTTTTAATTAATGTTTTATTAACTGGCTGACAATAACTCATGAGCTTAGTGAACAGATCTGAATGTAATTAAACATTTATTAAGTGGCCCAGATCCCTGTTACAATTATAGCTTATCTACCCTTCACATAGGTTGGAGCAGGAAAGGGAGAGGGAAAAAGAAAACAAAATTATAGTTGCCTCCATAATCCACCTCTCATTTCATTCAGCTGGTCCTTACTTTAATTAACAGAGTTAAAAGACTGCAGTCAAAGTCTGTTTATTGGATTTTTAAAGCACAGAGTCCAGAGACTGCTTGTTCATTATAATGTCACTTATTAAAGTGCCTTGACACTTTCACTTTTGGTAGCAAAGACTCGGCAGAGGACTGATTCAGGCATAGCACCAGTGAACCAAGGAGCAGCTTTGCATGTCAGAAATGGAAAATCAGGTCAGGAAATCAAACTAATAGTTTCCTGTGAAGATGATTCGGCTCTTTTATTATGTATTTTAAAACAACAGAAAGTCTCCTCATTTTTCACTTATTGATACTGATTTATAACAATGTGGTATTAGTCATGATGTAGACAGCAGGGAAATCTGGGGTCTAAAGCACTGCACTGTTAAGGAGTGGTCTAACACTTAGAATGAAAGACATTATATTCAACTATATGGAACCAGATACATTCTTTTTCCTCAGATATTAGTGTTTCTATTCTAGTAGAAACCTTCATTTTCTGTTTCTTCACTGTCTCTTTTTTATTTCTTTTAGAGAATACAGCTGAAAGTATCAAATATGCCTACACATAACTATGAAGTTCCACATTATTTTGTCTCATACACTGAGAATATGATTACATTAGAATGATGAAATTCAAAGTTATACATTCTGAAATTGCTCTATTTCTAAGGCTATGTCAATATTCTATTTTTTATATATTAGTTTGAAAACTGGCCAACTATCTGATTAGATGAATGTTGGCAGTTGTTACTAATGATAATTTAAATATAAGTAGGTACAGAATATATGCCGTCATGAACCACATAATGGTGGAATGCATATACAACTGTGGTCTCATGAGATTTTCATGCAGCTGAAAAATTCCTACCAGCTGGTAATGCCATAGCCAACATAATGTCATAGCACAACATATTACTCACATGTTTGTGATGATGCTGGTGTAAACAAGCCTGTTGTATAAAAGTATATGATATGAAATTATGTATAGTGCATAATATTTGATAATAATAAATAAATATGTTACTGGTTTATATATTGACTATACTACACTTTTTATTGTTGCTTTATAGTGTACTCCTTCTACTTATATTTTAAAAGTTAAATATGAAACAGCCTCAGGCTGGTCCTCCAGGGGGTAGTGTAGAAGAAGGTATTGTTATTACAGAAGACGACAGCATCACACATGTTATTGCCTCTGAAGACCTTCCAGTGGGACAAAATGTAGAGGTGGAAGACAGTGATATTGATCATCCTGACCCTGTGGAGGCCTATGCTAATGTGTGTGCTTGTGTCTTAGTTTTAACAAGAAAGTTTAAAAGTAAAAAAAAAAAAAAAAAATTAAAGCAAAATAGAAAAGCTTATAGAATACGGATATAAAGAAATAAAATGTTTTTGTACAGCTATACAATACGTTTTGAGCTGTTATTACAAAAGAATCACAAAGTTTAAAAAACAACATGTATAAGATAACAGTTGCAGTAAACTAAAGTTAATTTACTGAATAAAAATATTTTTTATAAATTCATTGTAGGGTAAGTTTACAGTATTTTTAAAGTCTACAGTCACATACAACAGTGTCCTAGGCCTTCAAATTCACTCAAACCTCACTCACTGACTCACCCAGCGTAAATTCTAGTTCCCTAAGCTCCATTCACAGTAAGTGGCCAATATAGGTATACCATTGTTTAATTTTAAAACCATGTTTTTACTCTACATTTTATATGAGTAAATAAATTTAGATATATAATACTTACCATTGTGTTACAATTGCCTGCAGTGTTCATTACAGTAACGTGTTGTGCAGGTTTGTTCATGCAATTATGAAATCACCTCATAATGCATTTCTCAGAACATATTTCCATTGAAGCAACACAGATATCTGTATCTTATTTTGACTTCTCCTTATTATCAATAAATTATCGTTTTATTCATTTTCAGAAACTAAGTCATTAAATAAATTCTTGAGAATATGGCTCTTTATATTTAAAATGAGTCTGGTATCTGAAAAGCCTTAAATTTTGAAAAAATACTTTATATAAACTTTGAATTTCTATTTGAAAGAAAAAAATGCATGTACAATAACTCAAGTACTGTTAAAAAAATTCTAACAAATGAGAACAAAAGTTCCAGCCTAACTTTAACCTGGATTAACCTCCTTGTTCTGTCCCATAGCCATCTCTTAATGATGAGTCAATCAACGTTCACTGGACTTAGTTATGAGCCACTCTTGCTTCTTTGCCATTTAAATGTTTAAAAAATAACTGAATAAGTGAAAACTCAGTAATCATATAAATTGGAGGAGGTGGTTCTGTACACGGAAGGTTGGAAGTTCAGTTCCTAGGGTCAGAATTAGTAAACACATGTGACTGACTGCAAAAAGTCAACCTAATAGACCAGAGCAAAAAAGCATCAACCAGGGAGAATGACTTACAATACCATTTATAAGCTAACAATTCCCAACTTTGTCTTTAGCCTAGGTTTTGTACCGAGCCCCTCATGTATCCAACAATCTGCTTGATATATCCACTTTTGTGTTTCACCAATATTTCACCTCAACATGTTCAGAAGTCAACTCTTGAATTGCAACTCCTAAAAACTGAAGTTTCTCTTACTTCAATAAATTATGCTAAATCTATCCAAATTCTCAAACTAAGTCTGAAAGATATTTTTTTAAACTTCTGGGTACGTTGCCACCCATATTCATTCACAGACTATTATAAAATTTGATACAAAACATATACATCTCAAATGGATAAACTTCTCCTTCCTGCCACCATTATAGTCTAAGCCACCATTTTATCTAGTCTGGATCAGGGCTATACAAATTCAGACAGTAGAAATTAAGTTAGAAATTCCAGTTAGGTAAAAGTTGCTATTACAAGTTGTGAGACACACTGCTTCTCTAAACGGAGATAGATAAACCACAAATAAAGTATAAAATTTATTTTAAAGGCATAGATGGGGAAAAACATAATAAACATTTACATGGATCAACATGCAGAAGAAACTCCAAGTGTGAGCAAGGCTTAAGCCACATGGTCTCTGTGTTCAAAATCAGGCAGAGTACCTGTGGGGTTCAGTTTTATCGGGTAATAGAAACTAAGGATTCCAAGTGAGATAGTGAGCCAGAGGTTAACTCAATGTTTGAAGTCAGGAGCTATAGTAGGACTCTCAGTCACAGGAAAGAAGGGCCACGGAAGCCGATGCAGACCACTTCCCAGGGCTACAAAAGGCTTCAAGTCTGCTGTTGGGATTTCTAATATAACCACTACAAGTATGAAAATGGGAAGAGTAAAAATGTGCATTAGAAAGAAAGCTAGACATTAAAAAATGAACAGAGTAGGTAGGACAAATAAGTTACAAAATAGTACGCCAGATATAAACATAAGTCAGCAATGATATAAAATAAAAATGGTCTTAATGTAGTTAAAAGATAAAGTTTATAACACCGGGTTTTTTAAAATCTGGGATCTACTTTCTGTCAATGGATTATATCCAGGGATAAAAGTAAGGTTCTCAAATATGACCTGATAAAGATATTTACAAAGTACTGCAGCAGACATCACTCTTAATGGTAAAATATTATCTTCTTCCAGAAATTAGTGTCTGTCAAACGAGAATTTTTGTTAGCAACACTGTGACATTAATCTTAGCTACATCAGTAACACAAAAAAAATAGGAGAAACAATAAAATAAAAGTAATAAATGTTGGAAAAGAACACCTACAGCCTCCTCCAGTTATAGATTGCATGAATTTGTATATAGAAAATAGATTAAGATATTTAGAGAAAACCTAATGGAATTGACAAATAAATTTAGCAAGGTTACTGAATATAAGGTAAATAAACAAATGTCTATTTTGTTTCCATAAACTAGTAACAAACAATTTAGAAAACATAACTGATTTATGATACAATTAGAATAGCACAAATAATGTAAAATATATAGAAATAAGTTTAATTAAAATAAGCAAAATCATCACAAAGTAAGAAAGCACTTTTGAAAGCAATATTAAAAGCACTGAATAAATGGAAAAATGTACAATATTCATGAGTAAATTATTAAATGTGCTAAGGATGCCAATTTTATAAAAGTTGATTAATATAATCAAAATAATACCAATCAAAATATAGTCAATATTTGTGTGGAAATGATCAAGGTTATCCCAAAACTTATTTGGAAATTCAAAGGCATATGACACCCAAGTTAATGCTGAAGTAGAAGTACAAACTTAGAGAATATGCAGTAGCAGATATAAATACATACTATTAATTTTTTAAAATAGTGTGATATTGATTCATGATGGGATAATAAAACAAATTAGAAACCCCAGAAACAGACTCATACATCTCTAAGAAAAAGTAAGGAAAATGGTTTTATATATGCCTAGAAATACTCCTAATCAATGAAAATATACCAACAACTATATAAAGATATTAATCAAAAGAAGCAATACATAAAAGATTATATAAAGTATGAAATCATTTATATAATGTAGCAAGTAAATAATATTAAAAAATATGTAGTTATGCATAAATAGATTGAAAAAGTATAATGAAAAACTGGGGTATCATTGCCACAACAGCCAGTGACAACCTCTAGATGGGATGGAGAAAGTTGTGATAAAAGATAGGCATTATGTTATTAAAAGAACAAAAAATATATATATTAAACATAAAGGGAAAAAACAAACTTGCTTCAAACTTTGTTTTACTGTTAATAATTAAAAATCAATCTATAGAGTGAGGCCAGGTATTGAAACACATATAACAAAATAATTTATATCCAAAGAATATATTCATACAAATCAACTGCAAAAGACAGAAGTCCCAATTAAAAGCCCAAAATAGTTAAAAGGAAACCGAAAAGGAGAAATTCCAAATGACGTAAAAACAAAGGAAAAGATGCTCAACTTCATTAGTGATCAGTGAAAGAAAATTAAATCCGAAATGAGATTTATAGACACAGTGATTGAATAATTTGCCTAAAAATAGAAACTGATAATACATAATGTTAGTAATGATGCAAGGCAGCTGGAACTTTCTTACACTTACAATGGGAATGTAAATTGAAATGACTGCTTTGGATCTCAGTGGTTTTCTATTACTGTGGAACATAAGCAAACATTATGATGAATTAAACTTTTTTTTTTTTTTTTTTTTTTTGAGACGGAGTCTCGCTCTGTCGCCCAGGCTGGAGTGCAGTGGCCGGATCTCAGCTCACTGCAAGCTCAGCCTCCTGGGTTCACGCCATTCTCCTGCCTCAGCCTCCGAGTAGCTGGGACTACAGGCACCCGCCACCTCGCCCGGCTGGTTTTTTTGTATTTTCAGTAGAGACGGGGTTTTACTGTGTTAGCCAGGATGGTCTCGATCTCCTGACCTCGTGATCCGCCCGTCTCGGCCTCCCAAAGTGCTGGGATTACAGGTAAACTTCTAACCTTCTCAGCCTCCCAAAGTGCTGGGATTACAGGTAAACATCTAAATGTATTTATTTTAGAAAGGTGTCCACACACACCAAGAGTCACATAGAATAATGTTCATAACACTGTTAATTATAGTAATCTAAGACTAGAAAAAAATGTGTCTTTTAACCAACATTTAAAAAATAAATTGGTGGTATAGTCACACAACAGAATACAATATAGCAAGAAAAACAAATGAAATGTAACTAAATGCAACATCAGAGATGGACATTACAAATATAATGATGAGTAAAAAAACGTGGAACATATAACAGCATTCTAGTGATATAAAATTTTAAAACAAGCAAAAATTAATTACAAAACTTAGAGATAAATGTTTTGGTAGTAAAAAATAAAAATGTAGCAAGAAAAAAATAAAATCAAGACACTGTTTACCTTTGGAGAGGATGAAGGATGGAGGATACATGGGCTATACAGGGCCATCAGAGGGCTTTGAAAATGTCACCATATGACACCATTTCTTAACTTTGGCACTATTTGCATAAGTATTCTTATATAATAAATAATGAAGCTCTTTATTCACTTCTATAAAGCTACTATATTTCAATTAAAAATATAATAGGCCAATGTCCCTCTTGGAAGTATCCAACTGAACAAGACCATGTCCTAGGTTCATACTCTAAACTGAACAAACCAAAATAAAGGAAGAGAACTTCCTAGCCCTTTCCTGATACAATGACAGATGCCTCATAATTACAAAGGATCCGGAGATGCCAGATTATAGGTAATGAAATCAATGTAGTAGTCCACAAACATTATTTTAAAAAACAGATATAAGATGCAATACATATAATAAAAGTAAAGTTATTTTATGAAACATGTTTTAATTTTTATTTGTACATGTGTACATATAGACATGTGTTGAGTAACAAGGGAGTATATATTTCTCAGCATAGTATAGGGGAAAATATTGATAAATACTACTGTACTGGGTGAGGAGAGTACTATCAATTAAACTCACATTCCCTTTGGATAGTAACTTTTAATTAATTTTTTTAGACAAAGAGAATATAAACTATTCTGTAAAAGAGAATACATATCTAAAAATAGTAGAGCATAGTGGTGTATGCCTGTAGTCCTAGCTACTGAGAGGATTATTTGAGTCCAGGAAATTGAGGCTGCAGTGAGCTGTGATCATTCCACTGCACTCCAGCCTGGGTGACAGCATAAGACCTTGTCTTTAAAAAAAAAAAAAAAAAAAGGATATATACATATTATTTCTTACATTTATTTATACATGTAAACATGTTTTATTTATATGTATGTATGCACATAATGCATATTTGAGGGGAGAAAACATGAAACTTGCAGGATGGAAGCTTATTAATAATTACCATTTATAACTGTCTAAGCTTGAAAATATTCAAAAGCCATATGGGGGGGGGAGTGGACAATTTTGAAACACATGATAATGAGCAAGAATCTTAAGGATGATGTAGAAATAACATTATTTCTAGCAATTAATTACAACACAGCAAAGGTAGACATGCTTGAAAATAATGAGTTCACAGGTTATCAGAAATTATCACTTCCAACATAAATTCTGCGTTAAGAATTCAGTGAGTTTTGAAACATTCTACATGAAATTAGATTCTGGAGTTGGGTTATTTTTTATAAGTGAGTTAAGCAACTTATTTCACTAGTAGTGATGATTTTTTGGTGTTATATAATGGCTTGTGAAATTACAGAGCTGGAAAAATCTGTTTAGTGCTTTTCGATATCTGGATATCATGACTAACTGGAAGGAAATACAAGTGGAGCCTGGAAACTTTTCCTTACCTACTCAAGTGAAAGAATGACTGATTTAAAGAGTGAATTATAATTCTTAGAGACTATGCTACCTTTTAAATAGAGAGGAACTTTTAAATAGAGAGGAACTCCCCAGTTTTCAAATGTCTAGGGAGAGGTATCTTTGTCAGGTCTATATGAGAATATTGCCAAAAATTACTTAATCATGTTTATGAGAACACTAAGAAGCAGAAAGGAGTGGAGCCTTCCCAGAATCTCCATTAAAGCAGTCCATCATTTATTAACAAATACCTGAAATGATTCTGTTAATTGACATGAATTCAAGGACAGGCTATACCATTCATTACCTGTGTGAGGTTGCACAAGCCACCCTCCAAACTAAATTAGCCCTAGCCTAACAAATTTGATGCATAGCAATGAAAGATAAAGCACATGACAATGAGTGTTAAACTACACAAAACTCATACATGGATTACGTTTTGTTTAATTTGTTTCTTTTTCTCTTCCCCTTCTAAAATTTGTGCTTAATGGAAACATTATATCCAAATATTTAACTCAATTGTCTACAAATACCAAATATTTTCATATACATCGTGTCTTTAGATTTATTCTCAAACAATGCTTCAAGAAAGACAAGTGTTTTATTCACATCGTGCAGAAGAGAAAGCAAAGAAGTTTTAAAATGCAAAATCTGTCTTTAAAAAAATCCTCAGGCAACTATACCAGAGAGTAGATTGAGAATATATGTTTTACTTCTATCCCTGCTAAATCCTCATAAAATGAAAATGAAGAGACATAAAATACAATAAATTAATAAATCTATAGCAATATTAAGAATGAGAGAGGAAACTTCAATAAACCAAATATTCTAAAATTTTCCTAGAATACATAGATAACGTGGAGGAATTTTAGCCTACAACAAAAGAGAGCTTTTTATTGGACTTGGGAGTCATTCATTTTAGTGATTAAAAAATGGGAGTCTCTAAACTCAAAGCTATCAAGATTACAGAATAGGAATGGTGGTTGTGCAGAAATCAAGAGGAATATTGATTTTTTTTCTAACAGGATAGCTGCTTAAATTACCCTCCTATCTCTTCTCAAGTTTGAGTCAGCAGAGTGTTTTTCCTCAGGCCAAAACACAAGTACTGTTCCCTAAAGAAATGGGGAGGGGCCGGGGCGGGGCGGGGAAGGAAGAAAGAAAGAAAAAAATCTGCTTTGGAAAAACTAGAGCTGCTGATGTGAATCTTGCTTCAGAAAAATGCTCTTTTTAATTATAATGTGAATGTCATTTAAAAGTAGTCTTATTTCCAAATTTCTGCTTATATAACATCAGGGAAGTGCAGCCATCGCACTTAAAAAGGTCCATTGGAGAAATAGGTCTGAACCAGCAATAACCTCTAATAGCCACTTATAGTAAGTATGCTATTGTTTTTAAAGACAAATCAGAGTTTTGAAAATAAAAACAAAACCAAAAAAGAAGGTTAAGGATTTAAAAAAAAAGAACAATTGTGTATTTAAAAATCTATAAATTTGGAGATGATAAGGAAACAATAATTCAAGAAAGAAATTTTAAAAGATTTGTCATATTTTATGAAAATATGTGACTTACACAGTTCTACTTCTGGAAACAAATAACAGACAGAGCTTTGCCCTCTTGCCATAAATAATGAGAAACTGAATAAAATAAATTAAATGACATGCTTTATACTTTTGGACATCAGGCAGAACAGAACTGTGACCTTTGCAAGAAGGAAAATCAAATGGCAACAACGTAAGTTTATTAGAGCTTTTTGCCTAGAGACAATTTATTGACCGAGGCATAGACAGGTTGTCCAAACACAGTATGGTGGGCTCATTGAGTTGAGGAGACATTGAACAAAGCTTAGGATGGACAAGATATCTAGAGTTTAAAGAAAGGAGTAGGAGATAGGAATGCATACATAGAGAAAGAACTCCATAAATCTGCAAAGGCATCTTACTGAATGTTTATCTGAATAGTTACCTGTGTTTCATGGGGAGAAACTCTGCAGGGCAAGGCCAAAAACAGCCAGGAGCTGTAATCTGGACAAATCCCACACAGATCTAGAAGACATCTGAAATTTGACCAAAAAGTGTGCTCAGAATTAATACCTAAACACTAAGATGGATTGTAGACACTCCAAAAGTCTGAAGCACTTGCAGTATGGTTAAATTTGTCCTAAAGTAAAAGTAACACTGGACCTAACAAGCTTTAAAAAAAAGAGTTCACATCCAAATAGGAAGAGAGGAAGTCAAACTATCTCTCCTTGTAGATGAGAAAATTCTCTACCTAGAAAAACCTATAGTCTCTACACAAAGGCTCCTAGATCTGATAAACCAATTCAGCAAAGTTTTAGAATGCAAAATCAATGTACAAAAATCAGTATCATTTCTATACACCAATAACATTCAGGCTGAGAACCAAATCAATAACACAATCACATTCTTCACAGTAGACACAAAAATAATAAGATATCTAAGAAGACAGCTAATGCAGGAAGTGAAAGATCTCTACAAGAAGAATTTTAAAACACTGCTGAAAGAGACAATACAAACAAATAGAAAAAATATTCCATGCTCATGGATAGGAAGAACCAATGCTGTTTAAAATGAACATACTGCCAAAAGCAATTCACAGATCCAATGCTATTACTATCAAACTACCAATGACATTTTTCACAGAATTAGAAAAAACAATTCTAAAATTCATTTGGAACCAAAAAGAGTCCAAATAATGAAAGCAATCCTAAGCAAAAGGAATAAAGCCAGAGGCATCACTCTACCTGATTTCAAACAATATTACAATAGGTAGACACACAGACCAATGGAACAAGTTAGAAAACCCGGAAGTAAAGCTGCACACCTACAACCATCTAATCTTCAAAAAAGCTGAAAATAACAAGCAAGAAAAGAAAATTTACCTATTCAGTAAATGGTAAAGAAAAGAAAATTTACCTATTCAGTAAATGGTGCTAGGATAACTGGTTACCCATATGCAGAAGATTGAAACTGGACTGCTTTCTTTCAGCATATACAAAAATAAACCTGAGATAAATTAAACACTTAAAAGCAAAACCTGAAACTACAAAAGCCCAGATTCAGTCAGATGTAAGAGATTATGGAGGAAAAGAGCAAAAACTCTAGAAGCAAACCTAGGAAATAGCATTCTGGACATCGACTCCAGCAAGTATTTCATATTGAAGATGCCAGAAGTCATTGTAACAAAAATAAAAATTGACAAGCAGGTTCTAATTAACTAGAACTTCTGCACAGCAAAAGAAACAATCAACAGAGTAAACAGACAACCAACACAACGGGATGAAATTTTTGCAAACTGTGCATCTGACAAAGGTCTAATATCCAGAATCTATAAGAAATGTAAAAAAAAAAAAAAAAAAAAAAAAAAAAAAAAAAAAAAAAAAAAAAAAAAAAAAAGGAAAACAAAACTTCAATCTAATATCCAGAATCTATAAGAAACTTTAAAAAAGGTAAAAGACGACTCCATTAAAAAAAAAATGAGCAATGGACATGAACATACACGTCTCAAGATAAGACATACATTGGCCAAGAAACATATGAAACATTGCTCAACATCACTAATCATTAGAGAAATGCAAATCAAAACTACCATGAGATACCATCTCATACCAATCAGAATGGCTATTATTATTTAAAAAAAAGAAAAAAATTAGGCTGGGCACCGTGGCTCACACCTGTAGTCCCAGCATGTTTGGAGGCTGAGATGGGTGGATAACTTGAGGTCAGAAGTTCAAGACCAGCCTGGCTAACATGATGAAACCCTATCTCTACTAAAAATACGAAAATTAGCTGGGCTTGGTATGCATGCCTGTAATCTCAGCTACTTGGGAGGCTGAGGTACAAGAATCACTTGAGCCTGGGAGGTGGAGGTTGGAGTGAACAGAGATCATGCCACTGCACTCCAGCCTGGGTGAAGAGTGAGACTCTGTCTCAAAAATAGTAATAGTAATAAAACAAAATTAAAAAAAAAAAAACATGCTAGCAAGGTTGTGGAGAAAAGGAAACATTTATACACTGCTGGTGGGAATGTAAATTAGTTCAGTCTCTGTGGAAAGCAGTTTTTTCGAGATTTCTCAAAGAACTTAAGATACAATTACCATTCAAATCTGCAATCCCATTACTGAGTATACACCCAAAGAAACATAAATTGTTCTACTACAAAGACATATACATGTTTATGTTCGTCACTGCACTATTCCTAATAGGAAAGACACGAAATCAACCTAGATGCCCATCAGGGGTGGACTGGATAAAGAAAATGTGGTATATACAACATGGAATTCACAGCCATTAAAAAAAATTGTGTCCTTTACAGCTACATGGATAGAGTGGAGGCCATTATCTTAAGTGAATTAATGCAGGAACAGAAAACCACATACCACATGTCCTCACTTGTAAGTGGGAGCCAAACATTGAGTACACGTGGATACAAAGAAGGCAACAATAGACAGCAGGGCCTACTGAGGGTAGCGGATGGGAGGAAGGTGAGGATAGAAAAAGAACCTACCCAGAACTATACTCATTGTCTGGGTGACAAAATAATCTGTACACCAAATCTCTGCACCATGTAATTTACCCATGTAGCAAATCTGAACTTGTAATCCCTGAATCTAAAATAAAAGTTTGAAAGAAAAAAAAAAAGTCTTGAAAGAATCAACATGATCCACAGTCACTAAACTCTAGCTGTCAAAACTTCTTTTAAAAGAAGAAAAGGAGACCAAACATTTAAAATGTAACATTAAAACACGCTGCATAGAATGAAAATTTACCAGATTTGTGAAAAAGTGATACAAAAGGATACATAATTAGAAGGAAAAAATAGTTAATAGAAAATTAAAGAACCATAAATGAGAGACAAGATGGAAATAGTAGACAATCACTTCATAAAGCTCTTATACATATGCCCAAGTATTTAAATAAATACATAAAGAAAAGAGCATAGACATGGAAGGCACAAATGAGGCAAAACTGAAATTTGTATAGCTGAAAATACAATATCTGAAGTAAAAAAATTCAATGAAAATAATCAAAAGTAGATTAGACATCAGCAAAAAAGTATCAGTGAGCTTTTAAATGGCATCAGAACTTATCAAAATAAAGCACAAAAGAAAAAAATGATAAATATTAACAAAATCAGTAAATTGTAAGACAATATCTTGTCATCTAACATAAGGTGACAGAAAAGATTTGAAGAAATGATGGCCTAGTTTGTTCCAAATATGGATTTAAAACCTACAAAGCAAAATAAATATAAAGAAAACCAAGAAACCCAAAGAAAATACATATAAATAAACCACCTCCACAAAACACAGAATTAAATTGGTGAAAATAGCAATATAAAAAATTATCAAAGCTAATTAGAAAAAAGAAAGATATAACAGATTCAAAGGAACAAAGGTAACACTGAAAACAGACTTATCATAAAACAAATATAAGCTAGAGGCATTGAAACAAAACTTTACCCAGTGAAAATATTCTTCAAAAAGAAATTGAGATAAAGAAGCCTCTAGAAAAACAAAAGCTGAGAGAGTGTATCACCAGGAGACCTATACTTGCATATATATTAAGGCAAATTTTCAGGCATAAGAAAACTATATTGAGTAGAAAAGAATAAATAATGTCAGAAATAGCAATTATGTAGATAAATATTAAAGACCTGTTTACTTTTAAAAATTTATTTAAAAGTTCATTGTTCAAAGTGAAAGGAACGGTGGCTCATGCCTGTACGTGGGAACAGTGGCTGGGAACAGTGGCTCATGCCTGTAATCTCAGCTCTTTGGGAGGCTGACGTGGGAAAATTGTTTGAGCTCAGGAGTCTGAGAGCAGCCTGGGCAACATGGTGAGGTCCTGTCAATACACAAAAAAAATTTAAATCAGCCAATTGTGGTGGTGGTGTGCACCTGCTGAACTAGCTACCTTGGAGGCTGAAGTGGGAGGATTGCTTGAGCCCAGGAAGTAGAGGCCACAGTAAGGCATATCATGCCAGTGCACTCCAACCTCAGTGACAGTCTGTCTAAAAAAAAAAAAGGAAAAGCAATAACAATGTTACTAGGTTTTAATACACCCATAGAAATAATATTTATGTCATAAAAAGACAAAAGGTGGAAGGAAGAAGATAAAATAACTGTTTCAAAGTTCTACCATTATACACAAAGTGGTAGAATATTAACTGAAATTAGATTGTGATAAGTTAAAGATGCATAGGGTAAATCACAGAACTCTCAGTTATATAGTTATACACTTTGAGAAAGACTGAATAGACATACTTTTTCTTATTCTTTCCACTAAGTAAAGCTAGAAACCCTTAGCATTATAAATTTAAAAAAAAAAATAAGAAAACTGGCAAACGTGAAGAGAACTCAGGGCATCTCATAACTTGGGGAATAACATGACAGTGAGCTCTTTAGCTGCCTGAGTTTTCTTTTGGCCTTCTATACTCTAGACTGAAAATCAAAGAAGCTGGTCACCCAGAAACACCAATGGGCACAGACAAATTAAAAACAGGGAGAAGGCAAGAAAAGATGGCTTTTCTTAGCCAAGGGATCAGAAAAGAGGCAGTCTAGACTGTCACAAATCTTTAGATGAAAACCAGTCTTATCCACAGAATAAAATAAAATGTGGCTCTAACCCAAAACCCACCAATAAAGGCCAAGTGGAGAGCACAGATTCCACCCTTCCCAGGCATTAGTGAAGCATTCCAACGCCACCACCAGTGTGATGTTGGAGAATGAGTGAGAAGCTAGAATGCTCAACACTGTTGGGTAGTGACAAAGCTCACACACCCCATGATATCCATGGAGACCACAAGAGGAGGCTGAATTCAATTCCCATTCAGGGGTAATTAGGCACTCCTGCCCTTCTTTGCTGGGGTGGTTATCAGCAGAGTTTTAATGGAGAGCCTAAAATTCCATCTTCACCAGTAGTAAAAAAGGCTCCCTCTCTCTTCTTAGTCAGGGTATTAATCATGGAGGCCAACCGGAGAACCTGGATCTCTAGCCCTACCTGGCAGTAGCAAGGAAATGACCCATTTATCCATCAGAGAAGTGTCAGAGTTGGCCATCTATGAAGTATGCAAGTATTACACAAGGCTACGCCCTCACTTCTGACAACAAATGCAAGTTTAGAGATGTTCAAGACCATCCTCTTGTAACACCAGTTAAAAGTTCAAACGTTCACACGACCACCCTCAGGTTCTATAATTCATTTGAAAAGCTAAAAATTTCACTGAAAGCTATTACACTCTTTAGTAAAGTGTATTACTGAAAGATAATAAGCCATATAGATAGATATTATAGATTATATTATTGAAATGAACCATGGGAAGAGACGCATAAGGCTGAGCCCAGAAAAATGCCATGTGTGATGCTTCCAATTATCTTCTCTCAATGTAGTCATGAATAGAACTCACTTTTCCCAGCAATGATGTGTGACTATATACACAAAGTATTGCCAACCAAGGAAGCTCACCTGTGCTTTGGTGTCCAGAGTTTTTACTGACACTCAGTTATGTAGACATTGTTGACCACTGGCATATCGACTTAAGATTCCAGCCCCTCTGGAGACTGAGCTGATATTGTCTGACCCAAAGCCCTCACCAGAAATGTGAAAAATTCCAAATATTTAAAAACAACATATTTCCAGATGACTCATAGATAAAAAAGAAATTAAAAGTGAAATTAGTAATTATTTTATCTGAATTAAAAGGAAAACAAATGCAGCTAAGGTGGAATAAAGCTAAAATGCACACACACACATATACATATATATGCATATCTATGAAATATCTACATATATATGAAGTATTTAGGTATCTTTGGAATTAATAATAAGGCATATCTATGTGTATATTTTATGCTTTTCCAAATTTTCTATCTATATTTGTCATGATGTTGTATACATTTAATCACATCAGATTATATTGCTTCCTGCATGAATCTGATTATCCTACAGCATTATGTCTTAAATAACATTACATAATAAAATATATGCTAGAAACCAAATTTTAATTTTTAAAATAAAATTTTAGACAAGTCATAAACTATTCTTTTCATATTTTATTTTACAATGTTAATGCTCTAAACTTTGACACATTACAAAAGCTGAAGTTTGGATGATAGAGTATGGTGAGAGAGAGATGGAAGAAAGTGAGTAAGCAAGAATAAATGGTTCTCTGTTAAAATTATTAAAGTGTTTGATAAAAAAAATTAAAAGAAATAGAGAAAATTATGTGGTTATTTGGCATAGACAAAAACAGAAAAGAGAGATGGAGCAGTTTAAGCTAAATTCTCTTTCTCTTAAATAAGTCAATACATAATAAATAAAGGTATAAATGAATTAAATTGTAAATATATTATCTACAGTTTATGGAAGTACCTACAGAACAAAAATTGCTTAAAAATAATTACCTCTGAAAAGGGGAATTGGATTTTAGGATAGAAGGTAAACTTTTTTCTTTTTTATGCTTCTATACTATATGGGGAAAAAATCTGAATCTATCTATGTAGTTTAGTGGTAGCTATTCCTTAGAATAAAGTAAGAGTTTTCATTTATTTAAACTATGAGGACATACTACCTGTATCTAATCATATTAAAACAACAACAAGAAAAAGAAAAGAAAAACTTGTCATTGGATATGCATCTCAAGTACTTTTGTTGTTCTTATTTTATCTTACTGTTGATTTTATCTTTATCTGTTTGATAATCAATGTGACTGAATTTTGCATGGGAAATCAATATTAACTACCTACTTCTAAATGACATGCAAATATACCAAAAGTCCTATTAAAGCCACATTCCTGTGTCAAAAGAAGCAGCCTATATATTGCAACATATTTCTACATACAGAAATAGGTGTGTGTGTGGACATACATATTTACACAGTTCTTTAAGCAGTCCTGTTATACATTTAAAAATTCTAGATATAAATCTACTTTTCAGGACTTCATCCAATTATCAGTGATGTAAATTTAGCTTAATCAAAAGTATGAAGTGTAATAGATGCTATCAGATGCTCAAACACTCAACTGTTGCAGATGGAAAACAAATCTTTCTATGGTATATGGAATATTTCACCTTTCTTCCAGTTGGTTTTACACTGTGTAATAAAACTCTTGCATATAGGTTTAGTAACCAGTAAAACACAGATAAATTCTATTGGGGCATGTTTTGTATGAGTACTTTTAATTTTCTTTTTCTATTTTATACTTGTGTATTTTTCCTTGAGTCTTATAGCCATTATCAATAGTGTCAATAGACTCTTAATATTATAGTGTTATAAGAAAGAGAAATTAAGCAGAAGAGTGGAAAGCAGGAACGCATAAGCTGTTATATAACTCCCCCATTGTTCAATTTAAAGACCTTTTTTGGAGTAAATAGCATGTTGTCTTTTGCTTCCATAACTATACATTTGAGAATGACTGATGACTTAACAAATTTGTGTTCAGCAGCCCACAGAGTGAAATGCACTGTGTGCTGCTATGATTGGCCTAGAGGTGTACAATTCATCTCACTTGATGATAGCTTGTGATCAGTTTTCCAGTCAGTTTTCTTCTTGGTGCTTCTTATCTAATTTCTCTTCTCTTAATTGTTTTATATCTTGTTTGCAGCATGCATTATCAGCCATGCTTTTTCCTAAAACTATTGTAACACAGTTTCACTATCTAGCAGAGTTTAAAATGACAGAAATGTATTCTCTCACAGTCCTGGAGTCTAGAAATCCACAAACAAGGCATTGGCAGCATCATGCTGTCTCTGAAAAATCTAGGGGAGAATCCGTTCCATGTCTTTCTCTTAGATTTTGGTGTTGTCAGCACTCCCTGAAAATCTTAGCTTGAAGAGGCTTCACTCCAATGTCTATGTCTCATTAATGGCCACCTTCACCTTCAGTCTCTGTTTCTGTGTCTCTTTTACTCTTCTTAAAAGGGTACCAGTCATACTGGATTCCTTAATCCAATATGGAGTAGGACCCACTTGACTGTTATATGGTCTAATTTTAACTAATTACATATGTAGTGAACTTATTTTCAAATAGAATTATATTTTGAACTACTAGGTGTTAGTAATTTAGCATAACTTTTAGGGGACAAAATTAAGCATACAACACATTCCCAGGAAGAACATGTCTGAGAATATCCTACTGATATTGTTTGGCTGTGTCCCCGCCCAAATCTCATCTTGAATTGTAGCTCAGGTACCCAGTGGGAGGTAACATAATCATGAATTTTCATGCTATTCTCCTGATAGTGAATAAGTCTCATGCGATCTGATTATTTTATAAAGGGGAGTATCTCTGCACAAGCTTTATTCTCTTGTTGACTCCATGTGAGATGTGGCTTTCACCTTCTACCATGATTGTGAGGCCTCCCCAGTCATGTGAAACTATGAGTTCATTAAACGTCATTGTTTTGTAAATGGCCCAGTCTCAGTGATGTCTTTATCAGCAGTGTGAAAATGGACTAATACAGTAAATTAGTACCAGTAGAATGGGGCACTGCTGAAAAGATACCCAAAAATGTGGAAGCAACTTTGGAACTGGGTAATGGGCAGAGGTTGAAACAGTTTGGTGGGCTCACAAGGAGACAGAAAAATGTGGGAAAGTTTGGAACTCCCTAGAGACTTGTTGAACAGCTTTGACCAGAATGCTGATGATGAAATTGACAATGAAATCCAAGCTGAGGTCATCTCAGATGAAGATGAGGAACTTACCGGGAACTGAAGCAAAGTTGACTCTTGTTATGTTTCAGCAAAGAAACTGGAAGCATTTTGCCTCTGCCCCAGAGATCTGTGGTACTTTGAACTTGAGAGAGATGATTTAGGGTATCTGGTGGAAGAATGTCTAAGCAGCAAAGCATTTAAAAGGTGACTTGGTTGCTGTTCAAGGCATTCAGTTTTAAAAGGGAAACAGAGCATGTAAATTTGGGAAATTTGCAGCCTGACAATATGATAGAAAACAAAATCCCATTTTCTGATGAGAAATTCAAGCTGGCTACAGAAATTTGCATAAGTAAGGAGTACCTGAATGTTAATCACCAAGACAATGGGAACAATATCTACAGGATATGTCAGAGAGCTTTGCAGCAGCCCCTCTCATCAGAGTCCTAGAGGCTTTGGAGGAACAAATGGTTTCCTGGACCAGACCCAGGGTCCCTCTGCTGTGTTCAGTCTAGGGAGTTGATGCCCTGCTTCCCAGCCATTCCAGCCATGACTAAAAGGGCCCAAGGTACAGCTCAGGTCATGGCTTCAGAGGGCACAATCCCCAAGCCATGGAAGCTTTCATGTGGTGTCGAGCCCGTGGGTACACAGAAGTCAAGAAGTAATGTTTAGAAACCTCCATCTAGATTTCAGGGGATATATGGAAAATGTCTAGGCAGAAGTTTGCTTCAGGGGCAGGGCACTCATGGAAAACCTCTGTTAGGGCAGTGCAGATGGGAAATGTGTGGTGGGCACCCCCTCACCAAGTCCCCACTGGGGTACTGCCTAGCAGTGAGGATGAGATTTGGCAGGGGCCAAGAGTGAGATAATATGGTTTGACTGTGTCCCTCACCCAAATATCAACTTGAATTGTAGCTCCCACAATTCCTACATGTTGTGGGAGGAATTGGGTAGGAGGTAATTGAATCATGGAAGAGGGTCTCTCTTGTGCTATCATCCTGATAGTAAATAAGTTTCAGGAGATCTGATGGCTTTATAAAGGGAAGTTTCCCTGCACAAAGGTGCCTTCCCCTTCCACCATGATTGTGAGGCCTCCAGGCTCATGGAACTGTGAGTCCATTAAACCTCTTTCTTTTGTAAATTGTCCAGCCTCAGATATGTCACTGTAAGTGGCATGAAAATGTACTAATACACTTACCAAAAGCCCTATATCAGAATTCCTACTTGGTGGCTGAGCACAGTGGTTCATGCCTGTAATCCCAGCACTTTGGGAGGCCGAAGTGGGAGGACTGTTTGAGTTCAGGAGTTTGAGACCAGCCTGGGCAACATGGCAAAATCCTGCTTCTACTAAAAAGGCAAAAGTTAGCCAGGCATAGTGGCATGCACCTGGAGCCTTAGCTTCTTGGGAGGCTGAGGTGGGATGATCACTTGAGCCCGAGAGGTGGAGGTTGCAGTGAGCAGTAATTATGCCACTGCATTCCAGCCTGGGCAACAGAGTCAGATGCTGTCACCCCTCCCTCCCCCCAAAAAAGGCTTGTCTACATTTTCTTTGAACTCATCGAGATAACCAATACTTTTCATACCCACTGACTGATGACTGATTAAAAAAAGGCAAGTATATTTTATTAGTGTTTGAGGATATCACTAATCCTTCTTTTTCAGATTTATTACTTGTTCTATATTTGATGTGATTCCCATCTTATTCTTGGCTCCATGTCTCATTTATACAAACTAGGTCACACTGTTTTTTATACTATGGATGGGGATAACATTGCCTAGGCTGTGTTTATTATTTCCCTCATCTTTCCTATTTTATGTCACCTCCATTCAAGCCTCTCGAGTTACAAGTAGCAGATCCTCAAGAGGGTTCACACATGCTTAGCTGCCTCTTCAAGGTCAGCTATATGTAAGCTACTTGGGGAGATGTCTTTTTACTGTCATCATTGCCAGTTCCTTCTATGAGTAATTTGCTCTTCTCTGTACTGCATCATTCCTTCAGCACTGAGTGGCACAGCAATTCTACATGGGAAATTACATAACCAGACTCAGGTGTGGTTGCTCCCTGCCTGTCAAGCTGAATACACAAGAGGTGAGATCTGGCGAAAGGAAAGGAATTTTTATTTCCAATGCCAAAAGTTGGGGAAATGGCCAGACTCAAGTCACAAAGAAACTGTCTCAAATTCTGGAGCTGACTAGGGGTTTAATGAAGAAAATTTGTACTGGAAACATGTGAAATTTGTGCAGGGTGCAAGTCTGCAGGTCTTGTTTTAATAGCTATTTTGAGTGTCCAGAGGTCTGGTTGGCATTATCTCGACGTTGGCCCAGTGGTAGTGGACTAATTGTTCATGAATCCCCCTAAGTGGGAGGATTTCATAATGGAGGCTCTGTGCCTGATTTGTTTCAAATTTAGCCCCTGGAATTTCTAAGCAAGAATATAGTTAGATAAGTGTGCACCGTGTCAGAGTGGCTGATGGGAAAGGCAGAGAAATAGAGTTTCAAAGTACATTCTAAGGCCACATTTTGTGATTAGAGAAAAACATTTTAAAATATGTTTTAAAGCTAAGATACTTGTTACAGTTACAACAAGTCTTCTGGGCAAAACCTCAACAATAGTCTACAGGAGAGTAAGAAGTTTGTACTCTTTATGCAATCATAATTATTATATCACTAGTGACCCCATAGTGGATATTTTTGATGTTTCTATTCAATCCACAATGATTCCACTTCTTCTGCAAAGATCTTCATATTATGTAGGCATATGCCAACAGAAACCATGCTTGTTTAACATATCATAACCCTAGCTATGACATCATTCTTGGGTTCTATGTAAGATCCTGTAATCATGTAATAAAACCTCTGTTTGCTTAAACTTACTGAATTTTTTTTCTGTTACTTACAGCTTGCAGATCATATATCCATTAAATGATACCGCTTATATGTTAAACCTCACAAATGTTTCTTAGAACCTCTTTTATCATCTAGATCTGGCACCCCTCCTCACAGAGGCCTAAACCAGTCCAGGGGACCAGGATGACATATGCCATGTCATCAGTTGCATTTTCTCATAATTTTATTTTATTTTCTACCTGCCTTGTATCCAAGTGTATTTTCCTCATTTGACCAAAAGCAGAACCCACGCACATATTAAGTTAAATAAATAAATATGCCATAGGGCATCAGTGCAGTGGTGGGGGATCTGTCAGGGAGACACCAGAAGAGGAAACCTCAAAACAAATGAAAACAGATTAAAACCTCAATAACAAATTAAGCCAAGAGGTAGCAGAAGAGTGAGCATAATACAGATTACAGTTGAAATAATAGAACAGATAATAGAAAAACAATAGAGAGAAATAAATAAAACTAGGAGTTATTCATTGAAAATATCAACAAAATTGACAAACTGTAGCTGGACTAAGAGAAGATTCAAATAAATAAAAACAGAAATGAAAAATAGACATATTTACTGATTCCATGGAAATATAAATTATAAGAGACTACTATAAACAATTATATACTGACAAATTGTATACATTAGAAGAAATGGAATACTCCTAGAAACATGCAACTTACCAAGATAAAATGATGATGAAATAAAAAGAAAAAACAGAACTTATAACTAGTAATAAGATTGAGACAAAATCTGAAAAACCCAGGGCCAGATGGCTTCAATAGTGAATTCCACCAGACATTTAAAGAATTAACACAATCATTCTCAAACTAAACTAAAAAGCTGAAGAAGAGAGAATACTTCCAAGCTGGGGTTCTGTGTCAGCATTCCTCTGACACCAAAGCCAATGGCACTGTAACAAAAGGAAAATATATGACAGTATCTATGAAGAATATAGATAGAAAAATTCTTAATGAAATATTAGCAAACAAAACATTAAAAAAATTACACGCCATGATCAAGTAAAATTTATTCCTGGATGCAAAGAAAATTCATCACATAAATAACCATCTATGTGACACTCCATATTTGATGGTGAATTTATGTGTCAACTTGACTGGGCTAAAAGGATGCCCAAGTAGCTGATAAAACATTACATCTAGGCTGGGCACAATGTCTCACACTTGTAATCCCAGCACTTTGGGAGGCCAAGGTGGGCAAATCACTTGAGGTCAGGAGTTCGAAACCAGCCTGCCCGATATGGCAAAATCCTGTCTCTACTAAAAATACAAAACTTAGCCAGGCGTGGTGGAGCATGCCTGTAGTCCCATCTACTGGTGAGGCTGAGGCAAAAGAATGACTTGAACCTGACAGGCAGAGATTGCAGTGAGCTGAAATCGCACCATTGCATTCCAGCAGCCTTGGCAACAGAGCAAGACTCCATCAAAAAACAAAAAACAAACAAACAAAAAGAATTATATCTGTGTGTGTCTGTGAGTTTTTTTCTGGAAGAGGTTAGCATTGAATCAGTAGGCCGAGTTAAGATCATTCTTGCCAGTGCAGGAGGGTATCATTCAATCCCTCAAATGTCTGAATAGAACAAAATGTCATAGGAAGAGGAAATTTGCTTCTATTTGAGCTAGGACGTCTGCCTTCTCCTGATCTGGAACATCAGCACTCCTGGTTCTCAGGCTTTCAGACTCAGACAGGAACTTATATCATTCTAACCCCTGCTCCTCACCACTGCAATTAATTTTATGCAGTTATGATTTAATGCTGTACATTTACATTTGTTTACATTTCTCTTGAGTACACATGATGCCATGCGTGGTCTATAAGTGTTTGTATGCATAAGTTTTGATAACTTTTAACTCATGACTTCAGTCTCAGACTGAATTACACCACTGGCTTTCCATGTTCTCTGGCTTGGAGACATCAGACTGTGTGACTTCTCAGCTTTCATAATTCCATCAGCCAATCCCTATTATGTGGGTGTGTATGTGTATCTACACACAGTCATGTATTGCTTAACAATGGGGATATGGCCTGAGAAATATGTTGTTAGGCAATTTCATTGTTTTGTTGATATCATAGAGTATATTTACACAATCCTAAATGGTATAGCCTATTATATACATAGGCTGTGTGGTATTACCTATGGCTCCTAGGCTATACATCTGTACTGCATGTTACTGTATTGAATACTGTAGAAAATCGCAACACAATGGTAAGTGTTTGTATATCTAAAAACAATATATACAGTTAGTTGTTGAGTGAAATGTCATTATTCAGCACATGACTGTGTGTGTGTGGTGTGTGTATATATACACACATATACTGTTGACTCTTGAATAAGATGAGTTTAAACTGCACAGTTCCAAGTATACATGGATTTTTAAAATAAATATATTGGCAAATTGGCAAATTTCTTGGAGGTTTGCAACAATTTGAAAGAAAACCCACTGATGGACAATGTAGCCTAGAAATAGCAAATAATAATAAAGTTAGATATGCAATAAATACATAAAACCTATGTGAATACTAGTCTATCTTGTCATTTACAACTATAAAATAAATACAAGTCTATTATAAAAAGTTACAAGTTATCAAAACTTGGCTGGGCGCGGTGGCTCACGCCTGTAATCCCAGCACTTTAGGAGGCCGAGGCAGGTGGATCATGAGGTCAGGAGATCGAGACCATCCTGGCTAACACGGTGAAATCCTATCTCTACTAAAAATACAAAAACTTAGCCGGGCGTGGTGCTGGGTGCCTGTAGTACCAGCTACTCTACTCGGGAGGCTGAGGCAGAAGAATGGTGTGAACCTGGGAGGCGGAGCTTGCAGTGAGCTGAGATAGTGCCACGCACCCTAGCCTGGGCGACAGAGCGAGACTCCGTCTCAAAGAAAAAAAAAAGTTACCAAAATTTACACATACAGACACTTACAGACCATGCATGGCATCATATATACTCAAGAGAAATGTAAACAAATGTAAATATTCAGCATTAAATCATAACTGCATACACTTAATTGCAGTGCATATTGTACTACTGTAATAATTTTGGAGCCACCTCCTGCTGCTATTGCAGTGAGCTAAGTGTCATGAGTATCTATGTAAAACCCCACATGACTTTAATCAACTCCGCATGAGCAGTTTGTCTCTCCAGAAAATTGTGTAGCACAGTGAAAAGTGACCTATTGTAGTTCTCACGTATTTTTCATCATGTTTAGTCCGATATGGTAAACCTCAAATAACACCATGCTACACATATGAAGCGCCTCTAGTGATGCTGGAAGTGCTACAAGAAGCAGGGAAAAGTCATGACAGTACCCCAAAAAGTTAAGTTTCTTGATATGTACGTTAGATTGAGGTCTGCAGCTGCAGTTGCCTATCATTTCAGACATATGATTCATTTTGCAAACCAATGATGGAAACTTATAGTATCAATCACTACAGCTCTATAAATGTACTTTCTCTTCTTTATGATTTTCTTCATAGTTTATTTTCTCTAGCTTATTTTATTGTAAGAATACAGTATATAATACATATAACATGCAAAATATGTGTTAATTGATGGTTTCTGTTATTGATAAGGCTTCCAGTCAACAGTAGCATAATAGTATTCACGTTTTGGAGGATTCAAAAGTAGTATGTGGATTTTTGACTGTAAGATGACCAGCATCCCTAACCCCCACATTGTTCAAGGGTCAACTGTATAAATTATTGGTCTATTTTCTAGAGAACAATGAGCAATACATCACATTAACAGAAAAAAAAAATAAAATCTATAAGTATCTTATGATTACGTCAGGAGATGCAAAAACTTTTCATCTGACAAAATTCAACAGCCTTTCATGATAAAAATGCTCAACAAACTAGGAAGAGAGAACGAAACTGTCTCAACATAATGAAGGTTATAAATAAAAGTCTACAGCTAACATCATACTCAACAGAGAAAATCTGAAAGCTTTTCCTGTAAGATCAGAAATAAGGCAATAATGTCCACTCTCAACATTTCTATTCAATATAGTGCTGGAAGTCCTAGCTAGAGCAGCTAGCTAAAAAAAGAACGAAAAGACATCTAAATCAGAAAAAAAGGAAGTAAAATTTTCTCTATTCACAGTGACTTAATCTTATACAGAAAATCTAAAGATTCTGTGGGAAAAGAAAGAGAGATCAGCCTGTTACTATGTCTATATAGAAAGAAGTAGACATAAGAGACTCCATTTTGTTCTGTATTTGAGATGCTGTTAATCTGTGACCCTACCCCCAACCTTGTC
>NW_016807388.1:1423062-1453080 GCF_001698545.2 Rhinopithecus bieti | reverse complement strand
CAAGAGGAAAGAAGGCCTCTTGGCGGTTGTTGGCAGTTGAGATAGAGAAAAGCATCTGTCTCCTGCCCATCCCTGGGCAATGGAACATCTCTGTATAAAAACCCAATTGTATGTTCTGTTTTCTGAGAAAGGAGAAAACCGCCTGAGGACAAAAGGTGGGACTTGCTAGGGCAATGCTGCTCTTTATGCACTAAAAAGGTTTATGGAGATGTTTACATATGCATATCAAGGCACAGCACTTTTCCTTAAACTTATTCATGTCACAGAGATCTTTATTCATATGTCTTACTGCTGACCTTCTCCCTACAATGATCCTATTATCCTGCCACTTCCTTTTCTTTAAGATGGTAAAGATAATTATCAATAAATACTAAGGGAACTCAGAGACCGGTGCCAGCGTGGGTCCTCGGTATGCTGAGCGCCGGTCCCCTGGGCCCACTTTTCTTTCTCTATACTTTGTCTCTGTGTCTCATTTCTTTTCTCAAGTCTCTCGTTTCACCTAACGAGAAACGCCCACAGGTGTGGAGGGGCAGGCCACTCCTTCAGATTCAACACAAAACTGAAAATAATTGAAATGAACAAAGCTGTAGGATCCAAAATCAACAAAATTAGTTGCATTTCTATACAGTAACAATGAACAACACAAAAGAAAATTTTAAAATCCCATTTATAATAGCAGTAAAAAAAACATAAAAAATAAACTCAACCAAGAAGGCATAAGTCTTCTACACTGAAAACTACAAAACACTGCTAAAAGAGATTAAATAATACATAAATAAATAGAAAGATACCTGGTGTTCCTGGACTGGAAGACAATACTGTTAAAAATTCAGCACTACCTATCTTAGTTGATTAAGGATGCTATGACAAAATAACACAACTGAGTGGTTTATAAACAAGAGAAATTTATTTCTCACACTTCTTGAGGATGGGAAGTCCAAGTTCAATGTGCCAGCAGATTCAATGATTGGTGATAGCTCACTTCCTAGTTCACAAAGGCACAGGTTACCAAAGGAAAAATAGATAAATGAGACTACATCAAACTAGAAAGCTTCTATACAGTAAAAGAGGCAGTCAAAAAAATGAATAGGCATCCTACATAATGGGAGAAAATATTTGCAAACCATGTGTATTAGTCTGTTCTCAAGCTGCTAATGAAAACACACCTGAGACTGAGTAATTTATAAAGGAAAGAGGTTTAATTGACTCACAATTCAGCAGGGCTGAGTAGGCCTCAGGAAACTGACAATCATGGCAGAAATGGAAGCAAACACATCCTTCTTCACATGGCTGCAGCAAGAAGTGCCAAGCAAAAGGGGGAAAAGCCCCTTATGAAATCATCAGATCTGGTGAGAACTCACTATCACAAAAACAGCAGCATGAGGGTATTCAATTACCTCTCACCTGGTCCCTTGCACACATGAGGATTATGGAGTCTACAATTCAAGATGAGATTTGGGTGGGGACACAGCCAAACCATGTCACAATGCATGTGATAAGGACTTAGTATTCAAAATATATAAAGAACTCCTACAAATTAATAGCAAAAAACTAACATAATTTAAAAATGGACAAAGAACTTGAATCAATGTTTCTCCAAAGAAGACCTACATATGACCAAAAGGTATATGAAAGCATGCTCCACATTGCTATTGATCAGGAAAATGCAAACCAAACTATAATGAGGTATCTTCTGATACCTGTTAGGGTGGCCATTATCAATAACACTGAAAATAACAAGAGTTGGTGAGGTTGTAAAGAAATTTGAATCCTTATTCACTGTTGGAGGGACTGTAAAATGGGTCAGACACTATGAAAATTCATCTGGTGGTATCTCAAAATATTTAAAATAGTACTGCCATGTGATCCAGCAATACCACTTTTGGATATTTATCCAAAAGAATCTAAAGCAGTATCTTGACGAAATATTTGCACTTCCACGTTCCTTGCAGCTGATGAGGTACAAAAAACACTACACCTAAAAAAAGGCACTTTGAAAATTGAAAAAACAACAGAAACCAGATGGTTTCTCTGACCTCTTCCCCCTTTCTCCCATGAAGCAGGTCATAACACCTAGGAAGGTGATCTCTAACCTTCTCTCTTTCTTCTCCCATGAAGATCCTCATGTGACTCGTGTATTCCTCTATCCCCAGAGGGAAGGAATGTCACACAGAGCCCCTAAGAAGAAACCAGACAAACTTGCCTTACTAAGCACCCTCTCCCCTCCTGACCCTCTGGTTATTACTATTAGATCTCACCCTTTTGTCCTCCAATCATACTTCTGCATGACTGTCCATAAAAATACACAGATCTGTTAGGGAAATGCACATCAAAACAATGAGATACCATCTCACTCCAGTCAAATGGTGATTATCAAAAAGTCAAGAAACAACAGATGCTGTTGAGGTTGCAGAGAAAAAGGAAAGCTTTTACACTGTTAGTGGGAATGTAAATTAGTTCAACCATCATGAAAGACAGTGTGGCAATTCTTCAAAGATCTAGAAGCAGAAATATCATTTGACCCAGCAATCTCATTACTAGGTATACATCCAAAGGAATAGAAATCATTCTATTATAAAGATACATGTACACATATGTTCATTGCAGCATTATTCACAATAGCAAAGACATGGAATTAACCCAAATGCTAATCAATGACAGACTGGATAAAGAAAATGTGGTATATATATTCCATGGAATACTATGTAGCCATAAAAAGGAATGAGATCATGTCCTTTGAAGGGACATGGATGGAGCTGGAAGTCATTATCCTTGGCAAACACTGCATGTTCTCACTCATAGGTGGGAGCTAAACAATGGGAACAACCCACACTGGACATGTTGGGGGTTGGGAGGGAGAGCATCAGGAATAATAGCTAATGGATGCTGGGCTTAATACCTAGGTGATAATGTTGATCTGTGCAGCAAACCACCATGGAACACGTTTACTAATGTAACAAACCTGCACATCCTGCACATGTGTCCCAGAACTTAAAATAGAAGTTGAAGAAAAAAAATAGGCAGTTCTCGCTGTTTCTTTGGGTCTTCATTTATTAAGGCTCCTGTGTCACATAAAACATTAAATAAAGTTGTTATGCTTTCCTCTTGTTAATCCGTCTTTTGTCATAAGATCTCAGCCACGAATTTTGCCATGGCTACAGAAAATATGTTTCTTTTTCACCCCCACACAACATTATTAATAATAGTAAGAAGTGGAAACAACATAAATGTCCATCAACAGAACAAATAAAGAAAATGTGGCCTATGCATACAACAAAATATTAGTCAGCTTTTTGAAAGAAAAAAATCATATCATATGCTGCAACATGGTAAACCTGGAAGACATTACGCTAAGTTAAACAAGCAATCACAGAAAGACAAATACTGAATGATTCCATGTATAGGAGGTATCTAAAATCATAGAAAGTAGGAAAGTGGTCGTCAGGAGATGGGGGAGGGAAAAATGTGCAGTTGCGTTTCAATGAGTGTAGTGTCCGTCGTCCAAAATGAAAAAGTTCTAGAGATCTGTTGTACAATAATGTGCACACAATTAATAGGACTATAATATATTGTTCTGGCTTCTTGGACTGTAAAGTGCAAGGCAATAACACTCCATAGTAGAGTGTTGTTCACAGATTAGAAAGGAAACTGACATAGTGTATACTAAAATGTATGTCTCTGTCACGGTTGTAAAGCTTCAATGTTTTCTATCTGTTTGTATTGTTTGTCATTTATTTATCTGCTCAAGCATTAGCTTGAGCACCTCCTTCATGCACGTCACTAAACTCGGTGCTTTGAGGGATAAATATACCGAAAAATTTATCATTTAGTGAACACACACACACTTATTAAGCAAAACTAAACATGGTAGTTTTAAAGTGCTCTTGAAATATAAAATGAAAACATGCTGGAGTGGAAGGGAGACACAAGGAAAATAATAGTATTTGAACTGGGTTTGTGGAAGTAGATAAGGACTTTCTTAAGCACAGAAAGAGACTGGCAGAAAGGACATTCTAAGCAAAGCATGAGCAATGCTGCAAAAGCGCAGATAAGGACAGAGGTTTAGGTAACTTCTAGTAATGTTGTGCTATGACAGCACTTTAGGTATAGATCCTGAAGGCCAATGACACTGAAGAAACAGGTGGGAGCCAAAGCCAAAGAATCTAAATTTTATACCAGGGGAAGGTCAGCAGGAATGAACATAAAGTATGCACTGAAGAAAACGCAATTTTTGAGGAAAGTCTACAAAATTAAACTGGTAACACATTTCACATGAGGGTAAGGGGGAAAAAATCAAATCTGAGTTTGAATGCTTGAAGGAATCTTAAACAAGAAGGACACTCCAACTTAGCTTCTTCATTTGGTAGGTAAATATTTTGATGTCCCCAAATAATGAGATCTTATCAAATTCCCCACAAGTAGTTATTAAGAGGTCAGAATTACAATCAGGAAACTAAATTCTCTAATTCCAAGCTTCATAAGAAGTTAAGACCAAATGTCTAAACAACCAAGTAAAGTAATTTATCATTCCACCTTTAGCTCTCTTGCAGACTTTCTCCCAAATTCTTCTTCATGTACTCTGAGGTCCAGCCAAAGTGAACTTATGTAACCCTATATGTGTACAATGATTTTCTGCCTCCATGAATTTCTTTATAACACTCTCATCAGGTGCTCTGTGCCTTTTTCATTAATGCTTGTCTATACTATTTATCCCTCAAAGCCCAGCTCCAATGCTGCCTTTTCTAAGATCATATAAATTTTCCTCACCACTCTACCCCAGTCAGAAGTAATCTCTCTTTCTGAATTCCCACAGGACTGTGTGACTCTCTGGATGTTTACTATATTACATATTATATTGAAGTTATAGAAACATATTGTTTCAGGCAATAACCTAAGAGGCTCTCAAATGTAGCAAATGTAGAATATTCACATTCAGTATTTCCCATAGCATCAGCCCAAAATTATCAAACAGGTAGAGGCTAAATAAATATCTCTCAGATACATAAATAAACACTTTGGCTTAAAGGGTGGGGGTTTGGGGCAGAAGAGAACTATCTTTGGTTTTTTGCTATGTGAATACTTGTTTATTTGAACATAATTAACATTTAATTCAATTTTCTCTATTATGCTATTTTAATCAGAATGGTAGTTTTCATTTCTAGCATAGCCATCCCTGTTGGGATGCAACTCCTCATTTCAAAAAGACATTGCAAACGTTGATTTATCATAAAAGCTTTACTATATCAGTCCTCACCCTTTCAAACTTTTATTGCTAAGCAATTTCTTTTCTTGACATGCCAACAGAGGAAGCCATAATATATCTCCCAGGCAACCAGATACGTACATAGCTGAGATTATTAAAATAAACCTAGAGTTTATCTTAAGTATTTAAAAAAAAAAGGTTTAAATTGTCCTGGAGATTGATATAATCACACGGATGGTGGATAGGTCTTTATTTCTATAATGATTTTATCCACCTGCATGTTCCAGGTTGGAATTCTTGGGGTTGAGTGTCTATTCATTGGGCAACTGAAAATAAGGCTAAACAGGCTATTCATCTCTCTGAAATTAATCAAGATGGACCCAGAGTTAATCCCCTGTGTTAAACAAAGGTTTAAATAGTCATTCAATAATTACAACACCCTACATAACAGATGGGCTTCTATCCCTATAGTAATCTTACCTATCTGCTTACTCTTGCTTGAAATGTTTTTGGGTAAAAACAGGGGTAGAGAATTGTATTATATAGTCACAAATGAGCCTGATAATGTTTCATTGACTTACATTCACAGTATGGTGTAAGTGATTTGTTTTAGACGTGTTCTTAAAGCAGACTTTGAGAGAGGAAAGAGTCTGAGGTGTGTTAGAAGAAGAAAAACAGATTCTGTACTTGCAGCTCTACTCACAATAGCAAAGACTTGGAACCAACCCAAATGTCCATCAGTGACAGACTGGATTAAGAAAATGTGGCACATATACACCATGGAATATTATGCAGCCATAAAAAACGATGAGTTCATGTCCTTTGTAGGGACATGGATGCAGCTGGAAACCATCATTCTCAGCAAACTATCACAAGAACAGAAAACCAAACACCACATGTTCTCACTCATAGGTGGAAACTGAACAATGAGATCACTTGGACACAGGAAGGGGATCATCACACACCGGGGCCTGTGATGGGGTGGGAGGAGGGGGGAGGGATAGCATTAGGAGATATACCTAATGTAAATAGACGAGTTAATGGTGCAGCACACCACATGGCAATGTGTATATATATATATATACTATATATAACAAACCTGCACGTTGTGGCACATGTACCCTAGAACTTAAAGTATAATGAAAAAATTAAAAATAATAAAAATAAAAATAAAGAGTAAGAAGGATGCCTCTAGTAGTTTTTTCTTAATTTCGCCAAGAACCCTAAACCCTAGAGACAAACATCAAAAATAGCTTCCTCATTATCCAGTGTTTTGAGGGGGGGGATTTTAATCTAGGTTTGAATCATTCAGGTAATTGTTTCCTTATGTGTAGAGGTTGGGTCTGGATGCACAAAGTTAAAATTAAACATGTAAAACTGAAATGATGATGTTCCTTTAAAATGTGTTTCCCTTTCATTCCTTTTTTTTTTTTTTAGAAAATACCATAATTATTAATCTAGCTGCAAAAGCCAGAAATCTAGGTGGCATCCTTAACATTTCACTATTCCTTGCCACTTACATTCAACTGACCACCAAATGTTTGCCCCTTATGTTATAAATACCTCTTGAAAACATATACCTCCTTCCTTCCATTACCTAGTTCAAGCAAACATCATGCAACAATAACTTCTCATTTCAAGATGCACCCATTCTGTAATCCCTCCAAATTAATTCATCCTTCATACTGCATTCACTCTTTCACTCATATATTCATTCATTCAAGTACATACAGACATACTTCATTTTATTCCACTTTGCTTTACTGTGATCTGCAGATAATGTGTTTTTTAAAAATTGAAGGTTTGTGCCAACCCTGCTTTGAGCAAGTCTATCAGCACTGTTTTTCTAATAATGTGCTCACTTTAATTATCTGTGTTACATTTTTGTAATTCTTGCAATATTTTAAATATTTTCGTTATTATTATATCTGTTATGGTGATCTGTAATCAGTGATCTTTAATGTTACTATTGTAATTGCTTTGAGGTGCCACAGACTGCACCCATATAAGATGGCAAAATTAATCAATCAACATGTGTGTGCTGACTGCTCCACCAACTGGTCATTCCCTCATCTCTCTCTCTTTCTTTGTGCCTCCCCATTTCCTAAGACACAACAATATAGAAATAAGGCTAATGCATTACCTGATGAGTGGCCTCTAAGTGTTCAAGTGAAAGGAAGAAGTGCACATCTCTCAATTTAAATCCAAAGCTGGTAATTAATAAGCTTGGTGAGGAAGGCACATCAAAAAGCGAGACAGACTGAAGGCTAGGCCTCTTGCGCCAGACAGTTAGCCAAATTGTGAATGCAAGGGAAAAGTTCTTCAAGGAAATTAAATGTGCCACTCTGGTGAACACACAAATGATGAGAAAGAAAAATAGTCTTATTGCTGATATGGAGAATGTTATAGATCAATCAAGCCATTGATCCCCCTTAAGGGATCAATCAATCCCTTAAGGCAAAGCCTAATCCAGAGCAAATCCTTAACTCTCTTCAATTTTATGAAGGCTAAGAGAGGTGGGGAAACTGCAGAGGAAAAGTTGGAGGTAAGCAAAGGTTGGTTTGTGAGGTTTAAGGAAAGAAACCCTTCTCCATAACGTAAAAGTGCAAGGTGAACAGCAAGTGCTGATGTAGAAGCTGCAACAAGTTACTCAGTCCTAGCTAAGATAATTGATGAAAGGGGATACACTAAACCACAAATTTTCAGTGTTGATGAAACAGCCTTCTCTTGGAAGAAGATGCCATCTAGGACTTCTATAGTTAGCAAAAGTCAATGCTTGGCTTCAGAGCTTCAAAAGACAGGCTGAGCTCTGTCATTAGAAGCCTATTCATGTAGTGACTTTGAGTTGAAGCTAATGCTCATTTACTTCTCTGAAAATCCTAGGGCCCTTAAGAATTACACTAAATCTTCTCCCCCTGTGCTCTATACAAGAGAAAACAAAAAGCCTGGATAATAGTATATATGTTTATAGCATAGTTTATTGTCTATTTTAAGCCTACTGTTGAGAAAGAAAAAGAAGATTCCTTTCAAAATACCACTGCTCATTGACAATGCATCTGGCGACTGACCCAAAAGAGCTCTGATGGAGATGTACCAGGAAACAGCATTCTCTTCTATAAAGAACAGGGAAAAGAACATTCCAGGGACAAGGAGGAGCAATTGCAAAAGCTTGAAATATGCTTATTACATTGAGGAACAGCAAGAAAGTAGTGTGAATGGAATATCATGAGTGATTAAGACAGCAGTAAAACGTTAAATCAGAGAAGTGATGGTGGCAGGGGAGCAGAAGACAGGGGACTTTATAGGCCATGTTAAGGTCTTAGAAATTTATTTTGAATGAGATGGGAATCCATTAAAGGAAGTCAAGCAGAAAAGTTACTGAACCACTTCAAATTTTGAGAAGGACTCTCTGGCTGTTGCACACAGTAGACCTTGTAGGTACTATTAAGAGTGAAAAAAGACAAAATCAGTATGAGTCTTTTGAAACAGCCCCAACAAAAAGTATCTGCAGCTTGGACTATAGGGTCATTGTGGAGAGCTGAAAGAGGATAGACCTCCAGGACTTTAGCTCCATCTTGAAGGTGGAGCAGACAGGATGTGTTGACATATGACATGTACATTGCACACTGTGAGGAAAATAGAGGCATCAGAAATGTCCACAAGGTATTCAGCCTCAGCAGCTGGGAGGATGACACCACTAGCCTTTTTGACTCTATGAAACTGGAGGACTATCAGAGTCATTTGTTGTGTTTTTGTTGTTACTGGTACTTGTAATCAGGGTGGTTTGTGGAGGAAAGGAAAGTCAAGAGGTCTGTTTTGTTATATGCCAGGTTTGAAGTGCTAATTAGTCTGCCATTAGGAGTGTTCAAGTGGCTGATAGAATATAGAAGTGTGTAGTTTTGGAGAAGTGCTTGGCACTGAAGATCTAAACATTTCAATTTACAAATCATATTTATCACCAGGAGACTGGAGAAGACACCCTCAAGTATAAGTGTAGTAAGAATGTAGTCCTGAAGTCTGAGTGCTAGGTCACTACCATATTTGGAAGTTAGAATAATGAGAAGGAACCAGCCAAGAGAACCAAGGAGGAACAGTTGATGAGGTATGAGAAAAATCAAAAGAGTAATCGTTTCCACCAAACTGTGATGTGATCACAATACCTTTTTGTCCAGTACTTCTCATTGGCTTAAGTTTTACATTCTCCTATGTGTTTTTGTACTACCAGAGTTGAAGGCCTGAAAAGTACATACCAGACCCCCAAGGCCATCTGAGTATTTGTTGGCTTCTCCCAGTGAGGAACACTGAAAGGAGAATTGCAGATGATAGAAAAGGAGTAACCATTTAATTTTGATTCTGGAGGCAATTAAAGCAGTGGGGAAATTGACAATGGCACATGATGGTAGTTCCAGCTGAGTCAGTGGAAGTTTCAGAAAATTTAGCAATAGGACCAGCACTCTATCCTAGTGCCTAGGACATAATAGGTGGTAAATACTTACTTCTTAAACAAATGATGGGATGCACCAGGAAAAAAATAATAAATAAATAAAAATAAAAAAACCTCTTTTCTCTCCTCTATCTCTTACATCCAATTAAGGATTGTCAAGTCATGTCAATATGAAATGTCATTTCTCTCACATCTGTCTTCTCTCTGTTACCACTGTCATCACGGGGTTCTTGTAGCCCACATCATCATAGTGACCTAAATGTTCTCTGCTTTATATAACTCATTGTGCATCTACAGCCATATTACCATCAAGGGTGCTACTCAAAGACCTCCAAGGATGATTAAAAATTAGATAAAGATAATGTCTTATTTTCTAAAACTACCTCCATTTTGTGTATTTTAACTTGCCAGCCAAAAAAAAAAAAAAAGAATGCCTGATATTTTTATGTCAGGAACACCCAGGAGCTACCCTTCACTAGAGAGGATGATCTTAAGCATATGGAATTAGAATCTCAAATAAAAATTTTCTGCACCACCAGGCCTTACCTGACATTCATAAAACATGCACATTTTCATTCCTCTGCTCAGAACGTAGTTGTCTTTTTCATACATTGGGAATGAAGAACTATTCAATATTTCCCTGTGGTGGATTAACCTAAACCAATCCAGAACAAACTTTTTCTTCTTGAAGGCTTACATTACTTCTTAATCACTTTATTCCACCAAGAGGTTACTGGTTTTTCTATCCCAAATAAATAGCTCTCTTTAGTTACCCTCAGTGGTATGGATAGGGGGCTTGACTGCCAAAGACAAAACAAGCTGAAAGAGTCAGTCTGAAAGCAGGGAGATCACCTCCCCAGCATTCCCTAATGCAGTGAAAAGATTGCATTGCTTTGTTGGTTATGCTAGCAGAGTGCATTTCTAATGCCTCTTCTCTTCATTCATGAGTGTTTAAACATTTTAATGAATATGTTATTTACCGTAATAAAGTCAGAGTCTGCTATTAAATTAATAGAGCAGTGTAACCAAGAATACCATAACATCAATTTATTCCTGCTTAGTGTTACTGAGTTCTAAACACAGGATTCCTGGCCATTTGCATTCTCTGCTAGTCACAGATGTTGCATAAATACTCTTTAGCTGCAAATAATTACCAAATTGTGTGTGCATGTTTGTGTACATCATGCTTTAGCATGGTGATTAAAATCAGTGAGTCCTAGAAACAAAAAGCCTAGCTCTAAATCTGGTTCTAGTAGCTGGGTATGCTTAAACAAATTACATTCTCTCTGAGGTACAGTTTTCTCCTCTGTCAAATGGGGATAACAACAGTATCTCCCTTGTTAGATTGTTCAGATAAAATAAATGATATATTATACACAAAACATAATTCCTGACACATACTAAAACTCGATAAATACTAGATATGAATATTACCAAATGTAAGGGCTGAACAGGGTCCTCATTAACCCATAGGAGCTTTTTGAAAATTAGAAAAAGTCACCCCTTTTGGGAGGGGAACACAATGCTGTGTAAAGCTTCATGAGTGAAACATGAGCTGTATTTTAGCCCGCAATCACCCTCTTAGTTGAGCATGCTTGAACAGAGTTCCGTTGGTCCTAGAGCTGACTTTGCTTTCTTCTTCTCTACTTCAGTCACACTGATTCCTTTTCTTTTCCCTTCCTTCATCATTTTAAGGATTTCAGAAAGAGTTGGGCTTCCCATGATCAATTAAAAATGCTCTCAAAACGAAGGAGGTGGTCTCCCAAAGTAAATATTTTGTCTTTTTAAATTTTTGATTCGTGACCACCTAGCCATGGACTTATTCTGTAATAGAAACTTAATAAGTGAATAAATAAGTGAATTAATAACAAAAAGGGCAAGCCACTTTATTTACTTAAAATTCAAGTTAGGCTTCAACTGATAAGTTCTGTCAGCTGGAATTCACTTTAAATATTCATAATACCATAACAAAACAAATATTTAAAATTGAACCATAGAATCATGTTGTATCACAAAAATAACCATCTGATAAGCACATGTAATTGCTGAAGGAAAGACAAATGATGTGGAAAATGAAATTCTTAACCAAACATTGCCCTCAATATAGGAATTGATCTTAATTTAGGAAAGAGTAGTTTAAAATTTTCTGCAGAACAGTCTTGCTGTTTTCTAATCAGACCTGAATTCATGATTGCACAACCAATATTCAGTAATAAAAGATACTAAAATGTTTAAGCAATTGACTCCCTTCTGCTGTTATTTACTGAATTAGCCAATTTTTTGAGATCTGATTGTCTGGTGACTTGAGTAATCCATTGAGTATAATAATGAAACTATTTTTTTCTACCATATAATCAAAAGCATATATTTCTAAACTATCTTTCATTCAAACAGTGTGGCAAGAACCAAATGCAAGCAAAAAACAATAGCATTCAATCAGTCAATGAATCACAGCCATGCAAAACCCAACAGGAGGCTTAATGTCGATGAAACAATGTTCACAGTTACAATCACACTTATATGCAATCTTGAACAGAATTTGTTTTATATTAAGGAGAGAAAAAAGCATTTTAATTGTCTCAGTTTCACAGTCTAAAGAAAACCCAAATATCTAAAACAGGGTTCTTCATGATCCATAATTTAATACATAAGGCAACTCTGACTGCTTTACTTAAAATTGCAGGTTATCTTCGCCTCCCATTCCTGACATTCCTGACTTTTCTTCTCTAGTTCTGTGTTTTGTTTTATCTAGAGGATTCCTCACTTCCTGACACCATAGAGTTTAATTATTTACTATTCCTACTGTCTGTTGTCTGTCTCCATCCCCTGTACACAAAGTAGGACACAAACTCACATCCAAAACAGGCTAGAATGTGTGTGTGTTTTATCTCACTAATATATACCAAAAACCGAAAACAGCTCCAGGCACACCTTAAGGATCTCAATAAATATTTTTGAATGAAAAGAATTTATGTCACTCTTTTGATTAAAATATTTTATTGGTTTTTGTTACAATAGAGTATAAAACTTACACTCTTAACCAGGGCCTACAATACTCTTATACAAAACTTATACTCTTAACCAGTGCCTACAGTAGCTATGTGTCCTAACTCTTCCTCTCCCTCCTTTTCATTTTATCCCTCTCTCCTATTGCCTATGTTACTGCAAACCTAATGGACTCCTTTTAAAGGGTAAATACGCTAAGCTCTATTCTGTATCAGGGCATTCTCACATGGTATTCCTTCTGCCTGGAATATTCTCCTCCCTACCTGTTCTTCTGCCTTGGATTTTCATTGGCCAACTTCTTAATGTTTAAGCATTTATTGAACGGTTATTGTTCTAGAGGTGTTTTCCCTCATGACCATAAATAAGCATCCCCCACCACCACACATGTACCTTATGTACTTCATTTTTTTTCACCATCCTAGTACTAAATACAATATACAACTTCACATTTGTCTACTTGGTTTATTCTCTGTTCCTCCATTAGCCTCTGTGTTTCATGAGGATAAAAACTTCAAATTTCACCAGTGTTTTGCTAGGCCTAGCACATAACAGACACTCAATAAATGGTTGATGAGTAAATGAATACACAACATAATTATCTTAGAACAAAGCTCTTAATTCCTATTTGCAGAAGATTTTTCTTCAAGACAACAAAATAAACACCATCAGTGGGATTGACCCCATATTTCCAGGAGTTAGACTTTTAATTCTAATTCAAAGTCAAAATGAATTAAATCATATGTTCATTCTTCATTAAGTTTCACCATGGCTATGTGATGCCACACCTGCAGCCATTCAGGAGTGTCCAGATGGCTACTGTCATAACTGAAACTGACAAGATGTTTGGGCAGCTTTTGAATATATTCTTTATGACTATGTGTTTTGAGAGAGAACACTCAACATCTGATTAATATGCAATGCAGACTGACCCTAAATCCTACCCACTTTTATTTTATATAAGTTTATTACTCCTTACTCAGTGCTGTACAGTTTAATTAAAGTCAGTGGCTGCATCTTGATTACTCTAATTACTTAACATGTAGCTCATGAGCCCTTATAATCCTAAATACTAAGCAGGCATCAGTTCCTCCTATTTTATTCTATGAGACAATTTTTTTTTCTTACTATCAATTATAGAAAAGGCATTTTGCTGGATATTGGAAAGAGGGTGACCTACTGTCACTGCTTTCCGTTAGGGATATAATGGGACATGATCTAATCCTTATGTAGTAGTTGTGTTTGTTTTTGTTATTTTTATTTATCTGTTTGTCTCAGGGAACTTAAAATATCCTCACCAATATATACTGATTATTAAATTTGCACAATAAAACTATGTATGTTTATTTAAAAGTAACTACATCATCAACCCATTTTATCCCCATCTCAGCACCATATTCATATAACCTGCTAATCTGGACTGTCTGTCCACATCAATTTCTCTTGAAAACATGTGTTAAACCTCACTCTTACCAAAAGTGTAGGGGTGAGATTCCTTCTATCTCAAATTACCACAAATTCCTTCCATCTCAGCTCCACAGTGTTTATAAAAATCACATCTGTTACTATATCTTTTTTGTTCCTTTATATATTACCTAACATTATTTTAGAACTTTTAAGTATACGTATCTTGTTTTCATGAACTATTTATTACATCTTCATGACAAAGACTAAATTATATAATGGTATTTCCCACGATGATTATTATAGTACTAGAAAAAAAGATTTCATTTGTATTTGCAAAATAATGGAAATAGCAAATAACATTAAATCTACTATACATGTCCTCTTCAAGTTTTTTCAATATAAAGTATTCAGGTTACTTGTAATTTTATCCCCATTCCTGCTATCTCACCTATTATGGCTATTACAAAGTGATGCCAGGATTTCCTTACTTTTTTCCTCCACTTTTGAAGTTGGTAAGCCGCTTCAGCAAAGAGTAAACATTATATACAATCCTCCTCAGTCAAAGGGAAGAAGAAAGACATGTATCAGGAAGTTCGCTCACTGTGATTCCATCAGTGTTTTCAGAGGGGTTCCTTTTCCTGAACTTAAGGTCAATCACAGCAGCCATTTGCCTAAAAATCATATTTAACAATCACAAAGGATCTCTGGTACAGACTTTTGAATTTGTTTCCAATTAAGGTATATATGTATATCTAGCTATCTGTCATTGGTGTATGTATGTCTGTATCTAATCAATCATCTATTCACGTGTATATGTACAGGTATGTCCATGTAGTCATAGAAATATGTGAACACAAAAGGGGAGAGGTGAAGATACAAAAGAGAGAAGGAATCTTGGGGTTTCTGGAACACTGTAAGGGCCTTCTTGAAAATGGAAAAGAGGCCCTTAACTTTATTTTCTTCATGAGTTTCTTTGTCTAGTCCTGAACTCTAAAGAAAGGTTAAAGAATTAAAATGACAATAAAATCCTCACCTAAAGTTCAAGCTTATAAAGTTTATCCATCTGGTATATTAAATATTTTAAGTTCTATTTTTATGTCCATTATTTTCCATTTCCCCAGTAAGAACTCCTTTATGTGAAGTTGTTAATAGCTGCTTCCTTAAAAACTTCTTAAAAGGGTTTCTATTAATATATTTCACCAAGAGAACAGGGTGTGTTGGGCTATTTCATAAATCTCTTGCAGACACAAGGGAACAGCCTGCAGAGAGAACTGTGAACAACTGTTCTATTTTCACTGCGGACAGACTAGAAGGATTCTTCCCAGGGGGTCTCAAGGAATAAGAGTTAAAATGGCAGACTGAGTATCCCCATTTAACTTGCTTCCTCCTGAATTTTTATTAAATATACACTGAAGAGGTTTTGTTGTTGTTGTTGTCGTTGTTGTTGTTGTTGTTTTTGAGATGGAGTCTCACTCTGTCATCCAGGCTGGAGTGCAGTGGTGCAATCTGGGTTCACTGCAACCTCCGCCTCCTGGGTTCACGCAATTCTCCTGTCTTAGCCTCCCGAGTAGCTGGGATTATAGGTGTGCATCACCATGCCCAGTTAATTATTTGTGTTTTTAGGGAGACGGGTTTTACCATGTTGGTCAGGCTGGACTTGAACTCCTGACCTCAGACGATCCGCCCACCTCGGCCTCCCAAAGTGCTGGGATTACAGGCATGAGCCACCGTGCCCGGCCTGTTGTTGTTTTTTAAAAGGCTCAGGGCTGGGAGAAAAAGAAAGGATAACGTCAGTAAAACCTGGCAGCCAGAAGGTGGATGAATGTGTCATCACTTATCTTTCAGCCTGAAAGCCAAACCCTGGGTCTTTGGTGAGAAAAGTAGATAAGTAAATCAATTTTTATCAAAGAATTCTAAAAAGCCACGATCACTGTCAGCACCAGGTATGATGGAAATGGGAGCGAGAGCAGCTGGGACACTAACACAGAGAGCGCTGAATGAAACCTGTTTGGGAGGCAGTTTGTGGCCGGATTATTTCTATCACTCCACACATTTGGAAGGCTGCCCCTCCCCCAGTTTTCCGATCTGGTAAGTGGGAAGCTTAGAAGTCACCATTTCCTCCCAACAAGTAAAAAGCTGAACAAACTGAGAAATCAACTCTTCTTAGATCCGTCAGAGAAATGAGATCGCAGGGTAAACCACTACCCCAGAATTGGAGAGGCAGACAGGCAAGTACAGACAGTCACAACTTAACGGAGCAGAAACCCACCTCTGCAGGAACCATTACTGGGATAGGAAACCCTTAATTGTAATTGATGGATTCCTAGAGATTGAGTGTGGACAGGTCTGAGAGTTAAAAACTCCCAAGGGACCAAATAATAGGTGATTTCCATACTTTTGTGAGTTTTACCTCTAGGAGCTCAACCAGTTCTCACCGTGAATACTTAAGAAAAATCCCTCATGCTTCTAGTAGGGGGAGAAGAAAAGTAGCCTTTTGAAATAGACCAGAGCATTCAGTTTTTCTTCATAAGTTCTGCCCTCAAGAGAAATTATTTTACTAGAGCCTAAACTGTTAGAATTTTTCAGTGCTTAATTCACGTTGGGGAAGGAAAATACCACATTCTATCTCAGTTTAACCATTCTGTCCCACCCAAGTGGGGTGAAGGATAATTGACAAGCATTTGTGAGGTTGAGAGCTCTGAAGCACAGGCTCGCTGAAAGACTCAGACTTAATCTCAGGACTATAGAATGCTTTCCCTACCCCAAACCTCACCACGTTTTACTAAAGACTTACATACAGCAGTTCCTTCTACCTGGTACATCATGTCTGGCTACTAAGAAAAAGTTACAAGGCACAGTAAAAGCAAAATACACCGTTTAAAGAGACAAAGCAAGCATCAAAACTGAACTCAGATATGGAATGGATATAGGAGTTATCCCACCTGAAGCTGAAAACAACTGTGATTACTATTCTAACAGCTTTAATGGATAAAGTAAGCAGCATTAAAGATCATATGGCCATGTAAGTAGAGAGAGAAAAATCCTAAGAAAGAATAAAAAAGAAATACCGAGATCAAACACCGTGTAACATAAATGACAAATGGCTGTGATGGGCTCAGTCATGGACATGGTTGAGAAAAGAATCTCTAAGCTTAAGTAGGGTATCACAATAAAAATGTTAAAAACTGAAAAGCAAAGAAAAAAATGACTGCGAAAATACACCAGAATATCCAAAACTTTGGAACAAACAACAAAAGGTGTAACATACATATTAGGTTGGTACAAAAGTAATTATGATTTTTGTCATTGAAAGTAATGATAAAAACCACAATTACTTTTGCTCCAACCTAATATAATAGGGATACAAGAAGGAGAACAAAGAAAGGGAGAAAGAGAGGAAGGAAGGAAGGAAGGAAGGAAGGAAGGAAGGAAGGGGAGGGAGGATGGAGGAGGGAGGGAGGAGGGAGGGAGGGAAGGAGGAAGGAGAAAGAAGGAGGGAGGGAGGGAGGGAGGGAAGAGAAGAAGAAAGAAGAAGGAAGGAAGGGTAGGGAGGGAGGGAGGGAGGAGGGAAGAGGAAGAAGGAAGGGAGAAGGGAGGAGGGAGTGAGGGAGGGAGGGGGAGGAGGGAGAGGAGGAAGGAGGGAAGAAGGAGAAGGGAGGGGGGGAAGGGAGGGGAAGGAGGAAGGAAGGAAGGAAGGAAGGAAGGAAGGAAGTTTGAAGCAATAATGACTGATAATTTTTCCCAAATTAATGCAAGACACAAAACCACAGATTCAGGAAGCTCAGAGAAAAACAAGCAGGATAAATGTAAAACACACACACACACACACACACACACACACACACATCATATTCAAACTGTACAAAATCAAGTCCTGAAAAAACACAGGAGAAAAAAAGCCTTATTTATAGAGAAGCAAAGGTAAGAATTATACAAAGGTAAGAATTAAATCCAATTTGTCCTCAGAAATCAAGCAAGCAAGAACAAAGTGGAGTGAATAAAAGTGTTGACAGAAAAAAAAAAAAAAGCAAAACACTAACCTGGAATTCTGTACCCTAATTCTTCACAAATTGGAGGAGAAATACTTTCTCAGACAAATAAATGGCATTTATTGCTAGTAAACCCGCCTTGTCAGAAAGTTCAGAATAAGTTATTTAAAGATAAGGCAAATAACATATGTGAGAAACTCAAACCTACGTGAAGAAAGAAAGAGTATCAGAGATGGAATAACTAAACAAAAACTTTTTAAAAATTCTTAATTGATGTAACAGATAACAGTTTATTCAAAATAAAAGGAACAATGTATTTGACTATGGGTGTGTGTATATATAAATACACACATAGGTATATAGCACATAGGGGTGTCTGTGTGTGTGAATGTGTATCTGTATGCATGCTTATATGTGCTATAAACAACAACAAAAAAGTATCTGAGAAAAGTCTCAATTTAAATATTTTGACAAAGTTGAGGATGCAACTGGGTGAAAGAGACAGGAGCCAAAATAGGAACAGTGGCTCATGCGTTTGTGGAAGAGGATTTTGAAACTTTCAATATTTCAAGGGAAAAAGAAGGAAGGAGGGGAAATGAGAAAGTGAAAAAAAGGAAAGATATGGTTACCTCTCCTGAATCCACATCTTGCATGAAAAGGAGGGGTGATGGAAATATAGTCAATTATGTATTCATCTTGTACTCAGCAAATCTGCACCTTACATACGATAAAATAAACATAGAGTAGAGGAAGCAGTTAAATATGCATTTATATCAGGGTTAACAGAAATTAATTTCTCATCTCCCTTGTCTCATGCCATGAAGATAAGTCATTAATTTACATTGCTAAGGTGAGGAGGGCCCCCTGTGAAGACATGTGGCCTTCTACCTGTAGCTATCAGTTTAGGAACAAAAGACAAGTCTGGTGTGTGTGTGTGTGTGTGTGTGTGTGTGTGTGTGTGTGTGCATGTGCGTGTGTGTGTGTGTGTGTGTGTGTGACGTGGCTTCCAAGTTTAACTTTTCCCTTTTGGCGCAGGAAACTTGGAGTCTCAAGATTTTATCTTTCTTTCACAGTCCTTATGAATAAGTGAAATAAAGGACAGCAACAATACAAAGGATAGAATGAATAAACTAGAATTATTTTGTTATTATAAGATAGTTGCATTACCCATGAAGTGGTACAGTGTTATTTGAAAATAGACTAATTATTTGTAAATGTATACTGCAAATTTTAGGGTAACCATGAAAAGAAGAAGTATTAGAGTTATGCTGAGAAATTAGAGAAAATCAAATCATGTAAAATGTTCAACTGAAATCACAAAAGGCAGAAAACAGTGTAAAACAAAATAGGAACAAAGAACAAGAGCAACAAATAGAATAACAAATATGGTAGTCTGAAGAGACTGGGAAAATTAACCTATTTTCCCACTCTTGCACAGTCAACGCAGAATACTTCACCTCCAATCACTAAAAGGTATAGGGATTTCTCCTCAACAACAACACCTAATTCTCCGGTGAACACTAATAGGATATCCTTTACTTCAATTCAATTCTGAGACTACTTGGAGGTAGTGTCAGATCCGATAGGAAAAGGCTCAGTCCCACAAGCCTTTCCCCAACTTCAGACTGCAGGCACAAGCACCATGTTGTGATCTGTGCTTCCGATTGACTTGCTATCAATTAGAATTCACACAACACCCTCTTCAGTTTTAATTAATTTGCTAGAGTGATTCGAGAACTCAGAGAAATGCTGTACTTACATGTACGCATTTATTATAAAAGACATTACAAAGGATATAGATAGACATCAGACTGAAGAAGTACACAGGACATGCATTGGGAGGAAAAGTACATGGAGTTTCTATGCCCTCACTAGGTATATGAGTCTGTTCTCACATTGCTATAAGGAAATACCAGAGACTTGGTAATTTTAAAAGGAAAGAGGTTTGATAGACTTCCAGTTCCGCGTGATTGTAAAGGACTCAGGAAACTTACAATCATAGTGGAAGGCAAAGGGAAAGAAGGCACATTCTTCACAGAGTGGTAGGAAGGAGAATTGCTAAGCAAAGAGAGAAGATCCCCTTATAAAACCATCAGATCTCATGAGAACACACTCACAATCAAGAGAACAGCATGGGAGAAACTGCCCCTATGATTCAATTACTTCCACCTGGTCTCTCCAGTGACAGGTGGAGATTATCGGGACTATAATTCAAGATGAGATTAGAGTGGGAACACAGAGCCTAACCATCTCACCATGCATGCCACCTTCTAGGCACCTTCACATAGTCAATTATTCAGAAGCTCTCTAAACCGCTCTTGTTGGGTTTGTGGCAGTTTCATTACATAGGCATGATTAATTAAATCACTAGCCATTGATGATCACCTCAACTTTTACTCTTTCTCTCCATTCTGGAGGTTGGGGTTAGAATAGAAAGCTTTAACCTTCTAATCATGTGTTTGCTTCCCCAGGCAACCAGTCCCCATCCTGAGGCTATGGAAGAAACCCTAGCCATCAGTCATCTCATTACTATACAAAAGGCACTTATCACTTAAGAGATTCCAACAGTTTTAGCTGCGTTCCAGAAAACAGGGACAAAGTTCAAATACATATTTTATAATATTAGAGGTAGCTATTAATCTAACTATATCATTAATCACTTTAAATATTAATGATCTCAATACACCAGTTAAAAGACAGAGATTGTTACATAGATTAAAAAAAAGAAGGACTTAACATATGTTGTTTATGAGAAACCTACTTTAAATTGTAAAAGTGCATATAGGTTAAAAGGAAAGAAATGAAGACAGATATGCCATTTCAACACTAATGAAAAGAAAGTGGAAGTAGGTATATTAATTTCAGGCAGAGCAGATTTCAGAGGAAGGAAAGTTATCAGCAATAAAGAGGGACATTACATAATGAAAAGGGGTCAATCCTTTAAGAAGATATAACAATCCTTCCTGTTGTAGACACCTAACAACAGTGTCAAAATAAATAAGGCCAAAATGATAGAACAAGTAGAAATATATGAACTCACTATTATGGTTGAGGATGTTGACACCTTTCTATCAGAAAAAAATCAAATCCATCAGGCAGAAAATAAGTAAGGACCTAGTTTAAATCAATAGCACCATCAATCAACTGAATATAATTGACATCTATCAACTACTCCATCCAACAACAATAGAATACACATTATTTTCAAACTACCTAATACATTTTCCAAGGTAGACCATTTTCCAGGCTATAAAATACACCTTAAAACTCGAAATAATTAAAATCATACAATGTCTCTTCTCAGACCACCATAGAATTAAACTAAAATCAATAACAGAAAGATAGCTGCAAAACCCAAAACACTTAGAGATTAAACAGCACACTTCTAAATAAAATATGGGTCAAAGCAGAAATCTCAAGAAAATTAAAAGTATTTCAAACTAAACGAAAATGAAAACACAACTTGTTGAAATTTGTGAAATGCAATGAAACCAGTGCTTAGGGGACATTTATAGCATTGAACATATGTATTAGAAAAGCAGAAAGACCTAAAATTAATAATCTAAGATTAAATATTTAGAAATGAGAAAAGAAGAGAACATTAAATTCAAAGTAAAAAAAAGAAAAAATATAACAAATAATAGAATGTAAGCCAATGAAATTAATATAGAAAATCAATAAAACCAAAGCCTAGTTTTTTGGAAAGGGTAATAAAATTGATAATCCAGGTTAACAGAAAAAATAGAGATGACACAAATCCTAATATAAGAAATGAAAATTGAGCATCTCTACAGATACCAAGGACATTAAAAAAATAAATATTATTAACAAACCTATACCCACAAATTTGAAAACCTAGAAGAAATGGACTGAATCTGTGAAAACAAAATCTGCTAAACTCACAAAAGAAGACAAAGACAATCTGAATAAACCTATATATTTTAAGGAAAGTATTGATAATTAATACATTTCCAAAACAGAAAGCACAGTTTTGGACCCAGTTTGGTTCCCTGGTGAATTATATCAAACAGTTAAGAAAGAAATTATGCCAATTCTCTACAATCTTTTCAGATGATAAAAGCAAAGGGAATATTTCTGAAATCATCCTACAAGGCTAGCATTACTCTAACACAAAACAAAACAAAAAACGACAGAGACTCTATAAGAAAAGAAAACTACAGATTACTGTGTCTCATGAACATAGACGTAAAATCCTCCACAAAATATTAGAAAATCAAATCCAACACTTTATAAAAGAATTATACTCCACAACCAAGTATAATTTATTCCAGATATGCAAGGTTGCTTTACAATTTGTAAATTAATTAATGTCACTGATCATATCAACAAGCTAAAGAAGAAAACGACATAATCATATCAATAGATGCAGGAAAAGCATTAGAAAAAATACATCTATTCATGATTAACTCTTTTTCCGTTTAGAAAAAAAAATGTGCATGAAGATAAGTCATTAATTTACATTGCTAAGGTGAGGAGGGCCCCCTGTGAAGACATGTGGCCTTCTACCTGTAGCTATCAGTTTAGGAACAAAAGACAAGTCTGGTGTGTGTGTGTGTGTGTGTGTGTGTGCATGTGCGTGTGTGTGTGTGTGTGTGTGTGACGTGGCTTCCAAGTTTAACTTTTCCCTTTTGGCGCAGGAAACTTGGAGTCTCAAGATTTTATCTTTCTTTCACAGTCCTTATGAATAAGTGAAATAAAGGACAGCAACAATACAAAGGATAGAATGAATAAACTAGAATTATTTTGTTATTATAAGATAGTTGCATTACCCATGAAGTGGTACAGTGTTATTTGAAAATAGACTAATTATTTGTAAATGTATACTGCAAATTTTAGGGTAACCATGAAAAAGAAGAAGTATTAGAGTTATGCTGAGAAATTAGAGAAAATCAAATCATGTAAAATGTTCAACTGAAATCACAAAAGGCAGAAAACAGTGTAAAACAAAATAGGAACAAAGAACAAGAGCAACAAATAGAATAACAAATATGGTAGTCTGAAGAGACTGGGAAAATTAACCTATTTTTCCCACTCTTGCACAGTCAACGCAGAATACTTCACCTCCAATCACTAAAAGGTATAGGGATTTCTCCTCAACAACAACACCTAATTCTCCGGTGAACACTAATAGGATATCCTTTACTTCAATTCAATTCTGAGACTACTTGGAGGTAGTGTCAGATCCGATAGGAAAAGGCTCAGTCCCACAAGCCTTTCCCCCAACTTCAGACTGCAGGCACAAGCACCATGTTGTGATCTGTGCTTCCGATTGACTTGCTATCAATTAGAATTCACACAACACCCTCTTCAGTTTTAATTAATTTGCTAGAGTGATTCGAGAACTCAGAGAAATGCTGTACTTACATGTACGCATTTATTATAAAAGACATTACAAAGGATATAGATAGACATCAGACTGAAGAAGTACACAGGACATGCATTGGGAGGAAAAGTACATGGAGTTTCTATGCCCTCACTAGGTATATGAGTCTGTTCTCACATTGCTATAAGGAAATACCAGAGACTTGGTAATTTTAAAAGGAAAGAGGTTTGATAGACTTCCAGTTCCGCGTGATTGTAAAGGACTCAGGAAACTTACAATCATAGTGGAAGGCAAAGGGAAAGAAGGCACCTTCTTCACAGAGTGGTAGGAAGGAGAATTGCTGAGCAAAGAGAGAAGATCCCCTTATAAAACCATCAGATCTCATGAGAACACACTCACAATCAAGAGAACAGCATGGGAGAAACTGCCCCTATGATTCAATTACTTCCACCTGGTCTCTCCAGTGACAGGTGGAGATTATCGGGACTATAATTCAAGATGAGATTAGAGTGGGAACACAGAGCCTAACCATCTCACCATGCATGCCACCTTCTAGGCACCTTCACATAGTCAATTATTCAGAAGCTCTCTAAACCGCTCTTGTTGGGTTTGTGGCAGTTTCATTACATAGGCATGATTAATTAAATCACTAGCCATTGATGATCACCTCAACTTTTACTCTTTCTCTCCATTCTGGAGGTTGGGGGTTAGAATAGAAAGCTTTAACCTTCTAATCATGTGTTTGCTTCCCCAGGCAACCAGTCCCCCATCCTGAGGCTATGGAAGAAACCCTAGCCATCAGTCATCTCATTACTATACAAAAAGGCACTTATCACTTAAGAGATTCCAACAGTTTTAGCTGCGTTCCAGAAAACAGGGACAAAGTTCAAATACATATTTTATAATATTAGAGGTAGCTATTAATCTAACTATATCATTAATCACTTTAAATATTAATGATCTCAATACACCAGTTAAAAGACAGAGATTGTTACATAGATTAAAAAAAAGAAGGACTTAACATATGTTGTTTATGAGAAACCTACTTTAAATTGTAAAAGTGCATATAGGTTAAAAGGAAAGAAATGAAGACAGATATGCCATTTCAACACTAATGAAAAGAAAGTGGAAGTAGGTATATTAATTTCAGGCAGAGCAGATTTCAGAGGAAGGAAAGTTATCAGCAATAAAGAGGGACATTACATAATGAAAAAGGGGTCAATCCTTTAAGAAGATATAACAATCCTTCCTGTTGTAGACACCTAACAACAGTGTCAAAATAAATAAGGCCAAAAATGATAGAACAAGTAGAAATATATGAACTCACTATTATGGTTGAGGATGTTGACACCTTTCTATCAGAAAAAAATCAAATCCATCAGGCAGAAAATAAGTAAGGACCTAGTTTAAATCAATAGCACCATCAATCAACTGAATATAATTGACATCTATCAACTACTCCATCCAACAACAATAGAATACACATTATTTTCAAACTACCTAATACATTTTCCAAGGTAGACCATTTTCCAGGCTATAAAATACACCTTAAAAACTCGAAATAATTAAAATCATACAATGTCTCTTCTCAGACCACCATAGAATTAAACTAAAAATCAATAACAGAAAGATAGCTGCAAAACCCAAAACACTTAGAGATTAAACAGCACACTTCTAAATAAAATATGGGTCAAAGCAGAAATCTCAAGAAAAATTAAAAGTATTTCAAACTAAACGAAAATGAAAACACAACTTGTTGAAATTTGTGAAATGCAATGAAACCAGTGCTTAGGGGGACATTTATAGCATTGAACATATGTATTAGAAAAGCAGAAAGACCTAAAAATTAATAATCTAAGATTAAATATTTAGAAATGAGAAAAAGAAGAGAACATTAAATTCAAAGTAAAAAAAAGAAAAAATATAACAAATAATAGAATGTAAGCCAATGAAATTAATATAGAAAATCAATAAAACCAAAGCCTAGTTTTTTGGAAAGGGTAATAAAATTGATAATCCAGGTTAACAGAAAAAATAGAGATGACACAAATCCTAATATAAGAAATGAAAAATTGAGCATCTCTACAGATACCAAGGACATTAAAAAAATAAATATTATTAACAAACCTATACCCACAAATTTGAAAACCTAGAAGAAATGGACTGAATCTGTGAAAAACAAAATCTGCTAAACTCACAAAAGAAGACAAAGACAATCTGAATAAACCTATATATTTTAAGGAAAGTATTGATAATTAATACATTTCCAAAACAGAAAGCACAGTTTTGGACCCAGTTTGGTTCCCTGGTGAATTATATCAAACAGTTAAGAAAGAAATTATGCCAATTCTCTACAATCTTTTTCAGATGATAAAAGCAAAGGGAATATTTCTGAAATCATCCTACAAGGCTAGCATTACTCTAACACAAAAACAAAAACAAAAAACGACAGAGACTCTATAAGAAAAGAAAACTACAGATTACTGTGTCTCATGAACATAGACGTAAAAATCCTCCACAAAATATTAGAAAATCAAATCCAACACTTTATAAAAAGAATTATACTCCACAACCAAGTATAATTTATTCCAGATATGCAAGGTTGCTTTACAATTTGTAAATTAATTAATGTCACTGATCATATCAACAAGCTAAAGAAGAAAAACGACATAATCATATCAATAGATGCAGGAAAAGCATTAGAAAAAATACATCTATTCATGATTAACTCTTTTTCCGTTTAGAAAAAAAAATGTGCAGCTCCCTGTGATTGCTCATTTAATTTTACATAAACAGACTCTTTGAAGCTAAAGCAATTCTGATTTTCAATATGAAAATAAAATATTAAAACTGTTCTTAGAGTTATTTATAAAAGGACTAACATCAGAATTATCTGAATCATCAGAAATGACTATTTTGGAAAAATCAGATTCATCAAATGAATCCTCAGCTAATAAATGTTTGAGAATGATGTAAACATCACACATAAGAATGCTACATTTTCTAGCATTTGACATTTTCAGTGACTGAGAATTAGTACATTTTGTAAATGGAAACATTACTATTAATAAACGCCACTACTGAAACCAGAATGCCATAAATAGAATGATGTCTTTTATTTTCAGTCATTATAAGTATTCTTATATCATATATTCTTATTGCCCCAAGTATTCTTGAGGCAAACGAGAAAAGGGTTAAAAAAGAAAAAAAATAACTTCTGCAAACTAAGAATAGAGGTGAACTCCCTCAACTTGATAAAAACCTATCTACGGAAAGCATATAGCTAACATCACACTTAATGGTGAGAAATGAGAAGATTTCTCGCTAAGACTGGGGACAAGGCAAGGATGTCTCCTCTTACCACTCCTTTTCAACATCATTTTGGAAGTCGTTGCAAATGCAGTAAGATAAGAAAAGTAAACAAAGATACACATATTGGGAAGTAAAACTGTCTCTGTTTGCAGATGACATTGTTGTTTATATAATAAATCTGAAAGAATGAACAAAAAAACTAATAAACAATTACAGTCATCTCCTGATAGTCATGGGAAATTTCTTCCAAAATTCCCTGCAAATACCAAAATCCAAGGGTGAAAATTTCTTCAGAAAGTGAATATATGAGAGAGAGCAAGCTAGAGAGTCTGATACCTAGACAGAAGTTACGATCTTGTGTAACGTAATCACAGAAGTAAAATCTTATCAGTCTCCATAGTGTATGGGTTCGAAGCAAGTCACAGGCTCTACCCACATTCAGGAGGATGGGATTACACAGGTCATGAATACCAGTCTGTGGAAGTAATTGGGGGTCCATTGTAAAGTGTGTTCACAATTGCGGAACATAAATTTTCATCATGAGGAAAATGTTTTACATCTAAATTTAGGTGGATAAAATTATAAAGTCTATCTTTTGAATACATCTGACTCAGGTGTTTTACTTCCTCACAGCTATCCCCCTCCCGCACATATCTCTGTCAATTTTCTTATATTAAAATCTCTCTATACAACCCTTACTGGGCAACTATTTATTGTCAAGGTCAGGAATGCTTTTTCTTAAACAGAAAAAAAAAATGGACTGTTGAACTATATCATATTGGTACAAATCAATGAAGAAGATATACAAACCTCTTCATTGGAGTTCTTAGGGTCACACTGCTGCCTACTGACATGAGTTGATTCCCAACTATTGAACAGATGGAGATTAATAGGCCAATGGCAAACCTAAGGTTTTTACTTGGCTGAAACTCCAGCATTGAGGTTTCATTGAATTGGCTATACCAGTTTAGAATTGTCCTTTTGAAAATTACTGTAATTTCTTCTTTTGAAAATGTCTGTTTATATCCTTTGGCCACTTTTAATTAGCTTATTTTTTTTTCTTGTTGAGATGTTTGAGTTCCTTGTAGAAAATGAATATTAGCCCTTTGTAGGATGCATAGCTTACAATTATTTCCTCACATTTTGTAGGTTGTCTGTTCACTGTGTTGATTATTTCTTTAGCGATACAGAAAATTTTCAGTTTAACTAAGTCCCATTTGTCAATTTTGTTTTGTTGCTTTTTGTTTTGTTGAGGCCGGAGTCATGAATTATTTGCCTAGACCAATGTCCAGAAGAATTTCTTTCTAGGTTTTCTTTTAGATTTTCAACAATTTTAAATCTTACATTTAATTCTTTAATCCATCTTTAGTTAATTTTTGAATATGGTAAGAGATATAGGTCTAGTTTCATTCCTCTGCACATGGCTCTACAACTTTCCCAGAACCCTTTGCAGAAGAGACTATCTCTTTTCATTGTTTATTTTTGTCAACTCTGTCAAAGATCAGTTGGCTGTAAGCATGTAGCTTTATTTCTGGGTTCTCTACTTCATTCCATTGAGATATATATATATATATATATATATGTCTATCTTTCTACCAGTACCACACTGTTTTGGTTACTATAGCCTTGTAGTATAATTTAAAGTCTAGATAATATGATGCCTCCAGCTTTGTTCTTTTTGTTTAGGATTGCTTTTGCTATTTGGGCTCTGTTTCGGTTTCATATGTGTTTTGCAGCAACATGAATGAAACTGGAGGTTATTATCTTAAGTGAAATAACTCAGAAACAGTCATATACTCTATGTTATCATTTATAAGCAAGAGCTAAATAATGTGTACATATAAACATGTAGGGTGGGATGATAGACATTAAAGACTTGGAAGATAGAAGGTTGAGAAGGGTTGAGGCATGAGAAATTACCTAATGGCTACAATGCATACTTTTTTGTTATTATTACACTAAAATCTCAAACTTCACCAATACATAATATATGGACCTTGTACCACCAAATCTGTAACAATACCAAAATAAAGAAAATGACTGTGAATTTTAAAAGGCTCTTACTATACAGCTAAAACAGTCAGAAAATAAATGATTATTCTCTTTTCTTTACAGATGAGGTTAAGTGGTGAATGGTTACAACATTATTCTACAATTGATAAATTTGTGGTTGGACCACTACAATGAATGTTATGATGCTCTGCCTAATCCCTCCTTTCACAAATGGGAAGGATTTGCTTTCAAATAAACAAAGCTATCTCACCTAAGTTTTCATTCCCTGCCCTTTCAGGCAGTCCATATCTAATAACTGGTCAGTATGAGAACATAAATATAAGCTTCCCTTCTCTCAACTGGAGTCAACTTTGAAGGTCAATCACAGCTCCAGAACTCGCCAGCAGTCCAAATGAAGTCAGAAGTCAGAGGCACCTGTCTCTCTACTCAAATTTTTCTTCCATCCACTTACTTCCTCACAGGTGTTGTTGCTCATAGCACTCCTCAATAAACTTCCTCCATACAAATTTTCATTTCAGAGTCTACGTGGGAAAACAGATCTATGGCAAAATCTTAGCTGTACTCTTCTAAAACTTGGATGTTGGAAGAATTTATCAATTTAGGAATCCTCAGCATGTTGCTTAAAATAGGGATGATGAAAATGATAATAGCAATGATAGTTGATAAAGTTTCGCTGTCCCCCCACCCAAATCTCATCTTGATTTTCCATATGTTGTGGGAGGGACCTAGTGGGAGGTAACTGAATCCTGGGGATGGTCTTTCCTGTGCTGTTATCATTATAGTGAATAAGTCTCATGAGAGCTGATGGTTTTATAAAGAGACGTTTCCCTGCACAAGCTTTCTCTTTACCTGTCACCATCCATGGTGACTTGCTGCTCCTTGCTTTCCGCCATGATTATGAGACCTCCCTAGTCATGTGGAATTGTAAGTCCATTAAACCTCTTTCTTTTGTAAATTGACCAGTCTTGGGTACGTCTTTATCAACAGCATGAAAACAGACAGGAAGCAACAATAAAATGAAGCAGGAGGCATAGGCAAGTTTTTAGGGTAGATGAGTTATAGTTATGTAGCAAATAGTATTTCTACCACGAGTATATCTATGCTAATTGCAATTATAAGGCCAATCACTGAATCACAAGATTAACAATATTGGTCAACATATGCAACAAATCCATTCTATCACTGTCTATAGTGCTCAGTTTGAAGTTTTATTTGCGCCACATCCGCTATAGTGAAAGCCATTAGTTACCAGGATGGCCCCCCCCCCAAAAAAAAAAAAAAAAAAAAGAAAAAAAAAAGCCTT
>NW_016807388.1:1418659-1421184 GCF_001698545.2 Rhinopithecus bieti | reverse complement strand
ATACCCATATTTCTTTAATTTCACCTGTCTTAATGCTTCTGAGGAAGTCTTTATTAAATCAAATGGATTTTTTTCTTGTTTCAGAAGTTTGAAAATCAGTGAATGAGTTGGAAAAGAGCTAGGTCAATGTCTATGGTTTAGTAATTTATTCAATGTCAACATATTTTTACTGCATGCCTCTTGATCCTACAGATGTTAAAAGAATATGAAAGAACCCTATGAACAACTTTAGGCCAACAAATTTGACAACTTACATAGAAATGTACAGATTTCTTAAAAAAACACAAGTTACCAAAACTGACACAAGAAGAAATAAAAATTCAAAATGCCCCAACACTTATTTGAAAATTAAGTTCATAATTAAAATTTTCACATAAAAAATGCTTAGGCCTTAATATCTTTAACAGTGAGTTCTGTTGAATATTGGAAAAGGAAATAATGTCCATCATATAAAAGAACTCTCAGAAAACAGGGGCTCGGCCTCTGAATCTCTAATACCAAAATATGACAAATACATAAATACATTACAAGAAAAGAAAATTACCAACAAACAACTCATGAACATAAACACAAAATCATTAACAAAATACAGCAAATTAATTTAGTAATTTGTACATAGAATAATACATCATGATGATGTAGAGCTTATTTCAGCAATACAAAGTTTATCAAATGAAAATCAATTAATGTAATTTCTATATTAATAGAGTAAGGCAGAAAAGCTATAAAATCACCTCAATAGATACAGTAAAATAAGTCAAATAATTCAACATCTATTCATTAAAACAATTACCAGCAAACTAGTAATAGAAGGAAATGTCCTGAAACTGATGAAGGACATCTACAAAAAAACTAAAGCTAACATTATTCTTAAGTGAGAAGCATTAAAAGTTTCAATCAAAGACTGAAAACAAGGCAAATATTTCCACTCTCTTCACTATTCAACATTGTACTAGGTACTGGGAAAACAATAAAAAAACACAGAGCAAAATGAGCAAACATCCTTCTATCAAAATTTTACATGCTTTGATATAATGAGAAATAAAATATGACCTTCAATAAAGTATGAGAATATATCTAGTTGTTTTAGTTTAGGGGTATAAATGTGTCTCAAAATTCATATGTTAAAATCCGAACCCCAAAGGTTATGGTGTTGGGAGGTGGAGCCTTTTAGAGGTGAGTGGTCCATAAGGGCAGTGCTCTCACGAATAGGATTAGTGTCCTTACAAAAGAGGCTCAAGGGAGACCCCTTATCCCTTCTACCATGTGGAGACACAGCAAAAGGCACCACCTATGAACCAGAAAGTTGGTTCTTACCAGACATCAAATCTACCAGTGTCTTGATCTTGGAATTCCCAGCCTCCAGAACTGTGAGAAATCGATTATTGTTGTTTATAAGCCACCCAGTATAATCCATTCTGTTACAGCAGCAGCCTAAACAAACTAAGACAGACACCCCCTGGATAGATCACTTATTACCATTTGACTTGTATAAAGAAACATGCTCCAAACTAATATAACATAGATAATCTCCTGGCTGCATCATTACAAATGGAAACTGAAAAATATTCAACAGCTCAGATGTATGCCATAATCATAAGCCTTCTAGATTATCCATTTGTTATCTATATACTATTGAATTAAAAACAAAATGAAAAACAACACACACACACTATTTCTGAACTTACTGCTCTTTGAAAGCACATATCTTATATCTGAGAATAATCAAGTGCATGTCCATACCAACTCTGAAAAGAATAGGTCTATTCAATATGCAAGCTTTCAGAAAATATGCATGCCCATGATGAGGCCTATGTGAGGTGCAAAGCTCCAATTACCATAGTACAATCAAACTTGCATTTAATTCCTTTATACCTCTCCCAGACCGCACATGAAGCACTTTCGGAATCTAATTGGCATGAAAGGCAGGATAAACTATACACAACAAATTGGGTATGAAACAATGTCCATTAAGATTATCCTCATTCCACAAAAGGGTTGTTTGGAAGTTTTTAAAAAACTCTGAGGGGTTTGAAGTCTTCCTTAATTGACGAGTGCAGTCTCTTGGCTGAGTTTTCTGAGGGTTGTTTGGTTATGACTTGATGCTTTTCCTAAACATGCTACACTTTGTAATAGGCCTTTTTTATATTAAGAAAAAAAAAAATGGCATTACAATCAAGGCTGTTCAAGAAGATGATCAATTAGTCTTTTGAAAATGAGGTTATTAGGGGGGGCGGAGCAAGATGGCCGAATAGGAACAGCTCCAGTCTCCAACTCCCAGCGCGAGCGACACAGAAGACCGGTGATTTCTGCATTTTCAACTGAGGTACTGGGGTCATCTCACTAGGGAGTGCCGGACAATCGGTGCTGGTCAGCTGCTGCAGCCTGACCAGCGAGAGCTGAAGCAGGGCGAGGCATCGCCTCACCTGGAAGCGCAAGGGGGAAGGGGATCCGTTTTCCTAGCCAGGGGAACTGAGACACACAACACCTGGAAAATCGGGTAACTCCCACCCCAATACTGCGCT
>NW_016807388.1:1356577-1417632 GCF_001698545.2 Rhinopithecus bieti | reverse complement strand
AAAAAAAAAAAAAAAAAAAAAAAAAAAAAGAAAATGAGGTTATTAAAATCAGATCATTTTATTAAGCTTGGATACAAATTACAATGGAAGAACAACAGATGCTTTGAAACAAAACCCATATTAGCTATGTTCCATTTATCCAAAAACACTACTGAAAGAAATCTGATTTCATAGATGATCAATAGTAATTCCCATCAAGTGTTAAATATTATTGTTTAAAAAGTAATGTCCTCCAGGAAGAAATTCCATAGTGCTTATATTCTGAATGGAGTTGTTTGTCATCCTCTGGCTGTCAGGGCACTTATCACTTATTTCAATTACTTATTTCAATTATTTGTTTGCTTGGTTCTTATTCTTAAAGAACTTCAAGCTCCTGAAACAACTGTCATAGTGGTCCTTTCGTGTACTAATCCTTAGTACAGGTTCTACTTCATAGTATGCACTCATATATTATTATGGAAAGAAGGAGGGATAAGAGGAATGGGAGAAAGAAAGAAAGGCAAGATGAAAATGGGGAAAAAAATAGGCTTTCACTAGGCTGATTTAATTTTTAAAAAGTTTAGTTCATAATGGAGTCCAATTTTTTTCTAAAATTGTCTCCTCATGGGACTCTCTGAGGCTATTTATTAAAATAATAGTTTTCATCTCTATGAGATACTTTCCATCAACATATAAACAAATGATTATATTTACCATATTAAAAAACAGAAATAAAACTATATTTATTTCTTTTCTTTTCTCTGCTTCCTATCATCTTAGTTATATGATCAAAGAGGTTGCATAGCTTCCCCAAAGGCTCCACATGCAACAATTAAGGTGAAGCCTAAACACTAGAACTGGGTCTCCTGTCCTTATGCTCTTGTATTACTCTAAACACACATGGAGCAAGACAAGGGGATATGATCACACAATGAGATCATCTCCGGCATCCCCCCTCACTTCTTCCTGCAAGGCTTGACTCTGAGCTGCTTTCCTGGCCAGACTACAACGGCAAAGCCATCTGTTTTGTAATTTTATTCTTTCACTTGGCTTCCGTGTAGTGGACTTTTCTAATTCAACTACCAGACTAATCTGAAGGGAGAGACCAGCCTATTTCTCCACCAGGATGCGTTCAGTGTGCAGATTTAGGGGTAAAGTGTCTTGGCTCTCCATGACTATGGAAGAAAGCACCTATTCTTAAGCTTGGCATTGGAGATTCATCTTGGCCAGGTTCCAAGCTATAACTCCGATATTACTTTCTCTGCCTCTAATTCTGCTCTATCTGTGCCTATAGTAGCCTAAGAATGAATATGCCCTAAAAGCAAGCCTTATCTAATTATTGTTACGAAGTGGTCCATGAATAGCCAAGCTTTCTCATTCTTCTCGTTGGATACTCTAAAATACACATTTACAGTGGCTCCCAGAGCCTCTTTATAGCATCAAGTTTTAGTTGCCCACAATGTTAATTTGCCTAATAACTTATACTTTACTGGCCATCTTCCCATCCCACTCTCACTTCCCCACTTCCTTTCCACTATTTCTGTGTTTATATCCCAAAATAAATTAATTGCACTTTAATCCTTGCCTCAGAGCTTGATTCTGAGATAAAAATTAAAGAATAAAAAACACTTTCAACTGCAAACTTATATTCCAGCTGGGGATTACACATCTCCATTTGGATGCTTAATAGGCACTTCAAATTTTACATGCCCAAAACTGAATGCTTGATTTTCCATTTCCTGGAAACGTTTATTACATCTGTTTTCTCTTCTCAGTTGATGGCAACTCTGTCTTTACTGTAGCACAGTCTCCAGCCTCTAAATCACTGTTGACTCATCTCTATTTCTCACAGTCTAAGAGTTCCCTACCCCGTTTAACTTGCTCCAACTTTTTTTCTTACAGTACTTATTATCTTGTATAATATTATATAATCTAATTATACATTATGTGATGTTGTTACTGTCTGTCTCACTCTGCTAGAATGTAAACTCCCTGAAGGACTAAATTTCTATCATGTTCATTGGACATGACTTTGCTTTTTATACATTCATAGTCTAGTTTATGTCCAGTGATTTTTTATACTTGAGGAATTTTAGATTTATTTATTTTTATGGAAACATGTGTTTATGTGAGTATTTCTACATAGATAATTGTGAAATTAGAGTGAAAGTGGAGACAAATAAAACTAATAATATTGGTGGGCGGGATCTACGGGCACATGAGAGAAAACATTGGCCGGGCGTGGTGGCTCACGCCTGTAGTCCCAGCACTGTGGGAGGCTGAGGCGGGTGCATCATGAGGTCGGGAGTTTGAGACCAGCGTGACCAACATGTTGAAACCCCGTGTCTACTAAAAATACAAAAATTAGCTGTGCATGGTGGCGGGCGCCTGTAATCCCAGCTACTCAGGAGGCTGAGGCGGGAGAATCGCTTGAACCCTGGAGGCGGAGGTTGCCGAGATCCAAGCTCATGCCCCTGCACTCCCGCCTGGGTGCCAGAGCACGACTTCCATCTCATAAAAAAAAAAATGAGATATAACAAATAAAATAATAATAAAAAAATTTAAAAGCAACAATGGTAGTTGATTTCAAGATACACACACACTCACACCCACACACACACACACCACACACACACACGGGTAGATGCCTCATTAACATAATATATTTTTCTTTATATTAAGTTAGAATGATGAATAGTTGGGGTACTTGGTAAAATATTCTCAATGCAATATGATAATGATACATCATCAAGGGAGATCATGTTCTAAATCTTCAAGAGGAAATTTCTGGAAAGCCATCACATTATTGAAAACAAAAAACAAACAAACAAAAAAAAAAACACTAAAAGAAGAGCTCCCTTTTACCTTTTATTTTAAACCAAAAAGGCCAAAGTTACTTTTCGTTATGTCTTTGTTATAAATTTTGAAATTTTAGCTGTTTCTCAGAGGCATGCATTTCTACTTCTCCATTTAAATAGTGGAACTATATTAAACACTGAATCGGTATCTAGTGTTTGCTTTTCTTTGCTTGTTTGTTTTGCATGTTGGTGATGTTTTGGTTTTATGAAATAGTATTGCTTGATTTACTCTTAGGAAAACAGATTTTATAATGAATTTGTATGTTGGCTTAGCAAAAGCTAAAAATACAGAGGTTGATTAAAGTATTGAATTCTGTTATGGAAACAAAAATAGTATGATGTAATCAAATAATACCCAGTTAAGATAAGTAAGTTGGCAAATTAGGTAGCTACTTACGTTTTGTGTTTTCAGTGACAATCAATGTCTCATTTACCCCCATACATCCCTCTGTTTGACTTTATTTTAATCAAATCTTCATCTGTAGAATTAACCTGAAATCATGTTTTCTAAATTCTCATCCAATCTATGATTCTTATTTAGAGGATTCCCAACAGTTTAAACCCAAACCCTTTAAAAGAACCTCTAGTGACTCAAAGATGCACTCTTCTTAAAAAGTAATAAGTGCTAGCGTGTGATTAAAGGAATGTGGGCTTTGCTTTCACCATACCTGTGTTCAATTACTCCTATAGATCATTGTGGACTTTGTATGACAGTGAGAAAAAAAAAAAAAAAAAAAAAAAACTCATTAGCTGTAAATTTGACTTCTTGAACTTCAATTTCCTCAACCATAAAGTGAAGGCAAAATGCTTTGTGTGGGATGTTACGAAGAATGCAATATATGTAATGTGTGCCTGACCCACAGAAGGTATTCAATAAATGGTAAATATCATGATTACTCATTTCTGCATCTCTTTCATCTCTCCACTTGTTTCACAATTGAGAATATTTTCCTTTTTATTACTTAATAAGCCCTAGACAACAGTGCTGCTTATTAGAAGTCTATTTCTTATTTCAGAAAACCATTTGCCTTTCCTAAACAACTGTTAAATTTCTGCTTCCCATTTACTAATACGTAACTCATCAATTTCTGAATCTCCTTGAATTACCAAAAGCTCTAAAGGTTTTAAGTTCTATCGGTAGCAATTATATGGCTCCTACGGTTACTGTATTTATGTTTTTATACTTAAACTGCAATGCTAGCTGGCAACAAGCTTTTTTGTTGCCATTTTTGGTCAACCATTTCAACCTTTTATTAGAACTGTCAGGATGTAATAAATGACATTAAAATTGTACATGGTTCACTAAAAAGTGAAGAACTATTATTTTAGACAAAAAAGGATAATTTAGCCCCCGTCTATGTTTATCTTTGCATTCTCCTTAATAAAGGTGTTTACCGAGCAAAATAAAGGGTAAATATGATTATGAAACAGGTTGTCCTACTAGTTTTTATGTCCTTTATACACATTTCATAAGCAAGCTACAAATACTTCACTTGATTGAAGCAAGATCTCTAAAAGTCATATACCTGATAATATGTTGTTAGTCTAATTTGAGTTATAGCAGTGCTATAGATACTAAAAGACTATTTGCTTAAAGTCTCATAGCAGTTTTATTTTCACAAATTTATTGCACATTTGGTGTGAATTGATGAGATATTAAGTCAGACATAATCATTGAATTAAGAGGAATTTTTTTTTCTGTAACCTTCCAGGGACACGTTGACTCTGAGATATACACCAGGTATTATTTTCAGAGTTCTGTATAACTTCAGTTTAGTTTGTGTAACACTTCTTAACAGCCTGAAGACTTGCTTCTCTTGTCAGGTAAAAACTAAATTCCCCTCATCCATTATTAAAGATTGTTTATCAAGATGCTGCAGATGAATTAGTATAAGCCTTATCATCCAGTATAGCCCAGCTGGATACCTTAGCTGGAAGGGGTTCTTGAAATTAAGCAGCTTAGTAATGATAAGGAAAAAATCATTCATTCTTGTTTTCCCCAGATTCCAGAAAATAAATCAGCAAAAAAAAAAAAAAAAAAAAAGTTTTGAGAGGCAAACATCTGAGAAGGAAATAATTATACCACAATTGGTGCACCATGCCTGCACCTGTCATTTATAACCCTGAATAATACATTTTACTTTCCTTATATCTTGGCATATACTGAAATTGAATATATTCATTTTTGTCTTCTTTAATTCTTTTGAAATGGTTATTATTTGGGTAGCTTTGAGTGTTGCTAGTCCTTCTGAAGACAGCATCAAGAAGAAATCTCTTAAGGTAACTCTTGCTTCAATATTAGACAAGTATAAGCTATTCAAAGTAACTACAAGGTAGAAAACATTTTTCCACAGGTCTCGAACTACATTTTCTTTTGGAATAACATTCCATGATGCTTATTTGATTTCAAAAGGCGTTGATGATAGACTTGTCTAAAGATCCATTTCCCATCATGTATGTGCCATAAAGCAATGCCTAACTTTGTCAAAACAAGGTTGTAAAATTTAGAATAAAAAAGAAAGAATTTCAGTGTAGAAATTAAATTCTATTAGTCACTACTTTTTGAGTATACAATAAGGAATGAATAATCAGATAACATTTTAAATCTTAACGAAGAGATGAGCTTTAAAAGTACACATTTGCTTTTATTCTTCTCTTTTCCTGAACAAGTTTTTAATCCCTTCTGATGTTCTGTTTTTTTCCTTTGATACTAAAAATTACACCTGCCAGCTGAAATGTTGTAGAAACCTACTTACACAGTCAATTCTAACTCCCTGCTATTTTCAAAAGAAAAAAAACCAAATTTCCAGAATATAATACGGAAAGGTGTGGAACTCTGCAGTGTTTGATGATAATTATTTGTTTATAATTATACCCCACTCTAAACTGAATTAAAGAAGAAAAGGTACATTTTAAAAGACTGTTTTCAAGCTTATTTTAAAAGGTCAATCATTAATATACTTTCTCTGGAATAAGCTAGTTGCTGCTTCATTCATCATCATATTTAGTTTAGAACTTCTTGACAAATTAGGGAAACTGAGAAGCTTATTAGGTAATCTAGTTCTCAATGTCCAATAAAACTACTTATTTACATTCTTCTGTCACCTAGAGGGCATCCTAGGCCAACCATCCACCCACCAATCTGCCAGCTGACTGCAGCCACATGAATAAGCATGGCAGAAAAGATTAGGAAAATAATTGCCCTCATGAAATTGCTCACTCAGAAAATCCTGAATAAATAAATAGCTGTTGTTAAGTCCTATGTTTTAGCATAGTTTTTTTATACAGCAAAAGTTAACTGATACATGGCATTTAAACTAGCCTCTTTTGTTTTTACCAATATCAGTGCCGTTATCACACAACCTCCCCCTGAAAGAAATGAAAATGATTAAATAATGTACCTAAACATCTCTCTTAATGCAGGCTTCAGATTACCTTTGTATTGTAAGGATTATGCTATTTGCTATGAAACATCCAATTTGAGTTTGCAGTTACTCATTGAAAGAACCTATTAGAAAAAGAACATATGCAATACATCAATTTGTAAACTACTCCTCTCATTACAAAGCAAACAAGAAAAGCCTTCACTTCATCCAGATTGTACCTTCTTTCGTGAATAAAGAATGCAAATCCTGCCTTGGGTTTGCAAACCAACCAAGACCTTTCCATCCAGCTGAGCCAGGTGTTAAAGTCACTTTGCATATAATTTCAACTATATTAATCAATGTAAGTATTCATGTCTATTTCCTTACAAAATTACTTTCTCCTTCCAAACTGAACATACTAAGAAGATCAAAAGGCAAATTATCCTAAAATGATATATTCTCACCAAATGTCAGTGACTGCTGGAGTAAGCTGAAGCCTCCAGACTTTGAATCTCATGGCCTTTTACTCCTTTATTTTTCTATGTCATAGACTTGAATCCATCTGTGCACATTTACTTACTTTTCTTGCATCAATCAATATTTCAGTCTTTAAAAAGGCTTCCATATCTCATTGAAAATCTTTATAAATTAATGTGTAGTTAGAGATATTTCTTAAATAAGATGAACAGATGCCAATGGAATAAACAATAATTCTTGTGTTTTTATTTAAATATAAGTCAGATAACTGAATAAGCTCTGTGTCAAAGCAGCCATTCAAATATGTCTTTCAAGCATATTTTAACTTCCATTTAGATAGGGTCACTAAATAGGGACAGCTTCCTTTACTCCCCCCAATTTTGGCAGCCTCTTTTTGACCTCAAATATATTAGGTCTTGCCTACAGTATAGAACTCTACCATCCTACATCCAATTATATGAGGTTTACATTTTATTATGACAAAGACTATTAAGGTAATTTAAAGCAATTTTATTTGTTTAGATCTTTTGATTTTACTATGGTCTTATTCCTAGATTTCTCTCTGTTTTCAAAAGTTATCTGACCTTCAAATATTACTATCAGATTAATAGCCAATAATAACAATGTTCAGGATTTTTTTTACATTGTAAACATCAAGTGTTAGGCCCACTTGAATTTCTAAAATAATAAAACATTTCAAACTAGCAAAGAGGAAGAAATCATGGTTCTTATATAGTTGTGTTACTTTACGAAATCAATCATAGTGGGATCATGCTTTATCGCCTTTTTTTTTTTTTCGAGTTAACTTTAAGTATTCTACACTAAAATCCCACAAAAAGATAATTCCACCCTGAAACAATATTTCTCAGTTTCAGGTATTTCTGAATTTCTCTCAGTAGCCTATGTGTTTTTACTGGTGACAGATTTATTGTAATTCTTGATCTATTTTCTAAATAGGCATATAAATTTTGCATTCAGGAATATTAAAATATAAAATTATAATGAAAATTATGGTGAAAATTGCAAGACCACCAAGAAAATAATTTTTTAAGTTGGAATTAATCATAGTGGAATTTAGAACCATTCTGAATATTACCATATCTATTTCCATTGCCAAAGCTTCTCCACTGAGCTTCTGGATATTTGCATATCAGAAGTACCTCCAGCTAAACTTTTTCAAAACAAAGCTTATATTTACTACGCTTTCCTATATTTCCATATATTTTTATTGTCCCCATGTTGGTATGTTCCATTACCATCTACCCAATTACCCATGTTAGGAATCTGAGAGTCATTCTTGAATTCTACCTTTCTTTCCTTCTGTCATCTACATGAAATCAATCACTAAGTTTTGCTCATTTTGTCTCCTGAAGGTCTCTTTGATGCATTCATTCTCACTGCCTGTTACTTCTACTCTAGTCCAAGGTAGTCATTCTCCACCTCGATTAATGTATTTCAGCTGATACCCTTACTTTCTCTCTTCCTCCCCTCCAACCTACCATATCCAGAAAACACAAATATGATTGTGTAACCCCCTCCTTCAATACTTCCAAGGCCACTGCCTTTTAGATTTAACTTCCAATGACTTCATAACGCCTTTGTGATCTTGCGCACCTTTGTCTGCGTTCTTATCTTGCAAGCCTCTCTCTGGTATTCTACAATCTTCACTGAATTTCTCTCCGTTTTGGTCCATGTCATATTCTGTCACACATAAAAGGCCTTCTCATATGTTGATTCCTCCTATGGACGTTTCTTACTCCCCCTTATTAATTTGTTTGATTTATGTGTTCCATGATTCTCTCTTACACACATGCTTGCATGTGCACACACCACAAACATATATACTGTCCTGTAAGATAGAGAAGTTACCTCTGTTCAGGCACTTTCTGCTACCTCTACCACACAACTTCCTATACTGTGTTTTTAAATGTGTATTTCCTACAATAAACAGAAAGTTTCAGAAAGTTGGAAATTGTGTTTTATTTCCAATTACTTATTGAATGCTTATAAAAATGCCTGCTGTATGTTAGGTATCAAAATGTACTGAATAAAATAGCAAACAGAGGTGGTGCATTAATACATCCCATAGACAGTCTGTCTTAAATAATGCATGGCTTACATAAGGTTTCAACCAATAATAAACTGTAGATAATGCATAGAAGAGTTTGTGCACAAATCCCTAAACACCTTGTATGCCATATTTCTAAACTACTAAAGACATAATATTCTATGTTGCTAATCGAAAAGCACTTCAAATGCTTTAGATACCATATTTAGTAATGGCAAAAAAAAAAAAAAAAAAACCAGCTGTGAAATTTTTCTATAAAAAACTACCTACTCATTCATGGCAGTGGGTTACAGAGGTGTCTGCAAATAATACTAAAGCTTATTTTATCATTGAAGATCTCTGAATTTGCTTTAATATCTTGGCAAATATTCAGCTGAGATGATATATTCATATGCCATAAAGTGTGGAAAATATAATTTGTACATAGCTCAAAATTTTAAGACACGCTATCAAAAGGCCAATTTGTGTATGATTGAGACTGAATATAGTACCTCTATAATGTGTAATTTGAGGAACTATGTTTATTTATGGGCCTAACTGATGTTCAAAGTCTATTGTGACCTCCTTGAAGAAAGGGATTATACCTTAATTATAGTCTCTTAGAAAACAATGAGAACTCAATATACGTTACACAATGAAAGAAGGAAACACAGCAATACAGAAACAGAAATGCACAGACATACAATAACTAAATAAGCTAAATCAAGTGCCAGAATAATACACCAACGATACCAAATGAACAGTTGGAAGAACTGATGTGTGTGTTCTTGGCCTTCTAGACTACTGGAATCTATGTAGGTTAATATGCTTTAATTTAAACTTAATTATAAGAAAACCAAAAGTTCCAGACAGACTTTTCTTTGATAACAGCTTTTGTTGCATGGAAATGTGATAAACACTTCTTAGAGTTCACCTTCTTTTCTGAGCACTTAGAGGTTTACACATCTCTAAACCCATAAACTTAGGCTCAGCTATATAAGTATCTCTAGTCAATGCTTTGTAAGCAAATATAATGTGTGTCACTAAAAGATTAAATAGTTAATTTTAGTGAGAGTGTTTTTTGTTTTCTTGATGCATCAAGGAGTTCCCACAATCTTAATAGTACATACTACATGATGGAAGAAGTGATTCTGTTTGTCTGTAATACTGAGTGGTGTCATGGAGGACATTTGTCTATAACTACAAAGGTTTTGATAACAAATAAGACTTTTGTTAAGTCTCTGGAATTTAGGGGTCTTTGTTATCACAGAGTAACCTAAACTAGGACTATTACAGCTTAAATTTGCAATTACCAGAGGTACTCAAATTGCCCAAATGCAATAGTAAACTTACCAAGGAAGAGAAAGTTTCCAGAAATCTGAAAGTACTTTCATTTCACCTTTCTGAGACTGCATTGCCTGAAGATTTTAGTCTAAAAGAGTCTCTTCTTGAGCATAAAGTGACTCAATGTCTATATAAGTCTTTAATTACCTTGATATTTAACAGATGAAGTAGAGAAGTTAATATAGACAATGAATGCAATCTTAAGCAGCTACCCCAGGGAGGTACAAAACTTGGTTGCTAGTACTGGTGACCTTTAACTAACAGAAGAATGGTATAGCACTGGTCACCTTAGGGATTTAATGTGGTTGTTTAAGAAGAGATTGCCTGTTGAAGGTGGCCTTTGGCAGCTATTGCTGTATTTATGCTAGCAGCGATTCAGCCAACACTGACTTTATGTTCCAAAAATGTAGACCAAAATAAAATGAACTACTGTATTTTTTACTAAAGAAAATTAGAAAATTCTATTGCCAGTAGGTTAGAACTTCAGACTAAAATAAACCTTAAGTAAAAATTATGTTTTCTCCAATTAGAAAGCTTTGATCCACAGAGTACCTTGTTTAAGGTCAGAGGCAGATCCAAGATGAGAACTCAGATCTCCAAATTCCCAAGCCAGTGTAGGCCAATCAATATTTAAGGAATGATGACTAAGACATACTTCAAATTTTTATTTTAAGTTCTGAATCATAAAATTCTAGCCTTAATTTTTGCTTTTTGAGTCATATATATAATGAAACTTGACCTAGCAGGGTAAGTATCAATCTTTCACAAATAACCAAAGCAAGATAGAAAAAGCTGAATAATCCATTGATATTAACATATCAGGCTCATAGCTCTGGACAGTACATTATCCCCAAAGGGAAATGACAAATGAAAATGCAAGTCTGAAATGTTCGACCTAACCCCCTTCATCCTTTAGGTCTCAATTGAAATGAACACTCCTGCAGGAAAACTGTCCCTGGTCCTCTATAGAATGCAAAAATGGCTTCCTGGACATACAATCATTACAATTCCAGAGAGTACTATACTTGTTCCATTGTCATAATCTTCAAATTCTTAGTAATTTTTGAATAAGAGGCTGAAATTTCATTTTGCATGGCGCGCTTGAAATTATATGGCCAGTCCTAATATTGTGTTTCTTTGCTCTGGTGTTTGCACTGAGAACACCTTGCATTTCTCCTTCATAGCATGACTATATTTAATTATGTAAGATCTTGCTTGCTATTTCTTTCCACTTTTATAGTGTCAGCTCCAGGAAAACAAAAAGTAAGTTTTATCTATTTCACCTTTTTATTCATTCTGCTTAGTGGAGTTGCTGGATTAAAACAGCTTTGACTGGAGGCATCACGCTACCTGACTTCAAACTATACTACAAGACTACAGTAACCAAAACAGCATGGTACTGGTACCAAAACAGAGATATAGACCAATGGAACAGAACAGAGCCCTCAGAAATAATACCACACATCTACAGTCATCTGGTCTTTGACAAACCTGACAAAACAAGAAATGGGGAAAGGATTCCCTATTTAATAAATGGTGCTGGGAAATTTGGCTAGCCATAAGGAGAAAGCTGAAACTGGATCCTTTCCTTACTCCTTAAATAAAAAATAATTCAAGATGGATTAGAGACTTAAATGTTAGACCTAATACCATAAAAACCCTAGAAGAAAATCTAGGTAGTACCATTCAGGACATAGGCATGGGCAAGGACTTCATGTCTAAAACACCAAAAGCAACGGCAGCAAAAGCCAAAATTGACAAATGGGATCTAATTAAACTAAAGAGCTTCTGCACAGCAAAAGAAACTACCATCAGAGTGAACAGGCAACCTACAGAATGGGAGAAAATTTTTGCAATCTACTCATCTGACAAAGGGCTAATATCCAGAATCTACAAAGAACTCAAACAAATATACAAGAAAAAAACAAACAACCCCATCAAAAAGTGGGCAAAGGATATGAACAGACATTTCTCAAAAGAAGACATTCATACAGCCAACAGACACATGAAAAAATGCTCATCATCACTGGCCATCAGAGAAATGCAAATCAAAACCACAATGAGATACCATCTCACACCAGTTAGAATGGCAATCATTAAAAAATCAGGAAACAACAGGTGCTGGAGAGGATGTGGAGAAATAGGAACACTTTTACACTGTTGGTGGGACTGTAAACTAGTTCAACCATTGTGGAAGACAGTGTGGCGATTCCTCAAGGATCTAGAACTAGAAATACCATTTGACCCAGCCATCCCATTACTGGGTATATACCCAAAGGATTATAAATCATGCTGCTATAAAGACACATGCACACATATGTTTATTGCGGCACTATTCACAATACCAAAGACTTGGAACCAACCCAAATGTCCGTCAGTGACAAACCGGATTAAGAAAATGTGGCACATATACACCATGGAATACTATGCAGCCATAAAAAGGGAAGAGTTTGTGTCCTTTGTAGGGACATGGGTGCAGCTGGAAACCATCATTCTTAGCAAACTATCGCAAGAACAGAAAACCAAACACCACATGTTCTCACTCATAGGTGGGAATTGAACAATGAGATTACTTGGACACAGGAAGGGGAACATCACATACTAGGGCCTATTGTGGGGAGTAGGGAAGGGGAGAGGGGAGGGATAGCATTAGGAGATGTACCTAATGTAAATGACGAGTTAATGGGTGCAGCACACCAACATGGCACCTGTATACATATGTAACAAACCTGCACATTGTGCACATGTACCCTAGAACTTAAAGTATAATAAAAAAATAAAAATAATAAAAAATAAAACAGCTTTGATAAAAATCTGCTGATAAATATACAGATGAATAAATCAATAAACTGTTTCATTTTTAGTAAATGGATAAATAAAAGAAAATTGGAGAACATTTTTGATTTGAATAGAATGGTAGGCAGCCTGGAGATTTTTGGGGAGGTTCAAAAAATGACAGCAGATATATAGAGGGAGTAAAGTATCATGAGTTATAAATGTCAAGCAAAAAAGTTTGTGCTTGTCATATGTGGAAATACAGAAGTTCTCATGAGCTTTTAAGTTACAAAATGATAACACAGTTAGTGCCTATATTTCTAGGTTGAATTTTATACCATGAATACATGGTATTCCTCTGCTTCTCTAATAGGAATAAAATGCCATGGTATATTTTACTATTTGTTAACAAATTCCATTCACCATCAACTATGCAACAAGTTTTACTGACTTAATCCTCACAAAAATCCTTTAATGCTGGTTCCAAATTTTTCAAAAAAAGGAAATTGAAACTTTAAAAGATTCACTAATTTTCCCAATGTAACATCAGAAGAGGAAGTTATGGAATTTGGGAACAGGTTTCTTTGAGAAAATTACCAAAATTTTCCTACCATTTAAAGATGTGTTATCAGCTTAAGCCTTTACTTTTTAAGTGAATATTTAACTACTTTGTATAAACTAGCTCTGTGTAACTATTGGAAGAGAATCACACAGGTAAAACATGCTTAGGACCAGCTACATGTTCTATTGAGAACATTTTCTAGATGAATTAAATCTCAAAGAATTTAAAGGATGTCTCTGGAAAGTTTCACTTTTTGTCAAAGTCCTGGAGGAAGATAAGGAACTTTGAGACGATTTTTCACCAAAGGTACTCCAATTACAACCGTATTAACTTTTTTCAGAGAGAAAATTAGAGGAGAGAGAGTAGAAAAGACTTAGGGCCATAGCAATACTGCGTAATATCTTTTTAAACACTGCAGTGTTTAAAGAAAATGGAGCTCCAATTAAATTAAAAAGACATAAAACAGTTCAATTTGATAATTTCACCTAGTTAAATCATAAAATAATTAAAATAAAATATTCAAATCCAATCACTTTGAGATAGTTCTTGGCATAGGCCTCTGAGTAAATGTTCATGCTCGTCTTTACCCAGAAGTTTACTGTTATTATAGATAGTTTTATATCATTACTACTACTATAATTAACCATTAATTGAATGTGCATTATGCTGTCTTCTCTCACTTAGATACTAGCTGTGGTCCTGCTACACAGATGTCAGAGAAAGAAAGATATCACTTAAAACCCTCAGCAGGTTGGAAATAAACATGATATGAAATTTGGATGAATAATCTGGTTGCCCTCCATAAAGAATACAAAGTCTTCACTTCTATATACCAAAATAAATTCAATTTTATTAAAGGGCTGCCTTTCTTAAAAAACAAAGAAAGCATAAAATTACTAGGTTATTAGTATAGGTTTGAGGATCAGAACAGCTAAGATTTCATTTCAGCTCCACTTCTTATTAGATGTGTGATGTTAAACAACATAATTTATCTCTCGCCCTAGTCTTTTAATCTCTAGAGATTATAATTTATTTTATAAAGTTGTTATAAAGGATTAAATTAGATAACACATGTAAAGTTCTTAGTATTTTCTGTAGGTTTATAAGTATACAGTTATGTTAATATCACTATTATATTCAATCAATATGAATCTGCCCTCATAGATTACTTTGTCATTTTAATGTAACAAATTTAAATAGAAATATGAGGTAAGAGAAATACTGTTATTGATTTTAATGTCAAAACATTATTTAAATAAGGCTCAAGAAAAAAGTCAAATTTCTACTTGCCATTATTTGTACATACATGCATTAATTTTTTTTACTTTATTGTGACAAAATTTATATACATTTGGAAATCACAGATATTAAGTGCATAATTTGATGGGTCTTAACACATGTATAAACCTGTGAAGCCAACACTTCAATGAAGATGTAGAATAGTCCCATCATCCCAGAGAGTTTTCTCATAGCCCTTTCCTGTCAATCTTCACACTCCAAAAGAAATCACCATTTTAATGCCTATCTTAATGGCTTTGTTTATGGATTTTATATAATAGGACTCACATATTTAGTACTCTTTTTTTTGAATGGCTTATTTCCTTAATATCATTTTCTTGAGATTGAGTCATGGTGTTCTATCTATTGCTGGTAATAATATTTCATTGTATGAATACATTACACAATAGTTTATTTATTCCTATACTGATGGACATTTTCCCCATTTTCTTTTCTTGAATTTCTTAAATATGTTCACAATGGGGTTTTAAATTTCTAGTCTTCTAATTTTATCAGGTGGAGCATCTCAGGATCTATTTATATTGACTACTGCTTTTCTTATGTTGTATTTTGTGTTATACGTTTCTGCTTTGTCATATACTTATGAATTTATTATTGTATGCTTAGATAATATAGATACTACATTTAGAGCCTCTGTTACACTGTCTTTATTGAAAAAGTATTATGTTTTAGTCTGGCCAACAGAAATAGTTCTAGCAAATCTTTTCTATACTTTCACACTGTTTTTTGTTTTTCCCTGGCAATATTTTAAGAAAATTATTATAGACAGAAATAATGAAAGAATTATACAGTGATGGTAGTATATGAGTGAAAACTCAAATCCCATCATTTTGAGATAGTTCTAGGCAACAACCTCTTATATACCTCTCATGTGAGTGAAAATTCATATACCGCCATTTTTTACAATTGTCAAAACTTTGCTATGTTGATTTGGTTTTACATCTATTTATCTATCCATATGTCATTTGTTGATACATTTCAAGGCGAGGTGCAAGCATCAGTAACCTTCACATCTAAAAAGTTCAGCATTTCAGGCTTGTTTATTAATATGGAACTACATTGCTATTTGTCCTTAGTCTTGAGAGCATATCCCTTCCTCCAGGGTGTTGTCATTACTGTCAAGGTGGGGATTTTCTATAGCCAAAATTGAAGGTTTGAGGTTCTCACCAAGATTACTCTGACTGTAATATATCTAATGTCTCCCGGCACTGTATGACCACTAGTGTCTGTTCAGATCTCAGTTACACAGTAGCCACTATCTTTGTGGCATCTTACTGTGTGTGTATACTCAGTGCAGAGTAGTGTTTAGGAAGTTCTTTCTTATGCAGACATATTTTATAATCTCTCTACACAGCTCTCTTCTCTTTATACAATGCCTCATTAACACTAGCTGCTTCAACACCCTAGAACTTGTCACCCTTGAAGTTTAACTCAAACAAAATCTTGTGCTCTGCTTCGACTTCAAACTCTTGCTTTAACAGCTAAACCAGCACTGTTTAAAAGAACCTCCTGTGATAATTAAAAAAAAAAAAAAAAAAAGTCCAATTCTACGCTGCTCAATATGGAAGCCATGAGCAACACATTGAGCACTAGAAATGTGTATTGTTTGCAGCATTAGATTTATAATTTTAGCAAATTGCTGCATAATCATTTGGCTTTAAGAAAGAAGACCAAAGCAGCAGTCCAGCTGGAAGCTGATTCCCTCACCTTCCTTTGTGCTGTCTTTGATCTTGTATTTCCCTTTATCATAACATTTGCAACCTATAATTTTGTTACTGTTACTAGACTGCTAGCAACTTCAGGGCAAGTCTTTCATGTCCGTGTTGTTAGTCCCCAGCATAGTACTTAATACATAGTACACATCAATAAACATATGTTAAGTGAACAGGTAAAGGAAATATTCATTTCATCTGCGCTTTTAAGTAAACTGATTAAGAAGGGCAAGAAGTTTTAACTTAAAGCCTTATTTTTTTCTCAGGTTTGTGGGAATGGGAGAAACTTCCAAAACACCTACACTAAAGGTAGATCACAGGAAGCACAGAAAAGAGGGATTGTTCTCTTAACTGGTTGTTCAGACTTAGCCCTGCAGAGTCCCAGTCTTGACCTTCAACAGATTTATAGAATGCCATGGAGCAAATCTAACATCACATACATAGAATCATGAAGATGTTATGTTGCTTTCACTTTGAGATTCAGCCTTCCCCAAATTTTACTTTTAGCCCAAAGGCATGGATGTCTGCTGGAGAAGACTATGTTAAATAAAGCAGCCAATTATTTTATTTTCCCATACTTGTGTGATGCTACTCATTAAATTTGTCATTTATACAATGATTTAAACTCAGAGTGCATGCACAGCATTAATAAAATGTTTTATCCATTTTCTGCTTAATTCCTCTACTCAATTTTCTTGCCATTGCACACTTTGCTTAATTCAATTGGATGCATGGTTTCTTCTTTAGGTCTATCTTCACAAAATGACTGAGCATTCCTCTGCAATTACAAGTAATCCTACAAAGAAAGGAATAAAGACTCAATTATGGAGTGCATTAAATATAAGCTGCACTGTGGATAGGAATACATCTCTCTCTACAAGTTCAGTGCAACATGAAGAAAGATGGGGATGCAACATAATAAGATTTCAACAGGCTCACGTGGGGGAGCATTTTCCACATTTATACCATTTGAAGTGCAGCAAGCTATCTTAAACATAAAATATTTTATAAAAGATGATGCTGAAATTGTTTCTTTGCATAAAAAAGTCACTGTTGTATTTGGCAGGCTATTACTCATAGTCTATTTTTTGTTTACGTTTTAAATTTATTACTAATATTCAAATCAATGAACATACACAAAATTTTGTGCAATTTTCCATTTTTCTTCCTACCAACAATGTTTGGAATTAGTTCAATTCTTTATACATTGAAGTATCAGTTTTAAAATAACAAATACATGGAAAGCTCCCTCTAGGATAAAGAGAAGATTCATTCTATGACCATCACACATTATTTAATTTTTAGGTTTAGTTTTAATTTTCAACCTTCCACATGTTTCTTTTCCTTCACTTTCTTTTTATTTTTTGTTACTCATAACTTCTTCTTACATTAATGTTTACCGATGGAGATAGCTGTCTAAATTTGACTAGAGTTAGAAGTTAGATTTTTCAAGCATATCTGATAAACAGGGATTAGTGTTTGAGTTGCTATGATTTAGCCAATACTGTTAGGTATTTATATTTCTGTGAATGTACTAAATTCTGTAATGCTTAGATATTTGGTAAGAGCTATTTATAAGAAAATTTAGAAAAACAATGGCCAATAGATCACACTGCCAATTAATCGTTTAGTTCTTAGGGAAGGGAAAAGCAAAGCAATCACATGAAATCAGCAGCACTGATTGTGCAAGAGGGAACAGCCTACAGAAGAACACTGACTTTTGATTATAGAAAAGTGAAAAAATTGCATTTGACATCTAAATATGTTGTTAACTTTATGGAGAGGGGTTCCAGTAGCTTGTGAATAGTTATTACTAATCCAAACATACTTGTTCTTTTGACATCCTACTCCCTCGAGAATACAAGCACATAATTAATACAACACACTTGTAGCAACACACTCTGTTTCGATGAGAATGAAAAAGCATGGTTTTACATCTTGTCTTATTATCTAGCAGCCACACTAACTTGATAAATGCTTAGCCAAAGAATATTCATCCTTTCCTAGCTTGATTGCTCCTATGCCTGTTCCTGTTATTGCCTTCATGAATGTATTTCCAACTTGGAAAGAAACAAATAGAATTTAGTCTTTGAAGGAAGTAGGCCAACTGCTCATTAGAAAAAAAATAGTAAAATTAAGAAAAATAAAAGGTTTAGCTATGTGGAATCCAACAAGGGCTTTGTTTGGTCTTTCTTTTCTTTGCATTTTCTCCAGCTCATATTTTTGGTTAAATTTTAGAACATTTCTTAACTTTCCTTTGGCAATCCTTGATTCCCATTCTATCACTTTTTACTTTTTCAATTGTATAACTACCTAAATGTTTCTTTACATGTTGACAAAGATGCCCTCCTTAACCAAGTTTAAGGCGGGCCCATTGGACATGTCCTTAAGAGCTGAGTGTTAGCAGGAATTGTCGTCAGTTGAGCCAGAATACCTCCTTCTCTTCATGTTTCCTTTTAGTAATTTTCTTTTCACCGACACACCCATTCTGCTCCATAGCTATAAATCCCCAGTTTCCTTGTTGTTCTGGAGTTGAGTCCACTCTCTCTTGCCCACTGCAAAATCCCCTTGCAGGAGTCCCTATATGTACCTCAATAGACCTGAATAGTTTGCCTTACCATTTAACAAGAGTCAGAATAATTTCTTTTTCAACAATATCATAAAATGGATCTTCTTCCCTAGCTGAGGTAAGGGCAGACTATTTGAGGAATTATTTCAGGTTACTATTCTTTGCCTTGCCTGAGAGTCTTCTCCCTACCTCATGCCTCATCAAGCTCATTTGTTTATTGTTCCATGTCTATTACGGCATTTAAAATGAGGATAATTTAGCACAAAGTTTTCATTTAGTATTTTATTATAAAATGAATATATATTTGAACATTGTGCGTTTTTTAAATATAGAAAATAAAACACAAAAGGAAACAGACACATCGAAGGACCAAAAGCCTGAGAAAAACCTCCAGCTCTCCATTGGCATGCCTAACTCAGTGATCTTTCAAAAAGCAAATGTGGTGAAAACCTTTATCTGTGGAGACCTTGGCCATAGATTTTTACATCCCACAGGACAAAGTCCACATTGCTTACTGTGGCAAACTAAGCTCTGCATAATCTGGCTCCCTCCAAAGCATTCTAATAATCTCAAAAATCTAATGCAGTAGTTCTCAAACCTGAGAACATATACAAACCACTCTCACCTGAATCTCCTGAGGTTTTGTTTATTTATTTGTTTGCTGTTATTCCAAACCCTGGTTGGTGCATTCTAAAACTGTGACTGAATAGGTCTAAAATGAGGCCCTCAAATTCACATTTTTAAAGTGTACCCTGTGGGATTCTGGTTCAGGCGGCTGTCAGACAAGTCTGAAAAATATTTTTCTAGGCACCAAGTTTATGCAATTGTCTATTTTACTACCCTGTGATTCATATGTGCTATTTTCCCTATGCAAAATGCATTACTCATCTTTTCAAATAGCATATTCTTAATAATCCTTCAAAATTTAAGCGTAAATAAAAATCATTTGATAGTAGGGAGAACAAGCAACAACAAAAGGTTTCTTATCATATCAACCCACTGTTTTAAACTCCACAGTGTTTATTATTCTCTCTGTATTCCAGCTTTCAATTCAAAACCTAGAATAAAAACAAAGGCAATATTTCTACAAAGAACATCAATTTTTTAAAACAACCTCTCCTCTTGAATTCACACATCTCTACAACTCCCAGGCTATGGACTGGTACTGATTGGAGGCCTATTAGGAACTGGGCCACACAGCAGGAGGTGAGCAGCATATAAGGGGAGCATTACCACCTAAGCTCTGCCTCCTATCAGGTCAGCAGTGGCATTAGATTCTCACAGGAGTGCGAACCCTGTTGTGAACTGTGCATGGGAGGGATCTAGGTTACGCATCCCCTAGGAAAATCTAATGCCTGATGGATGCTGTGAGGTGGAACAGTTTCATCCCAAAATCATTCCCCTACCCTCCCACCCCCACATCCATGGAAAAATTGTCTTAGACAAAACTGATCCCTTGTGCCAAAGTGGTTGGGGACCGCTGCTGTACCAGGCATTATGGAGGACAAAATAGTGAAAAGAGTTCAGAGCCTGAGGATGTTCATTACCAAAAGCTAAGACAAAATACACATTAGAGAACAATAAGAATATATATATATTTATATATATAATATATAAATATATATAATATATAAATTAATTATATATATATAATTAAGGGCCAAGGTTTAGATTATACATCTGTATTAGTTAGTCAGGGTTCTCCAAAGAAACAGAACCAATAGGATATGTGTATGTGTATATAAATAGAGACAGATAGTAGATAGATAGATGATAGATAGATAGATAGATAGATAGATAGATAGATAGATAGAGATACAGAGAGAGGGAGATTTTAATGAATTGGCTCACATGATTATGGAGGTTGGCAAGTCCAAAATCCGCAGCATAGACCACCAGGTTAAAAATCCAGGGAAGAGTTGCAGTTTGAATCAAAAGACCATTTTCTGGTAGAATTCCTTCTTGTTCAAGGAAGGTCAGTCTTTGTTCTATTAAGGCCTTCAACTACTTAGATATGGGTATTCAAATTATGAAGAATAACCTGCTTTACTCAAAGTTTACTCACCTAAATGTTAATCTTATCTAAAAAAGGCCTCATGAAAACATTTAGAATAGTATTTGAATGAATATCTGGATCATGTGACCTAATCAAATTAATACAAACTAACCACTACAGCATCAGAATTGAAATATAGGATTTTCTGTGGATTGACAGATTAATTCATAAAAATTCACATATGTTAAAAGTGAGGCATAGTATGAATTGCTATCCTTTCTGTTAGACCAAAATCTTTAGAGCTAAACCCCATAAAGAGCTTTAATAGTGGTTCATGGAATTATTTTTGAGCAAACAATATGATTCGGAGTTTAGCAAAGGAAGAAACCAATATATTAGGTAGACTTACCAAAAATTTCAAAATGTATAAAAGTGGAAGGGTGAATCAAAATATAGAATCTCTCCTTCCAACACTTAACAAGAGAAAAGTCAAAGACAAACAGAACAGAAATAAATTATCCAGCAATAGTTGAACAAAGAAAATTTTGAAAATCTGTATCCAGCTAGAGAGTTGGAATATTATCTGAAGTAAGGTTCGATGGACCTTTTAACCATTTCCCCACCATAGCCCCTACCTGCCAAAAGTAGAAATAAAAAGAGGATTAAATAAAATTCTGAAAGCTTTCACTAATAAATTCTATATTGGGAAAGGTGGACCAAGGCATCAGTAGATAACCTTACACATAGTCAAGAAAATACATTCACACCAAGACCTCAATAAAACAAGAAAAGCAACCAGAGTTTGTCATCTTCCAGGGAAGTATGCTGAGTTAAAATAACACCGCAAAATAAAATGCAGAAGACCTAGTTAAGTTTTAATTGCAGATAAACAACAAATATATAAATACACATAGACACAAACACACATATATCTGTGTTTGCGTGTGTGTGTATGTATACACACTCTTAACCAGAGAAAAAGTCAAAGAAAAATAGAGTAAAACATAAATTATTCAGCAATAGCTGAACAGACATTAGTATATGTTCTCAACATTACAAGTGACATATTTATACTAAAATATATGTTTATATGATGTTAAAATTTAACTGTTCACCATATGTTTTTATTTGCTAAATCTGGCAACTCTTGGTTGGAGCCACTAGCTGATGGCCACTGGAGTGAAAAGCATCTCTGGATAAGTAAAGAATCCTGGAACAGGATTTGTGACAGAATCTATCCTAGTTGAGTTGCCTCCTTCTCCCATTTTTGTACCTATAAGCCAGAGAGAAATGTATGAAAAGCAATACCAATAACTCAAACTGTAGTTCAAACCACCAAACAGAAATTGATGCTTAAAAAAAAAAAAAAAAAAAAAAGAAGGTAAAGTGCAATAAGAAAAGGTATCTGAGATTATATCAGGGAAACTTGAAGATCTGGAGATGTCCACAGTAAAGTTTGGTGGGAAGAAAAGATATGACATGGCAACCAAACAAGTATACCAGATGTGGATGGTGAGATGAGGAATAAGGTTTGGTGGGGATTTGTGAGGAAAGGAGGAAAGAGGGAAAAAAGAAGGGAGGAAAGAATGAGAAGTAAGAGGGGAGAGGAAGAAAGAGGAGATGGAATGGAGGAAAGAAAGGAAGAGAAAGGGAAATATAAATGAAGGACCCATTGGGCAGGGGGTGGTGCCTAGTCCAAGGAAGGGAAGCACACTCATTACAAAAGCTAAGATTCTAGAAGAACTTTAAAAGAACGAGATTTCAAAAAAAAAAAAAGGCTTAAAGTTCAAAAGACATCAAAGATGACTTAATTATAACAACAGAATTCATTAAAGTTGAGATTGCAAAAGTAAGAAAATACTCAAAGTAACGCAATTACAGAAGTAATAAATAAATTAGAAAAGCTCAAACTCACATGTCTGAAAATGCAATTACTGTTACAGATAAAAGGCTTGATATGAACATAGTGTTTGCAGAAAAACAAGACAAAGATTAAAGCAATTACAGAAGACATTGTGTACGTGTTTGTGCTCATGCGTCTGTATTGCAGACAATCTTTCCTTAAATGAGGAATTCAATGTGTTGCATAAAAGAGCATGCAGGCCAGGTGCAGTGGCTCATGCCTGTTATCCCAGTATCTTAAGAGCCCAAGGTTGGAGAATCACTTTAGGCTGGCGGTTTGAGACCAGCCTAGTCAACATGGCAAGACCCAATCTCTACCAAAAAAAAAAAAAAAAGAAAAAAGAAAATTGGTTTTAATTATCCAGATGTGGCATCGTATGCTGGTAGTCCCAGCTACTTGGGAGGCTGAGGGAGGACTGTTTAAGTGTAGGAGGTCAAGGCTGCATTAAGTGCTATGATCATACCACTGCACTCCAGCCAGGGCAATAGAGTGAGAACTTATTTCCAAAAATAAAGAACATGCAATGCAATTGAAAAATAATTGGTAAACAATCATAAAATATATACCAGATGCATTATCAAGCTTCATAAATAAAGGACATGGTTCTTCAAGAGTATAGGCAAGGGACGCAAATCACTGGCAAGAAGAGAAAACAGACTGGCTTCAGGCTTCTCTACAACCACATTCAGTGATATAAAAAAAAGGAGTTATGAACACAGGTTTCTGGCAGGAGACAAAACCTCTTACCCAAAAATCTTCTACCCATACAACTAATCATTCAGCTATAAAGGTATCAGACAATGCATCTCAAATCTGATAGAACTATAGAACCATGAACTGCTTTTACAGAAAAAAAATTGATGCAATTCAGCTAACCAAGGGATCAATAAAAATAAAATGTAAAGAATAAAAATTATAATAAAGTGGGGTGGTGAACATTAAATCCAGTAAATGTTTTCCTGTGACTGAACATCTGGGGAATTGTAGTTGCAGGACAGATAGTAAATTTTATAAACTCTAACAGTTTAAAACATAACTAATAAATACTGGAAGGTTTGGGGTGGAGAAGTAGGAGAAAGTATGAGAATGCTAATTTTCCTTCTCCCAAAGTAAAGAATTCGTTGATGCTATGTCAAGCTGAAAGTTGTAGTTAGAAATCACAATGATTAAAATCACTTAGTAGAATTAATCTTTTTGGAAAGAAAAATTAGCCCAGCTTCATTAATCTCAATGCTACTTTTTTTCTGCTAAATTCAAGTAAACTTAAACTTTTAATTATAAAAATATTATCTACATTTTCATATGTATTTCTATATGCATGTATATAAGGGAGACATATCTGGAAGGATATAAAACAAGTATTAAAACTGGTAAGATTTTAGACAATTTTTAGTTTTATAATTTTGTGTATAGCTTGAATTTTCTCTTATGTTGAACCTATGTAATTTTGATAGGAATAAACAAAATTGTAGTGACATGTTTTATAGGCAGGTAGAAATGTTTCTTATGTTTGAGTTTTTTTGTTTGCTTGTTTTCTGTCTTTTTAAAATTTTATCAGTTCTAATACTATAGAAATATCTTGAGAGAAAATTATTGCATTTGTTTCACTATGGGAAATATTTTGTCCTCATTGTAGCATCCTTACTAGAATAAATGAATGAAAGGATATGGAATGGCAGAAAATAGTGTTGAGCAACATTTTGTAAAGAAATCTCTGATCAAGATTGTTTTATAATAAACGATGCAGCCACTCTTACTGTTCCGATTCACATGTTGACCCTGGAGATCATGGTTCTGGACACAGTTGTTGCTTAGTAAGTATCTTTTGGGTTTTTCTGTGCAATAACTTCAAAGCCTTTTGCCTTATGGACAGGTTATTGAGCACAGGTCAACTAAAGTCAGTAAATTTTTATTAAGAGCTGTACTTTCTCCCAGATGTTAGTTTTTTTTACCTCATGAAAATGTACACAAACCAAATGTCCAACTGCTCAATAAAGAATCCATAAGATTACACTCAGGCAGAAAGAGCTCCATGCCAAATGGCCTGAAGATCAGTATGCAACCCCATCAGTTTTGGCATGAACTTTTATATATTTCCAACATTTCAAATGGTTCCTTTTATTTTATGGTTTTTTTCAGATAAAGATTTCACATAAGATTAAACCTAACATCCACCACATTCAACATGCCCAATGTTTTCCTTCTTTATTTCAATTATGGTACTGTTAATATTAGCTGTTTGATTTTCTCTTCCATTTTCCCTTCACTTTAATAAAACAAAGCAAGATGCAATAAACATTAATGTAATGTAACCAACACAGCTGAAATTGAACAACTGATCTATTTTACATAAGTCAATACATAAAAGTCAAAAAGTTTCAATATAAAGTATGAAAATGCCAGGCATGATGGCCTGTAATACCAGCACTTGGGAGATTTAGGTAGGAGGATCACTTGAGGGGCAGGAGTTCAAGACCAGCCCATGCAAAAAAGCAAGACTCCATCTGTATGAGATATTAAAAAAAAAAAAAAATTAGCTGGGTCTGGTGGCATGTGCCTATAGTCTCAGCTACACAGGAGACTGAGGCAGGAGAATCACTTGAATCCAGGAGGTTGAGGTTACAGTAAGCTGATCGTGCCACTGCCCTCAAGCCTGGATGACAGAGGATGACAGTGTGAGACACAGTCCCCTCCCCACAAGAAAAATAAAAATGAAAGTGCTAAGTGTACAAGTCAAATAAATGTTCACCATTCAAGGACCAGCTCTAACCTGAAGAGCATCAGAATGCTTTAAGCCTCCCTTAAATTTGTTGGGATACGGATTTTGGAAATTTGGTCACAGAAAGGCAAAGAGGAGTGAAATTGTCTACAAATCATTACAGCTGTAGAAAGGGAGAGTGTTGGCCAGAGATCCAAACATAACCAACAAGCCAAATGTAGTGGAATAGTTTCAAAAAGTGCTTACTCTAAACTGAATATGAAACACAGGGAATGACAGAGCTGTGACTGAAACCTAGGCAAATTTAAATAAATGCTTCAGCCCCTGGAAAATATGCCTACGGCAGTTACAATCACACTTTACCTAGATAATGTGATAAACATCTCCTCTCCCACTCCACACGACTATCGTTTTTTTAAATATGAGAATGAACATTTGCAGAGAAACGTTATCACAAATATTTCTGGTATTGTTACCAACTAGAAAAAAGTAATCCTCTATTTGGATCCTCACAGCTGTAGAAATCATTATGTCTTCAGAAGAGGAAGGTAAAAAATAAACCTTCAGCTCAAATGAAATCTTATTTTCATGCAAATATCTCTAGTAATATAACAGAAGGAAAAGAAAGTAGGAATATGGTCAATACATATACTCAATTGTCTGGAAAGAAAATGTCTGTCAAAAGCCAATAACTATTTTGAAAATTCTTGTTTCGTGGCAAGAAATATAAGGTAAATGAGGCACTTATACACAGATGTGGTAATTATTTGGCACATTTAGAGAAAGTCTTGATATTAATTTTTTATTTTATTATATTTGAAATATTTAACTTCCTAGTACTTATCAGAGCACATTTTATTTTCATTTCAATTTATGGCTTTCATTATGTGCTTTGAATTCAGACCACCTGAGATTGTACCTTTGTGAAATACTTAGAAGTCTTAGACCTTAAGAAAAATTCCATGAAGTTCAGTGCTTCAGTTTCCTTGATCATAAAATGGGAATAATAAGAGTATCATCCTCATAAGATTATAATAAAGGTTAAATAAAACAATAAACTGCACTGAGAATGATGCTCAGCTCATGGTATATGTTCAATGAAGTCTGGCTACTATTACAATTGATTTATCTACCAAACAACAACAGTTGTCTACACTTCTGTGCTAGACAAAAATCTAAGTGTTACAGTAGATAGGCAGATGTGTGCAGGGCAGGAGAGGACCCACCACACCAGGAATGGTAGGTGACCATAAGGTGCTGGTTAGGTGGTTGTTAGCTGTCTCTCTAAAATAATAATGGTCGCAGCCAACACCAGAGAAAGGCCCTTTCCCAATAGATAGAAACACCCACCTGAAACTGGTGATCAACAGCTTCCCAATAAGATCTCAGGAGTAGGGCAAGTGGGCTCAAGCACGTGCATTGAGAGGCAAAATGGCAGAGTTTAACTGGTATATGACTTTCCAAAGACATTCCACCAGTAAAGGGAAGAATGCATCAGGTGAGCATGCATATAACTCCAGTAAATACACTGTGCATGCTCACCTCCCAAGTGCTAGCAGGCCACTGCGCAAGTAGGCAGCCCACTGAAAGGGAAAAATCAAGAGAAAAGGAATGCAAGATTCCAGATGTATGCCAACATATAAAACCACAAGTCAAAAGGTGAAACCCTACATTTGTCCTTCAAGATGCCCACTTGGCCCTCTTCCAAGTGTACTTTACTTTCTCTTCATTCCTGCTCTAAAGCTTTTTAAATAAACTTTCACTCTTACTCTAAACCTTGCCTTGATCTCTCCTTCTGCCTTTTGTCCCTCAGTTGAATTCTTTCTTCTGAGGAGGCAAGAATTGACTTGTTGCAGACCTTTAAGATTTGTCACCAGTAACTCGAATACCCAGCACCAAAAACATAAGTGTTTTACATGTACTAACTCACTAAATCCTCCCATAGCCTATAAATTAGTTTCTATAATTATTTCCCCCATTTAACAGAAGAGGAAATTGGGTAGCTGAAAGATTAAATAGATTTTCCAGAGCCTGTGTTCTTAACCATCAAGTTGAAATCACCTCTGCAAAAATTATATCATTGAGAAAATCATGATAATGAAAGAGATGTGAGATAATCCACCTATCATCTGCCTTTCCTGGGCTATTGGGCTTGGCTAAGTTCGAGAGACGTAATAGGCCTCCCCAAAACTCAACTACCTTTATAAAGCTGATGGGAGGTCACCAGTCTTGGAGGAGAAGAGAAGCCTATGTCCTGCTAAGGCACAGACATAAGTGATTGTCAGCCATTATCCCAGAGCTTATAAGATGTGCAACTTCCCCAATTACTCCTTCAAACAACACCACTCTTGCAGATTGGCCTTTTGAGATAGATTTTCAGGTTTTTTGAATGTCTGACATCCATAGTTCTACCTGGACCTGCCAACCACACTCCGGCAGCCCCACTCAGAGGTGATTCAGCCCACAGAAGGACAGCTTCAACCTGCTATGCCTTTAAATTACCCCTAACCTACTAGTCTCCAAGGAGATAATTTGAGTACTAACTCCAACTCCCACGTGGTGTGGCCAGCCTTGTGTCTATTAAACTCTTTCTTTACTGCAATGCTGTGGTCTTTATGCAGTGGGAAGGAAGAACCCCTCGGGCAGTTACAAATTGGTTCTCAACTTCAGAATCACTAGAATCACTTGGGGAACTTCCAATAGTTCTGATTCTTGGTTGTACCCTAATTCAATTAAATTGGAATCTCTAGAAATGGCCTCAGTAGTTTTTAAAACTCCAGAATCGTGGCATTGGGCTACTCCATAACACAGAGTGCCTTTCAGAGTGAAAAATCAGAAAGACACTTAAAGTGAAAGAAGAAAACCTGATAAAGCAGACTCTTCACACAGCTACTCCAGGTTCTTATTACAACAGCTAGACCCAAAAGTCCAATGTGTCTACAAATGAAATGAAGGAAATAAGACCCAGCAGCAATTGCTTACTAAAGCAATGGTACACGATATACTTACCTTTGTTATGATTAAGGGCCTCAGTAGGAAGGAAGCATTAGCAATTCCATTAATCAGTGTTCTGTTCACTCCTGCTCTGTGGACCATAACCATGGGGTAGCTTAAGAAATAATAAACTATTCTTGTCAGCATGTAATCCTGATTTCTTGTTATGTGAGGCAAAGTCATTTGAAGTGAGAAGTTATGTTTATTCACAGCTACATGCAATGTAATCAAGACAGAACACATTTAAATGAATTAATAGCACTATAAGAGACAAAATGATTCCTGATTAATACAATTACTAATTTTCTCTCTTCACTTCTATTACTATTTATTTCTGCATTTATTCATTATTCAACAAATACTCGTTGAGCATGTTACATGCTACACACTCAGTTATAGGCTCACATTGATAAAGATGATCAACATGTTCCCAGTCCTTCTAGATTGTACAGTCAGTCATGTTAAAAAATAATAATAATATTCATTGACACTTGCTAACGCATGATAAGGTAGACATTATCCAGGACCACTGCAATAGATATACAGACAATGGGAATGGGATTTTGCAGTCAGGGAGAGGTATTGGGCTCAACTCAAACTCAGCTGGGCAAGTGGAAATTTATAGCCTTGGAGAAGTGGATGGAATAATACTAACAGGTAATATTAGGAGTAAGTAGGATTCTGTCTAAACTGACACAACAAGATTCTTAGTAAAGATAGGCAAGAGTGATCAAACATCATCTTGGAAATGGCGAAGGGTCAGGAACCCAATAAGATACCGAGGGTGAGAAATCAAGAGTGGGGGACTGTTTCTAAACTGACTTATGAAGGTTTTTGCTAAAGCTAGATTTTACAAGTAGGGCATACTGAGGCACCAAAGAGAAAGTTCAGTAGCCTGACTAAAGACTGGCCAAGCAAGGAATCTTTGTCAACCATTAAGCAAAAACATGAAAAAAATGTTAAATAATGACTATCATCTAGAATTTTAATTTCATCATCTCCAATCAACATAATAACTGTTTATCAAAGGTTCTAGACCAAATATCAAATAGTAAACTTTCCAAAAGTCCTTTTAAGCTTGAAGACAGAATTTAAAAATACCCCACGTAAGCATCTACCTTAAAAATGGTATTAATCCAGAAAAGAAAACAAACTCTGTCTAAGTAAAATGCCAAGAGAATATTTGATAATGTTCAGGGTATGGAGTGGGTTAGTAAGAATGAATTAATTTCTCAGGTGAAATTCACAACAGGCATGATTATGTTATTCATCAGAGATCATACTCAAAGTAGATAATAAATGGTGTGGGTGTGGGTGTGTGTGTGTACACTCTATATACACTATTGTCTCAGTATCCTTAGGGTGTTGCTTTTCCAGATGGAAAACTTGAGGCTGGTGGCACCTTTGCCTGAGTTTTTGCTAGGGTCTGCTGGGTTTGTCACTCTCCACTGCAGCCAGAGTCTTTGCAGTGGCCACTTCAGACAGCACACCACTGCCATTGCTATTTTACATATAATATAGATATATTTCTATTATATAAGTTCTTGCTTTAAGAACTTTAGGGAAGAACTTGTCATTCTACCTTCTCAGGAGAAAGCATCTTAATATGTGATCCAAAACTCTGTCAGTAATTTGATAGTTTTCAATGAGTTACAATTAAAATTTTAATCTTTTTTAGCAAAATATTTTCAACTAGTCCATCTATCCCATTTATATTTGACTTTTATTAAATAAGTTCAAAACAGCCTAAGATAACATAATCAGGTAAAAGGGAAAATTGATTTTATATTCCCATCACTCTTGCCAAGGTGGATAAAGTTACAGTGAATAACTATAATTTCAGTAACAGGATTCACGATGCTACCTGAAAATGTGGCACCTTGGCATATTGAATATTTTAAGCTGAAGGAAATTTGAGAAAACAACAGATGGAGGAAGCTCTCTCTGATCTTTCTTTGACTCTTCTTACCTGAAGCAAGTCATAATAACCTCATGTGAGAAGGGTCCTCTCTACACCTAGAGAAAGGGAGCGTCCTTTTCTTCACCCTGAAGACTAACAGAACACAGAGAGGAACCTGAACAAACAGATGTTGCTAAGTTTCCCCAGTTTATTACATTTAACGTAAATGCTGTGATTTTTCCATGACTCTCCACTCTTCAGAAAACCTAACATAAAAACACTAAGGTTCAAGTGCTTCTTCAGGTCTTTATTTCCTGATGAAGGGCTCCTGTATTAAGCTGTTCTCATATTGCCATAAAGAAATACCTTAGACTGGGTAATTTAAAAGAAAACAGGCTTAATTGGCTCACTGTTCTGCAAGCTCTACAGGAAGCATAGCAGCTTCTGCTTCTGGGGAGTCCTTAGGACACTTACAATCAAGGTGGAAGGGGAAGGGGAAGCAGGCATGTCTTCCATGGCTGAAGCAGGAGGAAGAGAGGGAAGGGAGAGGTGCCACACACTTTTAAACAACCAGATCTTGTGAGAACTCACTCACTATACAATACTGAGGGAGGACGGTGCTAAATCATTCATGAGAACTCTGAACCCGTTATCCAATCTCCTCCCACCAGGGCCCTCCTCCAACACTGGGGTATACGATTCAACATGAGATTTGGGTAGGGAAAAAGAACCAAACCATAGCAGCTCCCATGTCAAGTAAAACGAATTACATAAACGTGCATGCTTTTTCTTATTAATTTTTCTTTTGTTATACAGGCCCCAGTCAACAAACCTAAAATGGGTAGAACAAGATACCTTTCCTCTACTATGCTTCCAAGACATCCTTGCTCATTTATGCTCCTCCCATATCATCTACATGCTACAAGAAATATGCTAGAACATTATTTGTATGCTACTAGCAAAGAGTGAGCATTTATGTGAAAATACTAGCTTACGTTATAAACAAAGAATCTTTTTTATGATAACACAGTGGTATTGGGAATCATATGTATTGCTTCATAATTGTTGTTAAAGTTTCTCCTAGGAGTTTGGTACAAGGCAATGAAGAATAAATAAACTATATTTTAAGAGAAAAAATATTTTTTAAGTTAAATTTTATACCCGTCTTTTTCTACTCCTTCTTGCCTCCGATCTTCCTTAATACCTGAGGATCCTTATAATTAGAAGGAATCTCCATTCAAATTTAATTATAGATGAAATAACTACGTGTTCATCTACTTAACTTCATAAATTCTAAGTGCTGAAACCATGGAGTGTTAGAGATAGAAATAAAATAGCATACAGCTGCAAGTGTCTATTTAGTATCATCTGGGTTTTCATTCAAACTATGTCCATTATCTAGTCCCTCACACCTGCTATGATCCCTTAAAGCCTCATGAATTCACACTGAAAGTGAAGAGAGAAAACATTTTCTTGCATCCTTTTCTTTGTCCTATACTTCTTCTGTAAAGTTATGTTCCACACAGTGTCTTTGATACTACATAATGACAAACTTTGGGAATTCTTTCTTTGCTTACTAAGATTCAATGCCTAAAATATTTTTTATCATCATCCTATAACCTTTATGAGTTGCTCATAGTTGAAGATCACTGAAGCGATTAGAAGACAAATCTTATCTCAACTGCTTCCCTTATCTGACGAAGGCAGATTCTCCTTAAAGTACAGCTACCATTAACCCCACTCGTATAAGGAAGTTTCCGGTTTGGAAGAAGATTGATCCCTAGCATGTGGATGTGTTAATTCACCTGTCCAGCTCTAGGGGAGCATCTAGCTAGGGAGACTGCCCTTAACATCAGGATGAAAAGGCCCATGAGAACTTTAGTAATTTCCAGTTGAAGTCCTAACCCTACCCCCTTTTGTGAAACTAATATATAAACTCTTACCTTAGGCTATTCTTCCAGTTACTTGCTGACAAGTACTCCAGTATAGGTTATGCATTTTTCTCCTGTGAATCTATTATCAGTTAATTCACATGCCCCCAGACACTTGGACCTAGGTGGGTAAATGAAAAGTTATTCCTCCAAGTGTCAAAATTCCACACTACTCTTGAAACCCATAGATGTTTCTGAGAGGAAAAAGAAATCAGAGACAAGTAGATAATTTTTTAAAGATTTTTTCTAAACACTACAAGGAGCTTATGAATTTCCCCCAAATACTTGGATTCTCCTATTGTGGAAATTTAAATCATAGCCCAGAGTATATGTAGATATAGCTAATCCTAGGAGGATTTGATATATATCACTGCTTCAACTGACAATTTGTTTCAACTACAAATTAAGTCCCAAGGAACTGGAGGAGAAGTAAAAGAGAAAATTGTTAAACTAATTTGTTTGCCTTGAGAGTACAGAAATGTGCTCCTTGAAAGTTAAGGATACATGTGACAGCCAATTGAAGTTTCCATGTTTCAAGCAGCCCACATTCTAGGCTTAGATGAAGATGATTTAGATTGTGAGTTGGACCAAATTAGTTTAAACCAATTAATGCAATCCAGCTATTGTTACCAACAAACAAATGATATAATATGTCCCAAATATGAATATAATATGTCCCATCATTGCTTATCTAAAATTCAGATTTAACAGGACATATTGTATTTTGTTTAGAAGTCTTATTTTTAATTTATCTAGAGCACAAAACAGGATTGAAAGCTACTACAACACATAAACTATATATTACAAACTCCATTTATAATATCCTTTTATTCTTTGTTGTTCAGATTGTTTCTCTTTGGGAAAAAGAATAAACAACAGAATATGAACAAACCTTTAGTAACAGTGCTTTACTGGGCAAAAATAAAAGTCTCCATATGTAACTATACGTAAATCACTGCCAAATAAAAATATAGAAAATTTCAATAACTCAAAGCACTAATTAAGCTCCACCTCTAATGCCTAAAATAATAAATACGCATTCACCAAGACTTTGAGGGAGTGGTAAATGGAACTATTAGAACTAAATGAAAAAAAGAATGGTAAGGGAATGCTAGCTCCTTGCTACTCAAAGTATAATGCATGAACCAGCATCACCAGCAATATCCAGGAGCTTGTTAGAAATGCAGACTCTCAGGACACATTAAGACCTACTGAATTAGAATTGGTTTCAGCAAAATCATCAAAGGATTTATATACACACCAAAGTTTGTAAAGATCTGTTCTTGATCATGCAATTCAAAAAAGGGTAAATAGGAGCATTAAGGGTCACAAAAAAGAGTCAAGAAGACACAAAATAAAGAAGTAAAGCATTTTAAGTGTAGATTTCTTTTCTACTGGTCAATTTCTATAAGCAGCAAGTAGCCTAGTTCCTGTGAACAGGAGTTGCCTAGGTGAAAGGACATCCTTTGCCCCTCTACACTCAACAAACCTAACGAGGTGAATTACTTAAGGCTAGTTCACTGCCCTTTATCTACTACTTCTCTGAAAGAACTTAGGATATAACCCTGCAAGCTTGAAATGGGAACATTAGGCACTTTCTAATCAAATTTAAAATTGAATAAACAAGTAGATATAATTATTCCAGGTACATCAGCAAAATCTGCATCCAGAATACCAGGTCAATCTTGCTTTAAGTGCATACATATTGATAAAAATCTGATCTTAACGACATTGACTTGAGAAATATTCCTACTATAATATATGACAGCCATAAGAATGCCAAGGACAGGATATATTTAATAGGGTTTGTAATCTCATCCGCTTAAAATTACCTTGGGGGAACATAGCCATTTTCCAACCAAGGACAAGAAATATCAATAGGTCTAATAAAATTGAATCATATTTTATTTAGATAAATTCTCATTCAGTATTTTTAAAGTGTTAGCACAATGTTCTCTAAGCACTTCGACAAGCTTCTGAGATTTATCTAATTTGTGAGTGCTGCTTAGCAAAGGAGGCACAATTATTCAAACACAAGTTAATGATATTTATATACTCAAATAACTGCCCCATTTATCAGGAGAAAGAGGGAAATATGCAGGAATTGGTTGGGTCGGGTAATTGGCCAGGTGCAAAATGGAATTTGCTATTTGCTAATCAATTGATTTATCATGATTTCTCAGGCTAAGCCTCTAGCACCATTTCTGTCAATCCATCCAAAAGAAGCTAAGTTAGAGTATGGTTGCATTAAAGCCACAAATACTCTGGCAGGACTGCACTTTTGTGTTTCCCAGGACAGTACAGGTATGTAACAAAACTATCCCAAGAAGCTTGCTTCTTTTCTGTTTCAGAGGCAAGTGATAGGCACTTACCAAAGGAAATTAGACTGAGGCTGTTCCCACAGAATTGGAGAGATATTAGGTTCAAATTATCTCCACCAAGCAGGCCAAAACCCCCAATACAAACACACAAATCTATTATCTCTATCTCTCTGTCTTCCCTGCAGACAGAATTCTAATTCCATAAAATCAGTTCCTTCCTATTCAGCCACTAATAAGGGAAGAAGCTTCTTCTCAGCCTTCTCGTTCTCAGAAGTGGAGAGTGAATCTGTGTTTATGCCAATCAAGATAATTTATTTTTTCTCTCCAGTGATTGGTTTAGAAATAAGTCTGCGATATCATTTTACACAATGTGATTCTGCTGAGAGGTTAGAGTTTTCTCGACTTTTAAAAAAAGGTGCATAAAGAGAAACTTCCACTCCTGTTTCTGGGTGAAATCATCCGCACAAGATACTTGGAATTGCCACAAGCCATACTGGGGCCATGAGAGAAGCAAACCTAAGAAAAGCCAACACTCTGAAGTTGGCAGAAAAAAAAAAAAAAAATAAGACGACTTGGGTCATTTATCATATAACTGAGCCAGTGAATAAATCAAACCTGGAAACACCGAATCTGTTACATAACATAATAAATCTATTTTGAATTTGATTTCTTCTAGTTGCAGCCAGAATTTCTTAACTAACAAAGACAACTAACTAGCCAGAGATTCTATCATTCCTGCCTCATCTGTTTTAGAGAGGAAAATCATGTGGAAACACACAGATCATTACACAGGTGTACGATGACTCACAAAATATGTATACTTAAATAAAGGGAAGGGTGTCCTGCCAATTTAAGACAAAATGTTATTTCATTCAATGCCAGGGTAGACCACTAGTGTTTCCTTCTATAATATAAAGGCATCTATATACTATACTACATGTAATCTAATTAAAATGATATATTTCTGAGTTAATAATCAGAATTTAAAATAGCAGGCTGCTTTTCACCTAATATGTGATCTTCACTTAGGTTCCTATTAACTAGTTTTCTGTTCATTGTATATGACATTCATTCAGATTGCCCATAGCTGTCATCCTGAAATCTATGTTTCAAGTTAAAACCTGAACTAAAATTGGCTTAAAAAGTAAAGATAATTTATTGGCTCAAAAAAATCCAATTGCTCTAATTATGGTATCTACAAAACAAAGTTCCATTTTCTCTGAAGTCTAAACAAACATCTCACAACTCATGAGCTGTGATTTATATATAACCCCAGGCTAGGGTGAAGAAATAGAATACAATTGTGTAGGCTAATAATTGCCTACTCCTGGAACAAGATTGGAGTTAATTCTACCTAAGCCAATTGGCTGATAAAGAAAGGGGAACATCCAAAGGAGAAACCATGGTCTTCTTGGTGAGATAAGTAAGGAAGAATGAATACGATGGAAGCAATAAAGAAATATTCATTACACCATGGAGAAATTAGCATTAATTATTTAGACCATGTGTGCAAATGAGTAAAATTTGGTTTCCACTTACTATGCTTAAATCCTGATATTTTTAAGTTCTCATTTCTATTGAATCAGTTTAGGGATAAAGGTTACAAATTTGGCCCACTGGAAACAGACAAACAACATTATAGAAAAATCACAGATACTACAGGACAACTCTTGAGTAACAAGGCTTATATTTGGCAGGTTGATTACACATTGCAAAGTTTTTATGTTCTAACATTACATTCCAAATGTGTCCACAACCCTCACAATGTCTGTCACTTGTTTTCTCTTGTAAGCACCAAGAAAATTACCCACAAAGGAAATTTCAGAGAAAGTCTAAATGCACTTTTGTCTATGATTATGTGCACAAACTTGCCTCACCTTTTTTTTTTTTTCCTTTCCAACACCTCTACTTGGCAGATTACTAGATGGCAGAGAGATAGAAAAAAGAATTCTAAGTAGAAATATTAGTTTTTAATGCCCACAACTTTCACATAATAATTTTTTCTCTCACATTAAATACTTGCACAGTGTATTCAGCTATGCCCCGTTTAGCACCACGTTATACAATTTTTAGCTAATTGTGTGTTGTTTCCTGTATAAGATTACTGCTATTTTAAGTCATTCATCTTATTGTAAATCTTATTTCTGCTCTCTTGAACAATGCAGCATATGACTTTCATTATTATTATGATACTTTAGTAGTTTTAATGAGGTAGGGCTTGGTGTTTCATACTAAAGATTATGCAATTTTCAACTTTGCAATTTTAAAAGTGGTTTAGTATCTGTTCAATTTACTCAAAGTTATTTCACATATATATCACATTACAAAGTTCAGGTAAAAATTCTAGCCAATCAAGCCAAAATAATGATATAATCATCATCTGATGCATTTATTAAGAATAAATGCAGAACAAGATCCGGGTGACACAATGTATTGTCATTGAATTACATTTCATTTGTTGATCCATTCATTCATTTATGCATGCATGTACTCAGGCACATTCTAAGTTAGGTCTCAGGTATACAAAATGCAGTAAGACACACACCTTGTCTCCGTAGTTTACTGTTGTCCACTCACTTGGGCAACTTATTAACTTATGGGAGTCTCTCAGCTTCTTTGTAGCTCAAAGCTCTCATCTGCCTGGTGAAGATAATAACAGTACCTACTTATTGTCTATTTTTTCTTTTTCTTATTTTAAGACAGGTTCTCACTCTGTCCATGCTGGAGTGCAGTGGTGGAATCACGGCTCACTGCAGCTTTGACCTTGCCAAGCTCAGGTGTTCCTCCCAGGTATGTGCCATCACAACCAGCTAATTTTTTGTACCTTTTGTAGAGATAGGGTTTCACCATGTTGCCCAGGCTGGTCTCGAACTCGTGAGCTCCAGGGATCCTTCCACCTCAGCCTCCCAAAGTGCTTAGATTATAGCTGTGAAGCACCTTGCCCAGTCTACTCTCTTTTTTTAAAAGTCTGTTGTGACCTTGAAATAAGAAAATACACATGAAGTGTTCAGAATTTATCTAACAACCTAATATATACTTATTAATTGTTAGCTATTATTGTTAATATTATAGAAGGAGAGAAAGATCAAATGAAGTTCTATTAATTTGTTTAATGTGTTCTAAGTACTGATAGCAGTGGTGGTCCATCTAGAGTGGTGCTGCCATGACACTGGCTGCAGTGGGGGAGGCACAACCGGGCTGCATGCTCCATGGAGCCAGTGGGTGCTGGAAACAGGAGAAAGCCTCGGCCCCCTTCTGAGTTGACAGGATTGGAGCTTTGTGCTCCCCAGGTGCAGCTGTGGCCACCCAGCAGCAGTGGCTGCTGCAGACCCAGGCATCTCTGTACACTTGGAAACCAGAAGCAGGCAGGAGCTCTGCCCTCCTGGGTGCAGCTGCATCCGCCCAAGCTGTGGCTGCAGAACTAGGGATCTCTGCACTCTCAGGGGCCCAGGAAGGCCCCACCTGCCAGCACAGGCTTGGAAGTGTCTACTCCCATTGTCTGGCCTCTCCTCACTCCCAGAGCCCACTCCAATCTTGGAGCAAAGTTGAGGCCAAGCCTGGATGCTGTCACAACCTGGCCAGGTATGCGCACACTTGAGGCAGCATTGACATGACAGCCCCTTGCCATCCTCGCCCCCTCTGGAATTTGGGCACCAATGAGCATGGGAGGGAAACCAAGGGGTTGCTAAGGGAAGCTCAGCACTGGCTTGCAGGCACCCCTCAGCAGGAAAAGCCTGGGTTCCATAAACAGCAGTAGAAGACAGACAGGCTCCTGGGAAAGCGGTGGGTACTGGGTGAAGTCCCAGCTTCAAGCCAGGGAAGACCTGAAGCCTGGAGGCCAAGCTGCCAGTCCTGCAGACTGGCATGGAAATTTATTATGCTTTTTCCGGGCCTGCCTATGGCCAACCACAACCAATCAGCATACATTTCCTCCCCTCTAAAACCCATAAAAAACCCTGACTCAGCCAGACTCAGATAGATGTCAGAACAATCAGCTGCAAAGAGGAGTTACCCACTCTGAGGTTTCCATTCTGCTGAGAACTGAGCATATTCCAGGACAAGCAGCGGCAGAGCACAGCTACCCACTCCAGGGTCTCCTCTGTGCTGATAGCTGAGCAGACGTTGGGACAACCAGCTGTAGAAAGAGGAGTTATCCATCCAGGATCTCCTCTCTGCCGAAAGCTGAACACTTGTTGGAACACCCTGGATGCAGACAGAAGGTACCCCCTGCAAGTCTTCTCTGAGCTGTTCTATCACTCAATAAAGCTCCTCTTCACCTTGCTCACCCTCCACTTGTTCAGGTACCTCATTCTTCCTGGACATGGGACAAGAACTCAGGACCCACCAAATGGTGGGGCTGAAAAAGCTGTAACACAAACAGGACTGAAACATCCCCCTTGCTTGCTATATTGCAGGCACCAAGAAGAAGAGAAGAGCTATGACCCTTCAGGGAACCCAAATGTAGGAGCTCCTGAAGCCAGGGCTGACACCCTCCTTGAGACTCTGTGGTTCCCAGTATCTCCAAGCTTCTGGGTGCCACTGCATTCCCTGGTGCCAGCTGTAGAAGCTGCTTCCAGGGTGCCTGGTCCAGCCACAACCTCACAGGGAGCCAGTGCCGATGCTGGCACCTGGAGCTCCCTGCCCTGCCACGTCACAGTGAGTGTGTCTGGCTGTGTTCAGTGGCTGGACCCCACACTCACTCACTCACACACCCCTCACAGCTCTGCTCCCCCTTGGCAAGCACGGGATACAGGCTGTTAGCATGAGCTGAGTGCAGCCTGCCACTCCTAGTGGGCCCAGTGGGTCCGAGTAAAACTTAGGTAAAGGTGCCCCTGGCCACAGAGGTGTCTGGCTAGTGAAGCAACACCCCAAAGATCCCGTAACAGTACTCACTATATTCCATCTTATGCAAATCCCTCAGAATATAGCACAGTATGACAGACATGTTATCTGCCCTCATAGGATATTTAACCTAACTCATATATGAAGAAAAACACAACAATATTAAAAGGGAAGGGTAAAACATGGAGAATACAATTAAAATATGTTGATTATTTAGTATGTTTCATATCTTGTGCCAGAAACTTTAGAGAAATTGCTCATTTCATTATTACATGAGGAATCAAAGCTCAGAGTGATCCAAAGTCACATATTTTCTAAGAGCAGAACCAAGACCCAAATACTGATTTATTTTCTTAACTCTATACTGTAAGAAATCCTAACTTCCAGAGAGCAGTTAGAATAGCTGCAGATGTCTTCACCAAGAAAATTAAAAGCTATGAAAATACCACTTTGAAAACACATTTGAAGTAACTAGCTTACATTGGTATTTCCTAATGTGTACTCTGTGGGACCATATTTGCATAAAATATTAATAAGATCAATTGGTATTTGGAAGATAGAAGTAGTGCCATAGTTTATAATCTCCTTAAGTTCTATCATAAAATCAAAGCCACCAGGAAATAAAGCCAAAATCCACAGAAAAATGGCAAGTAGTAGCCTGGCAAAGTAGTCTCATGACTCAATATGAAAGGTAGAAAGCCACCAACCACTATAATATATGCATAGCATCAGCGCCTATGTGGAAAAAAACAAAAGGAACCAAATGAGTGTCTGATAAAATCAAAGAATAGGAACACTTCAAAATTGTTAATAGATTTTCAAGAATGGTCCAAGATTTGGAACTAGATAGTGGTGTTACCCATTTATAGGTGATTTGAAGGAGTCAGTTGTAAGGTCTACAAGGTTGAAGCAATTTGGGCCTTATGCAATTTCTAAAACAATTAGCCAAATACCCTAAGACAAACATCAACCAAGGAGAAACTTCTGGAAATTAACTTGAAATTGTACAACACAGCCGCAACAGAGAAAAAAAATATCCAGGTAAAAACGGGAGTGAGGAACAGAGTAAGAATATCTCTGAAAGTATAAGAACATATTTTAAAACTTCAGAAACCAACAGAAGAAGTGTTTATAGACCAAGGTTGTTAAAAACAACTAAACAACTATTATGACCCATTTTTCCCTTCTAAAAATGTGTCCGGAATTGGTGGGTTCTTGGTCTCGCAGACTTCAAGAACGAAGTTGTAGACCCTCACGGTGAGTGCAACAGTTCTTAAAGATGGTGTGTCTGGAGTTTGTTCCTTCAGATATTCAGATGTGTCTGGAGCTTCTTCCTTCTTGTGGGTTCGTGGTCTCACTGACAGGAGTGAAGCTGCAGACCTTCGCAGTGAGTGTTACAGCTCTTAAAGGCGGCACATCTGGAGTTGTTCCTTCTTCCTGGTGGATTCGTGGTCTCGCTGGCTCCAGGAGTGAAACTGCAGACCTTCGCAGAGAGTGTTAACAGCTCATAAAGGCAGCATGGACCCAAAGAGTGAGCAGCAGCAAGATTCATTGTAGAGAGCAAAACAACTAAGCTTTCACAGCACGGAAGAGAACCCAAGGAGGTTGCGGCTGGCTGGCTGGCTGGGGCAGCCCACTTTTATTCCTTTATCTGACCCCACTCACATCCTGCTGATTGGTCTGTTTTACAGAGAGCTGATTGGTCTGTTTTACAAAGAGCTGATTGGTCCATTTTGACAGAGTGCTGATTGGTGCATTTACAATCCCTGATATAGACACAGAGTGCTGATTGGTGGATTTACAATCCTCTAGCTAGACACAGAGTGCTAGACAGAAAAGTTCTCCATGTCCCCACTAGGTTAGCTAGATACAGAGTACTGATTGGTGTATTTACAAACCTTGAGCTAGACACAGGGTGCTGATTGGTGTATTTATAATCCCTTAGCTAGACATAAAGGTTCTCCAAGTCCCCACTAGAGTCAGAAGCCCAGCTGGCTTCACCTAGTGGATCCTGCACTGGGACTGCAGGTGGAGCCCACGGTGGGGGCGAGGGTGGGGGAGGCTCCGACATGGTGGCCTGCAGGTTCTGAACCTTGCCCCGCCGGGAAGCATCTGAGGACTGGTGAGAATTCGAGCATGGTGCCGGTGGGCCGGCACTACTGGGGGACCTGGCAGACCCTCTGCAGCTGCTGGCCTGGGTGCTAAGCCCCTCACTGCCCAAGTCCACACCGGCCTGCCGCTCCGAGTGTAGACCTGCCCGGCCCACTCCCACACAGAACTCACAGTGGCCTGCGAGCACTGCCCACAGCCCCAGTTCTCGCCAGCACCTCTCCCTCCACACCTCCCGGCAAGCAGAGGGAGCCAGATCGGGCCTCGGTCAGCCCAGAGAGGGGCTCCCACAGTGCTGTGTTGGGCTGAAGGGCTCCTCAAGTCAGAGTGGACGCAGAGGCCGAGGAGGCGCCGAGAGTGAGGGCTGCTAGCATGTTGTTACCTCTCAAAAATATCAGGAAAATAAATTTTATTTTAACAAAGTCAACAGAAAACAATACACTAAAATTACATTAAAAGATATTATAATAAAAAAGATAATAAGGATTAGAATTACATTCCTATAAGTAAGTTGTGACAAAATACCTTCTTAAAAACTGATAGGCCAGGCGCAGTGGCTCATGCCTGCAATCCCAGCACTTTAGGAGGCTGAGGAGGGCAGATCATGAGGTCAAGAGATTGCGACCATCCTGGCCAACATGGTGAAACCCCATCTCTCCTAAAAATATAAAAATTAGTTGGGCATGGTGGCATGTGCCTGTAGTAAATAATCCAAAATATATAAATAAAAACTAGGCAAAATATGAAAGAACATGAGGAATGATGAGGAAAACTCAGAAATAGGTTCTAGAAATTAGGAAAAAAACAGATATTTGAAAACATAAAATCTCAGTTTATAAATGAAGGCTAACCCAGAAAGAACACATGGACAAGTCAACACAAACACACATGGAATGCTTGAAGAGAAAAAGAAGTGAAAAGAAGTTTAAAAGTAAAATATTAAATAATTTGAGTAAATATCAAATATAACAGATAGAAAATAATAATTTATATCAAAATATAAAATAATAGTGATATTATATATATTATTGTTCTCAACTAGGAAAACTCAGTGCATAAGAACAAATATTTTAAACTATAATTTTTTAGAAAACTTACTTGATAAGTATATACATATGAAACTAAAATGGAAAACATATTTATGAAACTTCATATTTAAAATGTGTATTTCTACTATATATTTTTGAAAATACCATATCTATTATATAATTCTAGTTTGATATTTACGCATATATAGAATTAATCTATAAAAATACACATTTTCACAAAGTATATGAAACGCATAGTAAATGCTAAGAGTTATGGCTATTAGTGTCCATGCTTTGATCTTAATGTTATAAAATTCACTAAAACTTTTTCAGCCTAATTGCTACAGCTGGAAAAGCCTACTACATCAAGTCAATTTTCAAGGAATTTTGAAACAGCCCTTTCTTTTAATCCATTTATTGTTTTCAGAAAATTATTATTCTTAAATATGTGACTGTCTTTATAACTCTTTTAAACTGTAAAGAAAATACTACTTTTCTTTTGTTCAAAATGTCAGATTCTCTCATTCTTTTGAACTAGAGAATTTATGAAAAATACAGTATCTCTCTGGACTATGTTGATGAAAACTACATAACTAACTAAAGTTACATAATGTTAAGTATAAATTAAAGTAAGATTAGGCTCCCACTGTGTTTGATCTGTCGTTACACATTTAACTCCTGCAACCCACCCAAAACACTTGCAGTCAAAACCAATCACATTCACAGCCAAAACACTTGAGCTCTAGAATGCCTTCAAATAAATCTATGCAATGCCGTCTAGCCTGCCTTATCTGCAGTTTTGCTTTCTGCAGTTATAGTTACTTGCAGTAAATAAGGTTCAAAATACTAAATAAAATTCCAGAAATAAACAATTGATAAGTTTTAAATTGTGTGGTGTTCTGAGTAGTGTGATGAAATCTCATACCATTCTGCTCCATTACCCTGGGATAGGAATTATCTCTTCGTCTAACCCAAGCTGTATATGTTACCCATATACTAAGTGACTACTAAGTTAATCACTTAGTAGCCCTCTAGGTTATCAGATTGACTGTTGCTGTATCACAGTGCTTGTGTTTTAGTAACATTTATTTGACTTAATATGGCGCCAAATTGCAAGAGGAGTGACGCTGGCCATTCAGATATGCCAAGATGAAGCCGTAAAGTACTTCCTTTAAGTAAAAAGGTGAAAGTTCACGACTTAATGAAGAAAAGATTATATGCTGAGGTTGCCCACCCCCCATAAAAGAATACCAAATCAAACTATCCACACACATAAAAAGTACCTTCACAAGAACCAATAATCAGGTGAGTGATCACAGTGCCTTGTTTTAATATCACATCAAGGAAAGAGACACTGAAGAAGGTAGAAAAGACAGTCTTGAATTGCTGACACCACTTCCCACATTCCCTGGCAGCAGCCATGTGGCATGCAGAGAGAACCTTCGTGCTTAGGGGAGAGAGAATGTAGTGATCATGGGACTTTGCACTGGAAATCAGTGCTGCCTTAACACAGCAGAAAGCAACACTGGACAGAATTCAGCTTATAACTATGAAGGGAACATTTAGACCAACCTTAGCTAAACAGAAATCATCCATCCCGGTGGTCGGAACCTGAGTTCTGGCTAGCCCCACCATTGCAGGCAAAAGCACTCTGGGATTCTAAACAAACTCAAAAGGCAATCTAGGTCATAAGGAATGCAGCTCATGGGAAATCTTAGTGCTGGGCTGAGCTCAGACACAATGGACTTGGGATACACATCACCTAGTGGAAAACCAGCTGGGGTGGCTAAGGGAGTGTTTGTGTTCTGCTGCCCCAAACCCAGACAACACAGCTCATAGCTCTTGGAGAGACTCCTTCCTTCTGCTTAAGGATAGTAGAGGGAGCGTAAAGGGTACTTTGTTTTGCAACATGGATACCAGCACAGCCAGAGTAGAATAGGGCACATTGTAGAATCCTGAGGCCCCCATTCTAGGCCCTAACTCCCAGATGAAATTTCTGGACACATCCTAGGTCAAAAGGGAACCTGCTGCCTTGAAGGAAAGACCCAGTCCTGACAAGATTCATTACTTTCTGACTAAAGAGCTCTTGGGCCTAAATAAACATCAGCAGCACATAGGCAGTATTCTCTGCGGGCCATGGGTGAGACCCAGAGCCATATTGGTTTCAGGAGTGACCCAGCACATTCCCAGCCGCAGTGTCCATGGGAAGACTCCTTCTGCTTGAGGGAAAGAGAAGAAACAGTAGAGAGAACTTTGTCTTGTAGCTTGGGCACCAGATTGGCACAGAGGAGTAAAGCAACAAGTGGGCTCCTGGGGTTCACAATTTCAGGCCTTGGATGTTGGATGGCACATCTGGACCCACCCTGAGTCACAGGGAACCTGTTGTACTGAAGAAAGAGATTCAAGCCTGCCAGCATTCATCACAAGCTGGCTGAAGAGTCCTTGGGCCTTGAGTGAATATAGGTGGTACTTGCCATGGGCCTGGGGCAGTGGTGGCCATGAGGGGGGACAAAGAAAGAGTGGGAAGGATATTTTCCTGTGGCTTGGGTGCCAGCTCAGCCACAATAGAATAAAAGCATGAGATAGATTCCTAAGATTCTTAACTCCAAGTCCTGTCTCCCAGATGGAATTACTGGACTCACCCTGGGCCACGCAAGCAGCTTGCTACACCAAAGGAAAGGAGAAAAACTTGGCTGGATTCACCAAATGCTGACTGAAGAGTCCTTGAGCTTTGAGAGAATACTGGTGGTAACTAGGCAGTGTCAGCTGGGGCCTTGGGCCAGACCCAATGTGATGCTGGCTTCAGGTCTGACCCAGTGCAGTCACAATAGTGGTAGCTACAGGGGTTCTTGTGTTACCTCTCCCCCAGCTCTGGCAGCTCAGCAGAGAGAGAGAGAGGGAGACATAGAGAAATACTCCATTTGATTGGGGAAAATTAAGGGAAGAGAACAGGAATTTCTACCTAATAATCCAGGGAATTGTCCTGGATGTTACCCAAGACCAGCGGAGCAGTGCCTCTGTGATCTGCAACAGTCTCAGCGTTACTGGGCTTGGGTTGCCCCTTACTGCATATATGGCTGCAGTGACTAAAGATTTAGACCATTTAATTCGCTATAAATACTTTGGCTGTAGCCCTAACCCAATTTCATCTTGAATTGCATCTCCCATAATTTTCACTTGTCAGGAGGGACCCAGTGGAAGGTATTTTAATGATGGGGGTGGGTCTTTCCCATGCTGTTCTCATGATAGTGAATAAGTCTCATGAGATCTGATGGTTTTATAAGCGGGGGATCCCCTACACAAGCTCTCTTGACTGACAGCATGTAAGATGTTACTTTGCTCCTCATTTGTCTTCCACCATGATTGTGAGGCCTCCCCAGCCATGAGGAACTGTGAGTCCATTAAACCTATTTCCTTTATAAATTACCTAGTCTCAGGTATGTCTTTATTAGCATCATGAGAACAGACTAATATAGTAAATTGGTACTGGGTAGTGGGGTGCTGCTATAACAATACCTGAGAATGTAAAAGTGACTTTGGAACTGGGTAACAGGCAGAGGTTGGAACCATTTAGAGATTTCAGAAGATAAGAAAATGTGGGAAAGTTTGGAACTTCCTAGAGACTTGTTGACAGTGATATGAACAATAAAGTCCGGACTGAGGTGGTCTCAAAATGGAGATGAGGAACTTGTTGGGAACTGGGGTAAGGTTACTCTTGCTATGCAAAGAGATTGGTGGCATTTTGCCCCTGTCCTAGAGATATGTGGAAATGTGAACTTAAGAGAAGTAATTTATGGTATTTGGCAGAAGAAATTCCTAACCTGCTAAGCATTCAAGAGGAAGCAGAGCATAAAAGTTTGGAAAATTTGCAGCCTGACAATGCAATAAGAAAGGAAAACCCATTTTCTGGGGAGAAATTCAACCCTGCTGCAGCAATCTGCATAAGCAACAAGGAGCCAAATCTTAATCATCAAGACAATGAAGCAAATGTCTCCAGGGCATGTCAGAGGTCTTTACAACATCCCCTCGCATCACAGACCCAGAGGCCTAGGAGAGAAAAATGATTTTGTGGGCAGAGCCCAGGGCCCGCTGCTGTGTGCAGCCTAAGGACATAGTTACCTACAACCTAACTGCTCCACTTGTGGCTAAAAGGGGCTAAGGTACAGGTTGGGCCCTGGCTTCAGGGAATGCAAGCCCCAAGCCTTGGCAGCTTCCACATGGTGTTGACTGGATGGGTACACAGAAGTCAAGAATTGAGGTTTGGGAACCTCTGCCTAGATTTCAGAGAATGTATGGAAATGCCTAGATATCCAGGCAAAAGTTTGCTGCAAGGGTGGAGCTCTCATGGAGAACCTCTGCTGGGGCAGTGCAGAAGAGAAATGTGGGGTGGGAAGCCCCACATGGAGTTCTCACTGGGGGATTGCCTAGAGAAGCTGTGAGAAAAGGGCCACCATCCTTCAGACCCCAGAATGTTAGATCCATCCAGAATGGTAGGTCAACAAACAGCTTGCAGTGTGTGCCTGGAAGTCACAGACACTCAATGCCAGCCCATGAAAGCAGCCAGGAGGGTGGCTAGACTGTGAAAGCAGCCAGCAAAGCCACGGTGGAGTTGCTCAGGGCTGTGGGAACCAACCTCTTATATCAGTGTGACCTGGATATGAGGCATGAAGTCAAAGAAGATCATTTTGGAACTTTAAGATTTGACTGCCCCACTGAATTTTGAACTTGCATGGGGCCTGTAACCCCTTGGTTTTGGAAAAATTTGTCCTATTGGAATGGGAGCATTTACCCAATGCCTGTACCCCCATTGTATCTAGGAAGTAACTAACTTTCTTTTAATTTTACAGGTCATAGGCAGAAGGGACTTGCCTTGTCTCAGATGAGACTTTGGACTGTGGGTTTTTGAGTTCATGCTGAAATGAGTTAAGCCTCTGGAGGATTGCTGGGAAGGCATGATTGGTTTTGAAATGTGAGGACAAGAGATTTGGGAGGGGCCAGGGGCAGAATGATATGGTTTGACTGTGTCCCCACCCAAATCTCCTCTTGAAAATTAGCTCCCATTATTCCCACATGTCATGGGAGGGTCCTGGTGGGAGGTAATTGAAAAATGGGGGAAGGTCTTTTCTGTGCTGTTCTCATGGTAGTGAATAAGTCTCACAAGACCTGGTGGTTTTATAAAGGGGAATTCCCCTACCCAAGTTTTCTTGCCTGCTGCCATGTAAGATGAGAGTTTTCTCCTCATTCACCTTCTGCCAGGATTGTAAGGCCTCCCCAGCCATGTAGAACTGTGAGTTCATTAAACCTGTTTCCTCTATAAATTACGCAGTCTCAGGTATGTATTTATTAGCAGCGTGAGAACAGACTACTACATTTGGAAGGGCTTCCCAAGAAAAATATGTACAAAAAAGCCCAGACTGCAAAGATTATAATAAACACCTAACTCTTCAATCCCCAGACATCAAAGAACATCCATAAGCATCACAGTCATCCAGCAGAACATGACCTCACCAAACAAACTAACTAAGGTACTAGTGACTAATTCTGGAATGCCAGAGATATGTGACTTTTCAGGCCGAGAATTTAAAATAGCTGTTTTGAGTTGGTGCCACAACATTTAAGATAACACAGAGAAGGAACTCAGAATACTACCAGGTAAATTTAACAAAGAAGTTAAAGTAATTGTTTAAAGTCAAGCAGAAATTTTGGAGCTGAAAAATTCAACGGACATGCTGGAGAATGCCTCAGAGTCTCTCAACAGCAGAATTGGTCAAGCAGAAAAAGGAATTAGTGAGCGTGAAGACAGGATATTTGAAAACACACAGTCAGAGGAGGCAAAAGAAATAACATAGAAATGAATAAAGCATGCTTACAAGATCTAGAACACAGCCTCAAAAAGGCAAATTTTAGAGTACTGGCCTTAAAGAGAAGGGAGAGAAAGAGAGAGAGAGAGGGAGAGAGAGAGAAAGAGAGAGAGGGAGAGGGAGAGAGAGAGAAAGAGAGAGAGAGAGAGAAAGAGAGAGAGAGATCTGGATCAAAAGCTATTCAAAGGGATAATAATAGAGAACTTTTAAAACCTAGTTTAATAATCAAACTGCCAAGAATCAAAGCTAGAGAAAGGATTCTAAAAGCAGCAAGACAAAAGAAAAAATGTACAAAGGAGCTTCAGTATATCTGGCAGCAGACATCTCAGTGGCAATATTACAGGACAGAAGAAAGTGGCATAACATATTTAAAGTGCTGAAGAAAAAAAAAACCTTTTATTCTAGAATAGTATATCCAGTAAAAATATCCCTCAAACATAAAAGAGAATAAAGACCTTCCCAGACAAACTAAAGCTGAGGAATTTTAACAACACCAGCAGTATCCTACAAGAAATGTTAAAGAGCCGGGAGCGGTGGCTCAAGCCTGTAATCCCAGCACTTTGGGAGGCCGAGACGGGCGGAGCACGAGGTCAGGAGATGGAGAACATCCTGGCTAACACGGTGAAACCCCGTCTCTACTAAAATACAAAAAACTAGCCGGGCGAGGTGGCAGGTGCCTGTAGTCCCAGCTCCTTGGGAGGCTGAGGCAGGAGAATGGCGTGAACCCGGGAGGCGGAGCTTGCAGTGAGCTGAGATCCGGCCACTGCACTCCAGCCCGGGCGACAGATCAAGACTCCGTCTCAAAAAAAAAAGAAAGAAAGAAATGTTAAAGAGAGTTTTTTCAATCTGAAAGAAAAGGATCTTAATGAACAATTAAAAATAATCTGAAGGTAAAACACTCACTGGTAATAGTTAAATATACAGACAAACAGAATATTATAACACTATAATTATGGTATATAAACTAATATCTTCAATAGGAAGACTAAAAGATGAATCTATGAAAAATAATAACTGCAATAACTTTTCAAGATATCTAGTATATTCAAATATAAATAGAAACCACAAAAGTTAAAAGAATTAAGGAGGATGAAGTTAAAGTATATAATTTTTGTTAGTTTTTTTTCTGCTTGTTTGTAAGTTTGTTTACTTTTGCAATCAGTGTTAAGCTGTCATCATGTTAAAATAATGAGTTACAATACGTTATTTGCAAGCCTGATGGTAACCTCAAATCAAAAACCATACAACAGGTACACACAAAATAAAAAGCAAGAAGTTAAATTATTACCACCAGAGAAAATCACCTTCACAAACGGGAAGACTAGATGGAGAAAAAGAAGGAAGTAAAGACCACAAAACAATTAGAACACAAACAACCAAATGCCAGGAGTAAGTGCTGACTTACCAATAATAACATTAAAGCAAATGGACTAAACTCTCTAATCAAAAGATATATAATGGCTAAATGGATACAAACAAGACCCAGCAATCTATTGCCTACAAGACACACACAGATTGAAATTCAAGAGGTAAAAAAAAACTTATTCCATGCAAATGAAAGCCAAAACAAACCAGTAGTAGCTATACTTATATTGGACAAAATAGATTTCAAGAAAAAAACTACAAAAAAAGGAGAAAATGTTGTTGCATAATGAAAAAGAATTCAATTCAGCAAGAGGATATAATAATGGTAAATACATATGCAGTAAACACTGGAGTACCCAGATATATAAGGCAAATATTATTAGAGCTAAAGAGGGTAAGATGCCAATCTAATAATGGCCAAAGAATTCAACACCCTGCTTTTATCATTTCACAGATCATCAGACAGAAAATCAACAGAAATATTGGACTTAATTCACAAAATAGATCAAATAGAACTAAGATTTACAAAACATTTTATCCAACAGAGGCAGAATACAATATTCTTCTCAGCACATGGACAGTTTTCAAGGATAGACATGTTAGGCCATAAAATAAGCTTTTGCAAATTAAAAAAATTGAAATGACATCAAATTCTTCTCTGAACACAAGGGAATACAACTAAAAATCAACAGCAAGAGGAACTTTGGTATCTATATGAGCACATGGAAATTAAACAATATGCCCCAGAATGACCAGTGGGTCAATGAGGAAATTTAAAACTTTTTGAAACAAATGAAAATAGAAAACAACATATCAAAACCTATGGGATACAGCAAAAGCAGTACTTAGAGGAAAATTTATAGCAATAAGCACCTATATCATAAAGTAGAAAAACTTCAAATAACCTAATGATGCATCTTAAAGAACCATAAAAGCAAGAGGAAATAAACCTCTTTAAATTATTAGAAGAAAAAAATAATAAATATCAGAGCAGAAATAAATGCAATTTAAACTAAAAAAATTCAAAAATCAAAAAATGAATTTTTTTGTAAAGATAAACAAAATTGGCAAACCTTTAGCCAGACTGAGAAAAAAGAGAGAAGGCTCAAATAAATGAGTGATGAAAAAGGAGACATTTGATATCACAGAAATTCAAAAGATTATTAGAGACTAGTATGACCAAGTATATGCCAAAAAAAAAAAAAAATGGAAAACATACAAGTGGATATGTTCCTAGACACATGCATCCTACCAAGTTTGAACCATGAAGAAATCTAAAACCTGAATAGACCAATAACAAATAATGAGACTTAAGCCAGAATAAATAGACTCCCAGGGGGACAAATACAAGCCTAGGATCCAATGGCTTCACTGTTGTATTTTGCCAAACATTTAAAGAAAAACTAATACCAATTAAACTATTTTGAAAAAAAGAAGAGGAAGGAATACTTTCAAACTCAAACTCATTTTATGAGACCACTATTACCCTGCTGCTAAAATCAGACAAAGACACATTAAATATATATATATGCAAATATTCCTGATGAACATTGATTAAAACTCCTCTACCAAATATTAGAAAACTTAATTCAACAATGCATTTAAAAAATCATGCATCAAGACCAAGTGGGCTTTTTCCCAGGGATGCAAGGATGATTCAACATAAGCAAATCAATCACAATGTGATACATTATATCAACAGAATGAAGGACAAAAACCATATGATCATTTCAATTGATGATGAAAAGGCATTTTATAAAATTTAACATACCTTTATTTAAAAAATATTAAAATACTAAGTAGAGAAGAAACATACATCAATATAATAAAAGTCATATACGGCAGACCCACAGCTAGTACCACACTGAATAGGGAAAAACTGAAAGCCTTTCTTCTAAGAAGAAAGGAAGACAAGGATGCCCATTTTCACCACTGTTATCTAACAGAGTACAGGAAGTCCTAGCTAGAGGACAACAGATTACAGATCAATGAGACAACAGAAAGACATAAAGGACATCCAAACTGCAAAGGAAGAAGTCAAATTATCTCTGTTTGCATATGAAATGATCTTATATTTGGAAAAGCCTATAAAGACTGTCAAAAAACTATTAGAACAATAAACAAACTCAGTATTATTGCCGGATACAAAATTAACATAAAAAAAGAGTAGCATTTCTATATGCCAACAGCAAACAATCTGAAAAAGAAATCAGAAAGTAATTTACAAGGGCAACAAATAAAATAAGATACCTAGGAATAAACTTAACCATAAAGTAAAAGATCTCTACAATGAAAACTATAAAACATTGATGCAAGAAATTGAAGAGGACACACAAAAAAGGAAAGATATTCCATGTACATGGCTTGGAAGAATCAATATTTTCTACATGTTCGCATTGCCCAAAGCAATATACAGATTCAATGCAATTCGTATCAAAATATCAATGATATTCTTCACAGAAATAGGAAAAAAAATTCTCAAATTTATATGGAAAAAAAAGACTCAAAATAGACAAAGTTATCCTACACAAAAAGAAAAAAACTGGAGGAATTATATTACCTGACTTCAAATTATACTACAGAGCTATAGTAATTAAAACAGCATGGTACTGGCATAAAAACATGGTTCTATATTCTATTCCATTTTTTCACATAGATGAATGGAATAGAACTGAAAATCCAGAAATAAATCCATACATCTACAGTGAATTCATTTTCAACAAAGGTGCCAAGAACATACGTTGGGGAAAGGACAGTCACTTCAATAAACAGTGGTAGGAAAATTAAATGTTCACAAACTGAAGAATAAAACCAGACTCTTATCTCTTGCCACATACATAAATCAAATAAAAATAGACTAAAGACATAAATCTAAAACTGCAAACTATGAAACTACTACAAGAAAACATTGGAGAAACTCTCCAGGACATTGGACTGGGGAAAGATTTATTGAGCAATACCCCACAGGCCCAGCAAACAAAGCAAAAATGGGATCACACCAAGTAAAAATATAATAATTAATAAATAAATAAATACCTTCTGCATGGCAAAGGAAACAATCAACAAAGTGAAGAGATAACTCCTGGAATGGGAGAAAATATTTGCAAACTATCCATGTGACAAGGGATTAATAACCAGAATAATATTTAAGGAGCTTAAACAATGCTACAGTATTCCTGGGCAAGATGTCCAAATAAGAACAGCTCTGGTCTTCAGCTCCCAGCGAGACCAATGCAGAATGCAGGTGATTTCTGCATTTCTAACTAAGGTACCTGGTTCATCTCATTGGGACTGGTTAGACAGTAGATGCAGCCCATGGAGGGCAAGCAGAAGCAGGGTGGGGTATCACCTCACCCAGGAAGTGCAAGGGGTCAGGGAACTCCTTCCCCTAGTCAAGGAAAGCTGTGAGGGACCATGCTGGGAGAGAAAGCGCTATTCAGCCCAGATACTATGCTTTTCCCATGGTCTTCACAACCCACAGACCAAGAGATTCACTTGGATGCCTATACCACAAGAGTCCTGGGTTTCAAGCACAAAACTGGGGAGCCATTTGGCCACACACTGAGCTAGCTGCAGGAGGTTTTTTTTTTTTTTTTTTTTTCATACCGCAGTGGCACCTGGAACGCCAGAAAGACAGAACCATTCACTCCCCTGGAAAGTGGGCTGAAGCCAGGGAGCTAAGTGGTCTTGCCCACTGCAACCCATCCCCACAAAATTCAGCAAGCTAAGATCCACTGGTTTGAAATTCTTGCTGCCAGCACAGCAGTCTAAAGTTGACCTGGGATGCTCCAGCTTGGGGTGGGGGAAGAGGCTTGACCGTTAATGAAGCTAGAGTAGGCAGTTTCCCCCTCACAGGGTGTAAAAAGCAGCTGGGAAATTCAGACTGGGTGGAGCCCACCGCAGTGCCACAAAGCCACTGTAGCCAGACTGCCTTTCTAGATTCCCCCTCTCTGGCCAGGGCATCTCTGAAAGAAAGGCAGCAGCCCCAGTCCAAGGATTATAGATAAAACTCCCATCTCCCTAGGACAGAGCACATGGGGGAAGGGGTGGCTGTGGGCGGAGCTTCAGCAGACTTAAACATTCCTGCCTGCAGGCTCTGAAGAGAATGGTAGATCTCCAGCACACCGCTCCAGCTCTGCTAAGAGACAGACTGCCTCCTCAAGTGGGTACCTGACACCTGTGCCTCCTGACTGGGAGACACCTCCCAGCAGGGGTCGACAGATACCTCATACAGGAGAGTTCTGCTGGCATCTGGTGGGTGCCCCTCTGGGAGGAAACTTCCAGAAGTAGGAGCAGGCCGCAATCTTTGCTGTTCTGTTCTACAGCCTCTGCTTGTGATATCCGGGCAAACAGAGTCTGGAGTGGACCCCTAGCAAACTCCAGCAGACCTACAAAAGAGGGGCCTGACTGTTAGAAGGAAAATGAACAAAAAGAAAGCAATAGCATCAACATCAACAAAAGGATGACCATGCAAAACTCCATCTGAAGGTCACCAACAGCAAAACCAAAGGCAGATACATCCACAAAGACGAAGAAAAAACAGCTCAAAAAGGCTGAAAATTCCAAAAATCAGAATGCGTCTTCTCCTCCAAAGGATCACAATGCCTCACCAGCAAAGGAACAAAACCAGACGGTGAATGACTTTGACTAATTGACAGAAGCAGGCTTTAGAGGGTGAGTAAAAACAAACTCCTCTGAGCTAAAGGAGCATGTTCTAACCCATTTCAAGGAAGCTAAGAACCTTGAAAATAGGTTAGACAAATTGCTAATTAGAGTAACCAGTTTGGAGAAGAACATAAATGACCTGATGGAGCTGAAAAACACAGCACAAGAACTTCATGAAGCATACACAAGTATCAATAACCAAATCAATTGAGCAGAAGAAAAAATATCAGAGATTGAAAATCAACTTAACGAAATAAAGCATGAAGACAAGATTAGAGAAAAAAAGAACAAAAAGGAATGAACAAAGCCTCCAAGAAATATTAGCCCATGTGAAAAGACCAAACCTACATTTGATTGGTGTACCTGAAAGTGATGGGGAGAATGGAACCAAGTTGGAAAACACACTTCAGGATATTATCCAGGAGAACTTTCCCAACATGGGAAGACAGTCCAACATTCAAATTCAGGAAATACAGAGAACACCACAAAGATTCTCCTCAACAAGAGCAAACCCAAGACACATAATCATCAGATTCACCAAGGTTGAAATGAAGGAAAAAATGTTAAGGGCAACCAGGGAGAAAGGTCAGATTACTCACAAAGGGAAGCCCATCAGACTAACAGTGTATCTCTGCAGAAACCCTACAAGCTAGAAGAGAGTGGGGGCCAATATTCAACATTCTTAAAGAAAATAATTTTCAATACAGAATTTTATATCCTGTCAAACTAAGCTTCATAAATGAAGCAGAAATAAAATCCATTACAGACAAGCAAATGCTGAGGGATTTTGTCACCGCCAGGCCTGCCTTAAAAGAGCTCCTGAAGGAAGCACTCAATACGGAAAGGAAAAACCAGTACCAGCCACTGCAAAAAAAAAAAAACAAAAATATAAAGACCATTGACATTATAAAGAAACTACATCAAGTAATGGGCAAAATAACCAGGAAGTATCATAATGACAGGATCAAATTCACGCATAAAACTGTTAACCTTAAATGCAAACACAATTAAAAGACACAGACTGGCAAATTGGGTAAAGAGTCAAGATCCATCAGTGTGCTGTATGCAGGAGACCCATCTCATCTGCAAAGATACACATAGGCTCAAAATAAAGGGATGGAAGATATTTCTCAAGCAAATGGAAAGCAAGAAAAAGCAAGGGTTGCAATCCTAGTCTCTGATAAAACAGACTTTAAACCAACAAAAATCAAGAGAGACAAAGAAGGGCATTACATAATGGTAAGGGAATCAATGCAACAAGAAGAGCTAACTATGCTAAATATATATGCACCCAATACAGGAGCAACAAGATTTATAAAGCAAACTCTTAGAGACCTACAAAGAAGCTTAGATTCCCACACAATAATAGTGGGAGACTTTAACACCCCACCATCAATGTTAGACAGATTAATGAGACAGAAAATTAACAAGAATATTCAGGACTTCAACTCAGCTCTGGACCAAATGGACGTAAAAGACATCTACAGAACTCTCCACCCCAAATCAACAGAATATATATTCTTCTTAGCACCACATTGCACTTACTCTAAAATTTATCACTTGTGTGGAAATGTTTTACTTCCACATAATTGGAAGGAAAACACTCCTCAGCAAATGCAAAAGAATGGAAATCATAACAAACTGTCTCTCAGACCGCAGTACAATCAAATTAGAACTCAGGATTAAGCACCTCACTCAAAACTGCACAACTACATGGAAACTGAACAACCTACTCCTGAATGACTACTGGGTAAATAACAAAATTAAGGAAGAAGTAAATAAATTCTTTGAAACCAATGAAAACAAAGACACAATGTACCAGAATCTTTGGGACACAGCTAACGCAGTGTTTAAATGGACATTTATAGCACTGAATGCCCACAAGAGAAAATAGGAAAGATCTAAAATCAACCTCCTAACATCACAAAAGAAACAGAGAAGCAACAGCAAACAAATTNCTCTCCACCCCAAATCAACAGAATATATATTCTTCTTAGCACCACATTGCACTTACTCTAAAATTTATCACTTGTGTGGAAATGTTTTACTTCCACATAATTGGAAGGAAAACACTCCTCAGCAAATGCAAAAGAATGGAAATCATAACAAACTGTCTCTCAGACCGCAGTACAATCAAATTAGAACTCAGGATTAAGCACCTCACTCAAAACTGCACAACTACATGGAAACTGAACAACCTACTCCTGAATGACTACTGGGTAAATAACAAAATTAAGGAAGAAGTAAATAAATTCTTTGAAACCAATGAAAACAAAGACACAATGTACCAGAATCTTTGGGACACAGCTAACGCAGTGTTTAAATGGACATTTATAGCACTGAATGCCCACAAGAGAAAATAGGAAAGATCTAAAATCAACCTCCTAACATCACAAAAGAAACAGAGAAGCAACAGCAAACAAATTCAAAAGCTAGCAGAAGACAAGAAACAACTAAGATCAGAGCAGGACTGAAGGAGATAGAGACACAAAAATCCCTTCAAAAAATCAATGAATCCAGGAGCTGGTTTTTTGAAAAGATTCACAAAATAGATAGACCACTAGCCAGACTAGTAAAGAAGAAAAGAAAGAAGAATCAAATAGACACAACATAAAATGATAAAGAGGATATCACCACTGATCCCACAGAAATACAAACTACCATCAGAGAATACTATACACACCTCTAAGCAACTAAACTAGAAAATATAGAAGAAATGGATAAATTCCTGAACACATACACCCTCCCGAGACTAAACCAGGAAGAAATTGAATCCCTGAATAGACCAATAACAATTTCTGAAATTGAGGCAATAATTAAAATCCTGCCAACCAAAAAAATCCCATGGCCAGACGGATTTACAGCTGAATTCTACCAGAGATACAAAGAGGAGCTAGTACCATTCCTTCTGAAACTATTCCGAAAAATAGAAAAAGAGGGACTCCTCCCCAACTCATTTTATGAGTCCAGCATCATTCTGACATCAAAACCTGGCAGAGACACACGAAAAGAAAAGAAAAAACAATTCAGGCCAATATCAATGATGAAGATCGATGTGAAAATCTTCAATACAATACTGGCAAACTGAATCCATCAGCACATGAAAAAGCTTATCCATCACAATCACATTGACTTCATCCCTGGAATGCAAGGTTGCTTCAACATACACAAATCAATAAACATACTGCATCACATAAACAGAACCAATGATAAAAACTGCATGATTCTCTCAATAGATGCAGAAAAGGCCTTAGATAAAATACAACACACCCTCATGCTAAAAGCACTCAATAAACTAGGTATTATTGAAACATCTCTCAAAATAATAAGAGCTATTTATGACAAACCAACAGCCAGTATCATACTGAATGGGCAAAAGCTGGAAGCATTCCCTTTGAAAACTGGCACAAGACAAGGATACCCTCTCTCATTACTCCTATTCAACATAGTATTGGAATTTCTGGCCAGGGCTATCAGGCAACAGAAAGAAATAAAGCATATTCAAATAGGAAGAGAGGAAGTCAAATTGCCCCTGTTTGCAGATGAAATGATTGTATGTTTAGAAAACCCCATCATCTCAGCCCCAAAACTCCTTAAGCTGATAGGCAACTTCAACAAAGTCTCAGGATACAAAATCAATGTGCACAACTCACAAGCATTCCTATATACCAATAACAGACAAACAGAGAGCCAAATCTTGAGCAAACTCCCATTCACAACTGCTACAAAGAGAATAAAATACCTAGGAATACAACTTACAAGGGATGTGAAGGACCTCTTCAAGGAGAACTACAAACCACTGCTCAAGGAAATAAGAGAGGACACAAACAAATGGAAAAAGATACCATGCTCATGGATAGGAAGAATCAATATCATGAAAATGACCATAATGCCCAAAGTAATTCATATATTCAATGCTATTCCCATCAAGCTACCATGACTTTCTTCACAGAATTAGAAAAAAATACTTTAAATTTCATATGGAACCAAAAAAGAGCCAATATAGCCAAGTCAATCCTAAGCAAAAGAACAAAGCTGGAGGCATCATGCTACCTGACTTCAAGCTATACTACAAGGCTACAGTAACCAAAACAGCCTGAAACTGGCACAAAAACAGATATATAGATGAATGGAACAGAACAGAGGCCTCAGGAATAATACCACACATCTACAACCATGTGCTCTTTGACAAACCTGACAAACACAAGCAATGGGGAAAGGATTCCCTATTTAATAAATGGTGTTGGGAAAACTGGCTGGCCATATGCAGAAAACTAAAACTGAACTCCTTCCTTACATCATATACAAAAATTAACTCAAGATGGATTAAAGATTTAAACATAAGACCTAAAACCATAAAAACCCTAGAAGAACACCTACACAAAACCCTTTAGGACATAGGCATGGGCAAAGGCTTCATGGATAAAACACCAAAAGCAAGGACAACAAAAGCCAAAATTGACAAATGGGATGTAATCAAACTAAAGAGCTTCTGCACACCAAAAGAAACTATCATCAGAATGAAAACGTAACTACAGAATGGGAGAAAAATTTTGCAATCTATCCATCTGACAAAGGGCTCATATCCAGAATCTACAAGGAACTTAAACAAATTTACAAGAAAAAAAAAAAAAACCCACCAAAAAGTGGGCAAAGGATATGAACAGACACTTTTCAAAAGAAGACATTTATGCCACCAACAAACATGAAAAAAAGCTCTTCATCACTGGTCATTAGAGAAATGCAAATCAAAACCACAATGAGACACCATCTCATACCAGTTAGAATAGTGATCACTAAAAAGTCAGGAAACAACAAATGCTGGAGAAGATGTGGAGAAATAGGAATGCTTTTACACTATTGGGAGTGTAAATTAATTCGACCATTGTGGGAGACAGTGTAGTGATTCCTCAAGGATCTAGAACTAGAAATACCACTTGACCCAGCAATCCCATTACTGAGTATAAACCCACAGTGTTATAAATCATTCTACTATAAAGACACATGCACACCTATGTTTCTTGCAGCACTATTCACAATAGCCAAGACTTGGAACCGACCCAAATGCCCATCAATGTTAGACTGGATAAAGAAAATGTGGCACATATACACCATGGAATACTATGTAGTCATAAAAAAGAGTTCATGGATGAAGCTGGAAACATCATTCTAAGCAAACTAACACAGGGGCAGAAAACCAAACACCGCATATTCTCACCTATAAGTGGGATTTTAACAATGAGAACATATGGGCACAGGGAGGGAAACATCACATAACAGGGCCTATCAGGGGTTGGGGGCAGTAGGGGAATACAATAGGAGAAATATCTAATGTAGATGACAGGTTGATGGGTGCAGCAAGCAACCATGGCACATGTATACCTATGTAACAAACCTGCGTATTCTGCACATGTATCCCAGAATTAAAGTATAAAAAAAAAGCTATGGAAAAAATCTAATAATCCAATTTTTAAAAATGAGCAGAAGAGCTGAACAGACATTTCTCAAAAGAAGACATAAAAATGAAAAACAATAATATGAAAAGGTTCTCAACACCATTGATCATCTGAGAAATGCAAATCAAGATTACAATGAGATGTCATCTCACCCAAGTTAAAATGGCTTTTATCCAAAAGATAGGCAATAACAAATGCTGGCAAAGATGTGGAGAAAGGGAACCCATGTACATTGCTGGTGGGAATCTAAATTAGTACAGCCACTATGGAGAAGAGTATGGAGGTTTCTCAGAAAAATAAAGATAGAACTACCCTATGATCCAACAATTCCACTACTGGGTATTCATCCAAAGGAAATGGATTTAGTATGTCAAAGCAATATCTGCACCCTCATGTTTATTGCAGCATATTCAGAATACCCAAGATTTGGAAGTGTCCATTAACAGACGGATATTGAAAATGTGGTACATATGGGGGTGGAGCAAGATGGCCGAATAGGAACAGCTCCAGTCTCCAACTCCCAGCGCGAGTGACACAGAAGACCGGTGATTTCTGCATTTTCAACTGAGGTACTGGGGTCATCTCACTAGGGAGTGCCGGACAATCGGTGCTAGTCAGCTGCTGCCGCCCGACCAGCGAGAGCTGAAGCAGGGCGAGGCATCGCCTCACCTGGGAAGCACAAGGGGAAGGGAATCCCTTTTCCTAGCCAAGGGAACTGAGACACACAACACCTGGAAACTCGGGTAACTCCCACCCCAATACTGCACTTTAAGCAAACGGGCACACCAGGAGAATATATCCCACACCTAGCTGGGAAGGTACCATGCCCACGGAGCCTCCCTCATTGCTAACACAGCAGTCTGCGGCGATCTAACCACAAGGCAGCAGCGAGGCTGGGCGGGGGGGGGCGCCTGCCATTGCTGAGGCTTAAGTAGGTAAACAAAGCCACTGGGAAGTTCGAACTGGGTGGAGCTCACA
>NW_016807388.1:1331728-1351825 GCF_001698545.2 Rhinopithecus bieti | reverse complement strand
AGAAAACCAAACACCGCATGTTCTCACTCATAGGTGGGAACTGAACAATGAGATCACTTGGACTCGGGAAGGGGAACATCACAAACTGGGGCCTATCATGGGGAGGGGGCAGGGGGGAGGGATTGCATTGGGGAGTTATACATGATATAAATGATGAATTGATGGGTGCTGACGAGTTGATGGGTGCAGCACACCAACATGGCACAAGTATACATATGTAACAAACCTGCACATTATGCACATGTACCGTAGAACTTTAAGTATAATAAAAAAAAAAGAAAAAAAGGAAAATGTGGTACATATACACAATGGAGAACTATTCATCCAAAAAGGAGAACAAATGAAAATGAGATCCTGTCATCTGCAACATGGACGGAACTAGAGGTCATTATACTAGTTAACTGAGATAACCCAGGTACAGAAATACAAACTTCTCATTTTCTCACTCATTTGTGAGAGCCAAAAATTAAAACAATTGAACTCACAGAGACAGTAAAATGATGGTTATCAGAGGCTAGGAAGGGTAGTGGGGATGAGGAAGAAGTAGGGATGGTGTATGGGTACAAAATATAGTTAAATAGTAAGAATAAGTTCTAGTATTTGACAGCACAACAGGGTGACTAAGTCAACATTTACTGTACATTTAAAAATGACTAAAAGTATAATTGGAATGTTTGTAACACACAAAAAGGGATAAATGCTTTAGGTAATTGAAACCCTCTCACAAAAAAATAATGATTCTTTATGCATAAAATTGTAAGGAAGAAAAAAGAATGGGTAAAATAAATTAAAAGGTAAGTTACAGTCACAGCTAATTGTAAGTACCTAGTTAAGATAGGAAAGAAAGTAAATTTGTGGGTGTAAGACATGAACATAAACATGTCCTACAGCAATCAATTTTAGTATTGTCCAGTTTCAGGCACTCACTAGGGGCCTTTGAATATATCCCTTGAAGATAAAGGGGAACTGCTGTACCTACAATAGTAGTGGCTAATGTTTTATGAGTATTATTTATGAGTCAGGCACATTGTGAAGTAGTTTTTGACGTGTATATAATTATTAATTTTATGTGTCAATGTAGTTGAGTCACATTATTCAGATATTTCTCCTAATAAGAAAGTCTTGTCTTCTTGGATCTGGGAGAAATTCTAGGTCATACTCATTTCAACAACAACAACAAAAATTTTAGAGGACATGCACAGGATACGTGTCAAGTAATTTTGGTTTATATCCCACAGAGTAGGACTTATTATTTAATTCCTACAGCATGCTGACATGGAGCTGATCTAATATCTACCAAATTCTCTAATTATCTGCCTAAAATTATTCCTGTATACACATGTTTATGTTTCAGGGACACAATTTGATTTGGATATCTACCACACTTATGTGGCATATAATGATTCATGTACTTGTTATGAAGAAATGGATTTCTTTCCCATGTCCACTTATTTCCACCAAACAAACCTGGTCTCATTCCAGAGGTATAAAGAAGCTAATATACCTCCCAAAGTGCCCAACTCATGATTAACACAGTCAGGTCACAATGGCACCACTTAGCAGTTCTGGAAGAAGGCCTAAATTACTGCCAGGCACTGGTTCAGATGCCCCAGGAATTTGGCTCAACACATTTTTCTGTAGCTCTGGGAAGCATGCTAAATCATATTCATCATGATTGCTGCCAACACTGATGCTTAATGGGTGCCACAGTTTTCCTAAAACCTTTTGAGATACTTCCTGTGGTAACACATTCCTGTGCTTTAGAATAAAACTGTAGAAGGTCAGAGCAGTAAGAAAATGCAAGAATCATAAATTGGCACCCGAATTTTACAGATATAGAAACGAAGTCTCAAAAAGGTGGGAAGGACAACTTGTGTAAGTGTACCAAGAAGCTAGTTGCATGCTCTATTTTTTTGTAAATATTTGCACTTGTTTTATCTCTACCATCCCATGCTCCTCCTAATAAGGTATGGGTGTCAGCAAAATCAGGCCAAAATAATTTTATCAAAACTGTAGATTTTTATCTTCTATTCTTTTGTTCCTTTCATGGTACCTTACCCCAACAAGTAGTTTTTCTTTAATTTACGAATGCTGGAGGCAGCCTTCTCTGAGTAATTTTGAGTTTGTCGTAATTTTTATTAACTATAGTAAAAACATTTTCTTTTGTCTAATGTCTAAGGCAGCAAGTCTGCATCAGGCAGCCCCAGCAATGAAGCCCTGAACCTGATCACTTTTCCCTCCCTCCCTCGCTCCCTTCCTCCCTTTCTTTCTTTCTTTCTTTCTTTCGACAGAGTCTGGCTCTGTGGCCAGACTGGAACGGAAAGGAGTGGCGTGATCTTGGCTCACTGCAAGGTCAGCCTCCTGGGTTCACGCCATTCTCCTGCTTCAGCTTCCCGAGTAGCTGGGATTACAGGCGCCCACCACCATGCCCAGCTAATTTTTTGTATTTTTAGTAGAGATGGGGTTTCACTGTGTTAGCCAGGATGGTCTTGGTCTCCTGACCACGTAATCCGCCCACCTCGGCCTTCCAAAGTGCTGGGATTACAGGCATGAGCCACGGCACTCAGCCTCACTTTCCACTTTCAATGCCCTCACTATGAACCCTGCTGCTCATATTTTCCAAACATCAGGGGTTTATGCAATGTTTCTGCCACCAACAGCAAAACCCAAAGTGGGTCAGAAGAGTGAAACTCAGGAGGCTGAAGCAAATGCAGACAGCCCAGGGGATGCAGAGGAAGCCCACAGAGACATAGTCCTTGGTGGGATCAAAATGGACACCTTTCCTGAGTGTCAATGTATTTTACCCCATATGTAGAATGCAACAAGAAAGCCATCTAGCATTTATTAAGTGTTTCTTCTGTACCACAAACAATTCTCTGTGCCTTATGTATGTTATATCATCTATGGCTCTGTGAATAGATACTACTTAAGATTTACAGAGAATACTCAATGCCCAGGTAGTAAATGACAGAAGAAACTCAATGCCCAGGTAGTAAATGACAGAAACAGGAGCCTGACCCCAGAGTCCCTGTTCAACATCATTTGCTTAAAAGGCAGGGACATTTCATGGGGTATAAAAATGTGTAGGACACCAGAAAATGCCACCCCAAAATATGCCTCTTTGGTGTAAGGATTATTTTGAGCTGATTATTTTGAAAAAAATAGCAGAAACAGGAGGAGCTATGAAAACAGAGTAGAAGTTACCCTTTTGCAAAGAAAATTTACATCTATAAAGGAAATCTTTATTAGTAAGAGTGTCTTCCTCTCTACCAGCAAAAAAAAAAAAAAAAAGAAAAAAAAAAGACTAAATCATAAGAAATTTGTATTAATGAAGAAGGCAAAGATTGAAATCTGCATAACAAACTTTACTCTTGTTTGCTGGACTTTTCCTGGTCTGCTTCCCGTAACTGTCCTCTCCAATCCCCTCCCTCTTTTGTCTTTAGTGGAAGATGTTAGTTAAGCCTCAATTCTAAGCCACCTCTCAGAGATGTACTTATTTTTCCTTGAATATCTTCTGTGCATATGTGAGGTATACAAGTTAATAAACTTTGGCTTTTCTCTTGTTAATCTGACTTTTGCTGCAGGGCATTCCAGCTAAGAACAAAGAATGGCAGAAAAAAACATATTTCTTCTCCTGGAAATGCTAATTAGAGAAAGCAATCAATTTCTAAACGGTTAAGAAAACCCAACTAGCTTCTCATAACAGTTGCAACCTAGACTCTCTGATGATTATTGATTAAAAGGCAAATCCAAGACTTTTCAATTCTAAAACCAAACCAGAATGTTCAATCAACCCAGTCAAATGAGTTAATTTAATTAACTTTTAAAAAATAAGCAAAATTGATTTATTTTACTAGAGGAATGGAAATTTCCCTTGAATAATTAATCAGTGCCATCAAAACGATTTGGTGACAGATTGAGAGCACAAGCATCCTCTTGGGAAAAACAGCAGAGTAGTTGAAACACACAGCATGGACTTCCATAGCTACCACGGTAAGAAAAAAAAAAAAAAAAAAAAAGGTGAGACCACAAAGGATGCTAAAATATCAAAGCAAAATTTGTTAAATCAATAAGATAGCAAATTGAGCAGCTGAGGTAATGAATGAAAGCAAAAAAAAAAAAAAAAAAAAAAAAAAAAAATCAGAGAACCAAAACTGGAATGGATAAGGGTCTTGCAAACATTTCTGTAAACTCACAGGAATTTTGCAAGAGCTTGAAGGACCCACAGATAAAATTAACAGTTGAATTTGGAAGGTCACCAGTGTATAAGTGAGATCTCTACTCATAGCAGCAACTGAAATGACACCAAGTAGGATTGCCATTAGTTATGTAAATGTAGATGTCTACACTGACGGCCTGATTGATGTAGGTTCAGAAGGGTAAACAAGAACCAATTCCAACAGTGCCAGCTCAGAAACAATAGCAGGTCTCAGTGCAGGTAGCCAGGAGCATGGGAAAAAGATGATTTATCTTGTTACAAATTGAATTTAAAAAATCTTTATTTTGCATGTAAGGTAATTTGTTACAAAATGAAGTTCCAGTAAAGAGTAGTCAAAACATGGTGTTACAATAGTTATTTTGAGAACAAGTGAACATCACCTACAACGTTGTGACCTGGAATAAGAAATAACAATCTTAACATCAAGCTTAGTCCTCCAGTTTAAAATGTCTAGTTATCCCTGATGCAGGCTTTCTTAACTTTTTAGCAAAATATTAGTGAAAGGATAAAAAATTACAACACAAGAGCACTAGGCTTCTCAAGGAAATAATTTTGTGAAAAAATTTAGGTTTAGCTTGATTGTTGAGCAGTTAGTGTGTTAAGCAGTTAGGCTGGAAACAGAAAGAAGAGCAATTTTAAATCTTTTTGTATGCCCAATAACCCTCCCTAGATCTTACCTACCTTGAAAATAAACATAGAGAAATACACAACAGCAACAGCATAGAACCTATTCAAAATGTACATTGCCACTTGAGAAACAGAACATAGCCTGTGACACAATGCAAAAATAAAATAAAATAAAATAAAATAAGACCACAATCCTTGACTTCTGTCTGCATCCACGTTCTTTCCTATGTGATTTCGCATTCTTCCCATGAATAAATGGAGTCTCCTTCCCCTCCCCTTTAACCTAGGCTGAACTTCTGATTTGCTGATTCGTGAGATATGGTAGAGGCAGAGGCAATGTTATGCCAGTTCCAAGCCTAAAGCTCAAGAGTCCTTGCACACTTCTTATTCCTGGAAGCTTGCTCATCTGCCACATAAAGAAGCCGAGTCTAACCTGAGGTTAATGAGAGACCCTGTGGAACAGAGATGAGCTGTACTGGGTAAGGCTGTCCTAGACCAGCCACGCCTAGCTGACCTGACACTGATAGCAATGTCAAGAATGAGCTCAGTTAAGGAAGATAATCACCACAGTGAGCTCACCTCTGATTTCTGACCTGCCGGACAGCAAGCTTAATAAATGGTCCTATTTTAAGTCCTTAAGTTTTAAGGTGGTTTGTTTCACAGCTTAATTGATATATCACCCAAAACACTTATCATTGGGAGTACAGACTCCCTAAATAAGAATTTACTAGTGCAAGCAAAACATAATATTAGCGTATGTTTGGCAAAGCATCCTAAATAGAATATTACTACTTGTTTATTTATTTGGAAGGAATGATGTTTTTATTTTCTTTGTACTAAAACCACTCTTTCTTTATTTTTCTTAGTACAGATTTTGTACTCATGTACTAAAATCTTTCTTAGTACAGATTTTGACCTCGCATGATGAGGTCAGGTGACAAGGTCAGATTTTTAAAATATTGTAAGAAAATGAAAATGTCAATAGCAGAATTAAAGAATGCATTGGATGCTAAATAAAGCAGAATTGATCTTTAGAAAATAGATTCAGTGGAATGGAAGATAGAATTGAGACATTCTATCAGGATGCAGAGGAAAAAATCAAACCAATACGAAAATGCCAAGAATTCATATAAAAATTCCAAAGCTGTAATAACTAAAACTGTGATGTTGGAACATGGAAAGACAAATTGACCAATGGCACACTTTTGGTCAATGGTCAACCCCCCCTTTCCCACCTCTCAATAACATGAAAAAAAATGTTTGACAGAGCTGATTTTCCTAATAAGAGGATAAAAGCTAAATTTTTTTGTTTATTTAAGGACACACATGTAATAAAATTATAACAAAAAGCAATAAAACATAAATACAAGATTTGAGGATTTATTAATGGTATAAAGTGAATGGTAAAGCTTCATTTCCTAAATGAGATGATAGGTACAAAAGTGTTAATGGAATTAGGCTATCTTGCATATATATTTTACTATTCTATTTATTCAAGCAATGTTTAATGAGCCATCTTTTATAAAGGATATTTCAGAATGAAAAATATAATGAAAAGTCAAGTGTATATAATATAAACATTTTTAACTTGGAGTTCTGCATTTAACATCTAACTCAAAAAGAGGTACATAAGCCAATATGTAAAATCAGAAATATTGATAAATGTGTTAGCTGTTATCACTGCAATCTAAAATTAAATACTTATTGAATTTTTTAGTAAGTTCATAATAGATTCTAATTTTAGAATCAGGTATTAGAAGGCTATGGTACTTTTAATAATACTACAAAATGTTTATCATTGCACCCAAACTGTGGTCCTACAGACATGAACTGGGTAAGAATGATGAACATTTATTTTAAGTGACAAAATCTAGGTTTAAGAGAAAGTGACTCAGTCATTGAAATAAGTACAACTATCAGAACTGCTATAATTTATTGAGCACTTTTTTTGTGTGTGTTTGGCATTGTGCCCTGTGTGAATTGCTCAAGTAATCAACACCTTTTACAAAGTGACAGTTGAGCAAAGCTTTTGCCTTCTTTAGAGGGATATCAGCATCTCTGATAAGTTTAGACAGAAATATAAAGTTATGTGTTTACTTGTCAACCAGTTACACAGTCAAGTGCTCTGGAATGAATAGAAAAATCTTTTGAGGACATATTATCAATAATCTGTGGAAAACAGTTGCCTTATATGAAGACAGCTGTCATTAAAGTTCCTCAAATCAGAAAAGAGGCATTTAATGAGTAAGATAGAGGCAAGACCTCCATGACCTGGTTTTATCTAGTTTTGTGGGATAGTAGAGAGGATTCCATAAATAACATACTTCTTATCAGTCTAAATTCTGAATCAAGTTTTATTTAATACAAAGGAATCACTATTTGTGGAGAAAAACATCTTATTATTGGTAAATATTAGGCTAGAGCATATGTTTTTATTTATAGAGAAGAATAATTTCTTATAGAAAATCCCAGAATTAGTCAGACTTACTGGCAACCCTGAATCAGTAAAGAACTATCCCTGACAGGGCACAGTGCCTCGCTCCTGTAATCCTAGCACTTTGGGAGGCGGAGGTGGTCATATCACCTGAGGTTGGGAGTTTGAGACCAGCCTGACCAACATGGAGAAATCCTGTCTCTACTAAAAATACAAAATTAGCCAGGCATGGTGTCACATACCTGTAATCCCAGCTACTTGGGAGGCTGAGGCAGGAGAATCTCTTGAACCCAGGAGGCAGAGTTTGCAGTGAGCTGAGATCACATCACTGCACTCCAGCCTGGGCAACAAGAGTGAAACTCCATCTCAAAAAAAAAAAAAAAAAAAAAAAGGGAACTATCCTATAGTACTGCATCATCTTCACCACAAAGTGGAATACGTGACTGCTCCTAACAAAAGAGAGGGATGTACACGTTTGCCTATTATCTCTTTCCAAATAAACCAATTACATAACCCATTTCAACTCCTCAGGAATACAATAAGTGAAAGAAATGTAACTTTCCACATTTTACTCGCTTAGCTAATTGGACCCAATCATTTAGCCTATATAGGACATGATACATCTTCTCCATAAGAAGATCAAGTAGCCTATTAAGATAGACTTTGCTATAGTTTAGTTGTCTGTCCTCCCAAACTTTACGGTGAAATATGATCCCAATGTTGGAGGCAGCCTATAATAGAAGGTGTTTGAGTTAGGGAACAAATCTCTCAGGAATAGATTAGTACCCTCGGTGTGTGGAGGCAGTGAGGGGGTTCTTGCTCTTTTAGTTCCCATGAGAGCTGATTGGTAAAAAGAGGCTGGCACATGTCCCACTTCCTTTTTGGTTCCCCTGTTGCCATATGATCTCTGCACATGCCAGCTCCCCTTCACCTTCCGCTGTGAGAGGAAGCAGCCTGAAGCTCCCGTCAGATGCCTGATCTTCTAGTCAACAGAATTGTGAGTCAAATAAACCCTTCTTATTTATAAGATACTCAGCCTCAGGTATTCCTGTAAAGCAACACAAATGGACTATGACAGAAAACTGGTACTGAGGAGTGGGGTGTTGCTATAAAGATACCTGAAAATGTGGAAATGGCTTTGAAACTGGGTAGTGGGCAGATATTTTAAGTGTTTGTGTGGCTGACAAGAAGAAGACAAAACACGAAGAAAAAATTTGGAACTTCTTACAGATTGGTTAAGTAATTATAACCAAGATGCTGATAGAAATATAGACAGTAAAGGCCATGTTGAGGAGGTCTCAGATAGAAATGAGGAATTTATTGGAAACCAGAGAAAAGCTTAGCCTTATTACACAGTAGCAAAGAATTTAGCTGCATTGTCCCATGCCCTAGGGCTTTGTGGAAGACTAAACATAAGTGTGATGACCCAGGGTATCTGGTTGTAGAAATTTCTAAGCAGCAAGGCCCTAAAGAAGTAATACAGCTACTTTTATTTTACAACTTACAAACAGATATGACAGTAAAGGGATATTCTAAAGGCGGAATTTATAGTCAAGAGGGAATCACAGTGTGAAAATTTGAGAAATTTACAACCTGGCTATGTAGCAGACAAGGAAAGAGCATTTGCAAGAGACAGATCCAAGGGTGCTCTAGAGAAACCACTTGATAAAGAGATTAGCTGGACTAAAAGAAAGCCAGGAGCTAATAGTCAAGACAATGGGAAAAAGACCCTGAAGGCATTTCAGAAATCTTTGAGGCAAAAATTCCCATCACAGGCCCGGAGGCCTAAGAGGACAGAAGGGCCTGCAGTGCTGTTGCCCTGCACTATCTCAGGATGTTGCTCCTCAGATCCCAGCTGCTTCAGTTCCAACTACAGCTAATGGGGCCCAAATACTGCTTGGGCCACTGCTCCAGAGAGCACATGCAGTAAGCCTTAGTGGCATCCATATAATGCTAAGTCTGAAAGTGTCTAGAATACAAGACAGGTAGAGGTCTGGTGACTTCCACATGGATTTCAGAGGCTGTATCAGAAAGCTCGGGAGTGTAGATCTGCCTCAGGGGTAGAGCCACAGCAGTGGACAGTGAAGCTGTGGGAACAGAAATGTTGTAGATACCCTAGAATTACGGAGCCACCAGCCTCATGCAACTTCGGCCCAGAAAAGCCACAGGCACCACACCCAAACCCGTGAAAGCAGCCACTTCTGCTGTGCCTTGCAAAGCCATAGGACCAGGGCTGCCTCAGGCTTTGGGAGCCCATCCCTGGCACCAGTGTACCCAGCATCCGGGACACTGAGCAAACGAGATTATTCTGGAGCTTAAAGACTTAATGTCTGCCCTGATGGATTCTGGACTTGCATGGGGCCTGTTATTTCTGTCTTTTAACCTGTTTCTTCCATTCCTCCCTTTTATAATAGGAATGTTTACCAACTACCTTTACCACCATTCTGTCTTGGAAGTAAAAAACCTATTTGATTTTACAGGCTCATAGGTAGAAGGAACTTGCCTTGAGTCTCAGATGAGACTCTGGACTTTGGGCTTTTGAGTTGATATTGGAATAAGCTAATAATACTTTGGGAGACTATTGAGAAGGGATGATTGTATTCTACAATATGAGAGTAATATGATTTTTGAGGGACCAAAGGCAAAGTGCTATATTAGGCATTGTTCCCCCAAACTTCATACTGAAATTTGATCCCAATGTTGGAGGTAGGGCTCTAATGTGAGGGGTTTAGGCCATGGGGGCAAGGCAGATCCCTCATGGAGATTAATGCCCTCCCTGTAGTGGGGTGGTAAGTGAGTTTTGCTCTATTAGATCCTGTGACAGCTGGTTATTAAGAAAAAAAGAGCTTTTTATCTTTCCCCTCTTTCTTTTCTTTCCACTTACGGTGTGATCTCTGCACATGCTGGCTCCTCTTTGTCTTCCACCAGAAGCGGAAGCAGCCCAAGACTTTCACCAGGTGCTCAACCTTCCAGTCAGTCTTTATAAGTTACCATCTTTATAAATTACCCAGTCTCAGGAATTTCTTTATGGTAACATAAATGGATTAAGACAGACTTGTGTGCCGCTTCATAAGGCTACTTCTCACAATAGCAACCACTAATCCTATAGGTGTCCTCATGGACAATGCAGATTTTTGTCCAGAGGATTTCATTTTGCTGAGTTAAATGGCCAGCATCTGCTTAATGTTTCAAAGGCTTATGTGTTTGCTGAGCCTTGAGTGGCCCTAAATATTTCCTGAGGCCCAAGATGTCTCATACCTTCACTAAGACATGAGTTACTTCTCAACATTGCTGGAGTGTGCCTTCCATTTGCCTAATTCTCACTGGGCACATGTAGTACTGCCTCGACAGAAAGAGCTATTTGCCTGTGGACAAAGCTTCCATTAAGTTGCAGTGAGGTCAAAATAACTCAGGGCAAAAATCAAAGTTCCTTTCCCAATTTGCAAGAAGTAACAGCCAACCACGTAACTGTAAAAACAAGTCTTATAGACTAGCATAAACTTCCAAGGCCCCAAATCAACAAACAACAAATGAAATCTAAGGCCTAAATCTAGAGATGTTCCCAACTTACAACCATTTGAGTGTATATTTTCCCCAAAAAAATACTTTCTCCCCAATTATTTCTCAAGGTTTGTGCCCTAATACACATTCTAACAATCCTAAATTAAATTACCCCCCTCAAAACAGCATTTAACTTCCCCATCACCCATCCTCATCTTTGTCTTAGGGGCAAAACCTGTCTCTGTAAATGTAAGACATGGAGAAAACCAAATAGGAACAATTACACCTTGCAGGTAAGCTGGCTCCCAGTAGAGAGAAGAGAAGAAGGTTAGGAACACACATTTCTAGTTTCGCCTTCCAAACCCAGGTACATCAACCCCACCCACCGTAGGAGAGATATAAGTGGATGGCAGGAGGACAAGTGTGTTACACTAATAGATAGTCCTCCACCTGGAAGAAAGCACAGAAATAAAAGCTGCTTTCTTTCATTCCTACTTTTCTCCCCTTAATATTTTGTACTCTAGTGCTTCTAGATTGATTATAATTCTAATTTTACACTCAGTGGTGTTTCATGCCATTGCGCCTTTGTCCATGCCATTTCCTCCTCATAATACTTGTTTTGGTCACCCTCCCATCCACCATCTCTGTACTCTCAGACACATTCTCTTCCTTCTTCCAGAACTAACTTCTACTCATTATTCAAGCTGAAGTTTAATGCCCCCTTTCCAAGAAGTCTTATTTTCCCTCTGAAGATCCTTGCACTCTCAAATCATTCACATAGTTCTCAAGGCTGTTCTGTTTCCAGGCAATGGCCATATATATTGAAAATATCTATGTATATACCTGTTCCTATGCTAAAGGAAAATGCTAGTGAATAAAATAATGCAGAAGTAATAAGGTAAAGTATGAATTCCTATAACACAAGTTACATTCATGAAGTAATTTTCAGTTGCAATAAAATGCTTTTAAAACTGTAACTTAAATAAAATAAAGCAATAATAGTAATTGTGCAGTGGAAATGTCATGTTTGCAGCATCCTTGATGTAGAAGCCATAACATCCGTGAATGTTCTATGTCCTGACATCATCTGATTCATTAGCTTATTTAGAAAAAAAAAAACAACAACAACACTCTTACGGACATGCTTGAATGAAATAAATTCTATACTTAGAAACAAAGAAGTCTGGGCCAGGGTGAGGAGTGAAGACTTTAAATCATCCTTAACATTAGAAAGCAGCTATTATTTTTGAAATGCCCTTGTGGGGCTAGTTATTCTTACTTTACTATTTAGTTTATTAACAGACTTGTTGTTTTTCTACAAATCACTCATATTGGTTAGCTGTTTATAATTAGGAAAGACAAAACCTTTCTTAATGCAGAGACGAGTTGTTTGTCAAACAACAACAACAACAACAGAATGTGCCTAGTTAGTACCTAGTTATAATATCCTAGTTAGCACCCAGTTTATATCCTAGCAGTAACTTTAGTCTGCTTATGCACAGATAGTGAGTTCTCAGAGGGTCTTTGCTTTCTAAATACCATGATACCTTATAATATTTTGTAATTTACAAACACCTTTACTCATATGTTGTTTGGGTATCACAGCAATTCTAGGTGGTCAATATTATTACTTTGCCATTTTTCAGATGAGGAAATTAAGGCACTTAGCAGATCTTCAAATGCAGAGCAACTTATTCCAGTTCCAGTAATATTTCTATTATGCTACAGCTACACCTGGCCCAATCCTAATATGATATACAATAAACTCATTTCTGGTACACATCTAATGCAGTATTCAAAGTACCACTGATACGCAATTCACGATTTGTAACTGTTATTCATTCCTATAAAATAGTTACATTCATCAACTCAACGAACATGTATAAATTCCTTGTAGAGAATGAAACAAATCCAGGACTGAGGAAGACTGAAAAAACTTGACAAAGACAATAATATACATCGTTTTGACTTAAAAAGTTATTTTTTAGCTTGATTAATCTCAATAACCTAGTGGCTGTACTATTATTTACCTATTTATTATATTTCAGTTTTTTAAAGTTATTGGCCCAATTCAGTTTCCTTGAGTTTCTTTACTAATGAATTCATTTAATAGGTTAAACCATATGAAAAGGCCAACCTTAAGAAAGCTCTTGACCTACAAAAACAGTAATTTTATATGGTTTAATTTAGTGTTTCTGTAAATTGGGACAGAACAGGAATATTTTATCTCACCAAGTCAGTAAACAGGTAACATCAAATTTGATGAGATGCCATCCAGCCTAACACAGACTAGCAATTTCCAAAACAGTCAGCATTTTAGAAATAAATCTCATATCTAACATTATTTAATGCACTTTGAAGGAAGATTTCTGAGCCTTTTGGGGATGACTTTACCTGTATTTACATCACAGGAACATGAATATCACAACAGAGAAACATAAGTGTGTCAATGTGTTAACACAAGAAGCAATTTTTTTAGAGTATTTCAAATTATATCAGTCAATGGCAGTGACTCATTAAATGATTTTTTTCCAAGTTTTTTGTATATTTTATAATCTCTGAGGAGGAATTTAAAAATAAACATGTTAAGAAAATTCTGACTAGTTACACAAGGTTGAAATCCTGTCATGCGCTCTTACAAACTTTTTATTCTGATACATGCCATAGGTTAGAAGTCAGCATAATAAACACTGACTAAGAGATAAATTGTTGCAGGAAGTCAGGGTCCCTGAATGGAGGGACCAGCTGAAGCCATGGCAGAAGAACATAAATTGTGAAGATTTCATGGACATTTATCACTTCTCTAATCAATACCCTTGTGATTTCCTATGCCTGTCTACTTTAATCTCTTAATTCCATCATCTTCATAAGATGAGTATGTGTGTTGCCTCAGGACCCTGTGATGATTGCGTTAACTGCACAAATTGTTCATAAAGCATGTGTGTTTAAACAATATGAAATCTGGGCACCTTAAAAAAAGAACAGGATAACAGTGATGTTCAGGGAACAAGGGAGATAACCATTAGGTCTGACTGCCTGAGAGCCGGGCAGAACAGAGCCATATTTCTCTACTTACATGAGTGAATAGGAAAATTTTGCTGAATTATTTTTCTCAGCAAGCAACAGCCCTGAGAAAGAGAATGCATTCCTGGGGGAGGTCTCTGAAATGGCCACTCTGGGAATGTCTGTCTTATATGGTTGCAGATAAGGAATGAAATAAGCTCTGGTCTCCCATAGTGCTACTAGGCCTATTAGGATAAGGAAATTCCCACGTAGGAAATTTTAGTCAGACCAGTTGTCTGCTCTCAAACCCTGTCTCCTTATAAGATGTTATCAATGACAATAATGACAATGCATGCCCGAAACGTCATTAGCAATTTTAATTTTGCCCCGGTTCTATGATCTCACTCTGCTCCCATTTGCCTTGTGATATTTTATTGCCTTGTGAAGCAAGTGATCTCTGTGACCCACACCCTGTTTGTACACTCTCTCCCCTTTGAAAATCACTAATAAAAACTTGCTGGTTTCGTGGCTTTGGGGGCAACACGGAACTTGCCGACATGTGATGTCTCCTCTGGTCACCCAGCTTTAAAATTTCTCTCTTTTGTATTCTTTCCCTTTATTTCTCAGACCAGCCAACACTTAGGGAAGTAGAAAAGAACGTACATTGACTATTGGGGACTGGTTTCCCCCAATAATAAATGTTAAAGGTGATTGATTCATTTGTATAGCCACACCAAGCCTGCCATTATCTGCAACTGTAACTTAAAAGGAAAGCTTGTTTAGAACCGAAGAGCAACTTACAGGCACATATTAAAGGCTCCACATAAGAGTGTAATACAAAGATAAAATCAAAAAAGACCAGTTTATCTCAAAGCTATTTCTACATATTCAGATTTATCATCTTCTAAACCAGGAGCTGCAGATAAACAGTAAACCAATTACCACCACTCATTTCTATTCAGAATGGACAATCTCAAGTCTTTCCTGGTCCATATCCCTGCTAAGGTCAATAAGACTTTACTATTCTTGAATTATTTACCTATATTCCTGTGTGATGATTAATAACAAGTGTTCACTTGACTGCATTGAAGGATACCCAGGTGGCTAGTAAGATACTGTTTCTTGAAGTGTCTGTGAGGGTATTGCCAGAAGAGATTGACATTTAAGCCTATAGACTGGGAGAGAAAGACCCATCCTCACTGTGGCACAATCCAATCAGCTGCTTGCACAGCTAGTACAAAGCAGGCAGAAGAAAGTAAAAGTAGCTTGTCGAGTCCTCTCACACACTCTCTCTCTCTCTCTGTCTCTCTCTTCCCGAGCTGGATGCTCTCCTTCTTCTACTCTTGCCCTTGGACATGAGACTCCAGGTTCTTTGGCATTTGGACTGTGGAACTTGCACCAGCAGTCTCCCAGGGGACCTCAGGTCTTTGGCCTCAGACTGGGGACTGGACTGTTGGCTTTCCTTGTTTTGAGGCTTTTGGACTTGGATTGAGACACACTAGGCTTCTCTCTTTCCTCAGCTTGCAGAAGGCCTATCTTGGGACTTCTTGTAATCATGTGAGCCAATTTTCCTTAATAAACTTTCTTTCATATGTACATACATCCTATTAGCTCTATACCTCTAGAAAACCCTAATACGTGCTATCACAAATTATCACAAACTTAATGGCTTAAAAGAATACAAATGCATTCTCTTATAGTTCTGGCTGGATATCAAAAATCAAGGTGTTGGCAGGACTGTGTTTTTTCTAGAGGTTTCAGAAAAGAATCCCTTTCCTTACTTTTTTGAGCTTCTACAGCTGCATTTTTTCCATTCTTCCATCTTCAAAGCCAGCAGCGTGGACACATGTTCTTCTCCTCTTCTGTGGTCAAATCTGCCTCTCTCTCATAAGGATCCTTGTAATAACATTTAGCAGCCACCCAGATAATTCAGGATAATCTCCTCATTTGAAGATTCCTAAATTAATCACATATGCAATGTCCATATTGCTCTATAAGATGACATTCACAGGCTCCGAAGATTAGGTCTTGAATGTCTTTGGGGGTCATTACTTAGCCTACCACACTTCTCAACACAACAGTGCTGGGTTGTGAAACCCATTTTTCTGAGATGATGTCTCTTTGAATTATGAATATAAAATATTAGAAATCTAAATTATCGTATTTGAACTTCACATTTTACAGATTATAAAACTGAAGTCTCCTAAGGGCTTCAATAAACTATCTTGAGTAGCATGGGTTATTAGGAGCAAAGCTGTGACTAGAGCCCAAGCCTCCTAATAACTATACCAATGTTTATTCCATCACCATCCAATGGTAGTGGAAACTATTACTTAGAAATAAAAGCTTGGAGGCAGTCATATGTGGAAAGTTCAATATACTAAGGTAATATTGCAATCTCTCAAGCACGGAGACAGGGGAAGACACTAGGTTATATAGGGCTTATATAGGCTTTTAGAACAGCCAATCAATTAGTCTCTTTTGTTGTACTGGTATTTGTTACTCTGTTTGATTCAGAAATGATTCTAAAATCACAAAAGGTGGATATTAGTGGCTTTCTCATAAACTTTTATAGACTTTCTTTCATACCTACCCTTAAGGAATGATTTGCTATAACAGATAGAAAAGAGAGAGGGAGGAGGAGAACAGGGTAAAAGGAAGAGGAAGAACGAAAGGGAGGGAAAGAGAGAAGAGAGGAAGGAGGAGAGAGAGAGATTTTCTTAGGTAGGCAGTAGGAGTCCTGTCTAGACAGCTCTAGCTTTCTTGAAAAACACAGAGGTAGCATTTTTTAGTTGCTATAGGATTTTATGTGAAAATTGTCTGCAGAATTTTCCCCTGAGTGGCATATGAGCATAACACGGGACATTGACAGCCTGATGTTGAATTTGTGCCTCCTGTATTGATTAGGATGCGTTCAGGTGAAAGTAACACACTACCTCCCTGCTGATAGCTTAACTCATAAAACTCAACTTGCTCATTTAACAAGAAATCTGAATGTAAGAGTCTCAGGAATGGTCCTACAACTTAGCAATGCCATTAAGGAGCCAAACTTTCCATGCTTCCACACCACCACCCTCAGTATGCTGATTCCTGTCCTCAGTCTTATTGCCTCATGGATGACACCAAATTGTGGTCACAGTTTCAGTCATTATGTCTTAATGCAAGAGTCCAAAGCAGAAATTTCATTTGGAAAGGGATGCAGAGGCAAAACAACACATCTTCTTGTACCTCTCTCAGGAAAGAAAAGCTTTACTAGGAGTTATCAATAGACTTCTCCTTACATCCCGGTGGGCATAAGTGGGTGAAAAGCTTTTCAAAGATTATTAACTAACAATGGGGAATTAAGTTATTATGATTGCCTTAGAACATTATATTTATCCTGTGTGGCTAAGTACATTGCTATAGATGAAGCAAGGAAACATTCTGTGATGAGAAAGAAACAAGGAAGTATTGTTGGTCAGGCCAAGGCAAATACATGCCACCATGATGACATATATACCACCTTCAGCTTCTTACTTGTCTCTTCTTCACTCTCAATCCCCTATCTCGACAGATGACATTTGTTTATTACTCTAGGTAATTTATCTGTCAATAAGTCTCTCCTCCAACTTATAACTCATTTAAAGGAGATGATAGATTAGATAGATAGAAGATATCTAGCTAGTTAGCCAGATAGATAGATAGATAGATAGATAGATAGATAGATAGATAGATAAAATAGAAGGTTATCATAGAAGCTTAGATAGATAGATAGATAGATAGATAGATAGATAGATAGATAGATACACAGACAGATAATAGAAGGTAGAGGGCTAAGGCCAAGACACAATCTTCAGTGGCTGTTATTTTTACAAGCTGTTTTCTTACACACAAAGTATATGTTAAAACAACCATGGACATGGAAGAAGCTATTGAGAGGTTTAGAAAGTATGCAGTATGGTATAGTACAACCTCAGTTACTGAGGTTACCATATGTTCTAGTTGGGCTGGGACAGTTCCATGTAACTGTTGCACTGTGTAAATTTGAATAGTGTCTGTTTTAACTTGCATAAATGTTCTGACTTGGGCTATGAATTATACAGTCACGTTACCTAGTGCTTCTTTTGCCGCAGTGTATGGGCACATGTAGAGATAAGAATGTTTTCATTTGTTTGTTTATCAGACAGGGTCTCACTCTCGTGGAGGCTAGAGTGCAGTGGCATGGTCATGGCTCACTGCAGCCTCAACCTCCTGGGCTGAAGAGATCCTTCTGATTCAGTCTCCTGAGTAGCTGGGACTACAGGCATGCACCCACACACCATACTAATTTTTAATTTTTTGTAGAGACAGGGTCTCACTGTGTTGCCCAGATAGCCTCAAACTCCTGGGCTCAAAGAATTCTCCCTCCTTGGCCTTCCAAAGTACAGGGATTATGAGCATGAGCCACTGTGCTCACTCCACATTTAAACTTTTGATTGAAAGTAATAGAAACTCAATTCAATCCAGACTAGTTTAGGAAGAAAAGAAGAATCTTTTGTCTTATGTAACCGAAACTTCCAAAGATAACTGGATTCAAGCATTGTATTTTAGAGCCTTGTGTCTTTTTCTGTGTTTCAGTGAATTTACCTTCAGGGAATAAAAACAATCACTTGTGACAGCCCTGTAGCCACACCCTAGCCACCTAGCAACCACAATGAAAGATGCCATCATTTTAAAGGCTCTGGCAGAAGATTCCTGGGTAGGAGACTCAGTGACCTGCATTGAGCCATGTGCCCATCTCTAAACCTACTGTTAGGTTCAGGAGGATAAAGTATTTTCATGGTCCAAGCTCGGGCTTCATGACCATCTGTGTCTGGGACAAATTTTGTGAAGTTAAAGAACCTAGCTCTGTTGAAACTCACGGAATAGCTTCCTCAGAGGAAAATCACTTCTGTTACAGAGAATTGGAAAAAGAAAGCTAAATGAAACAGATGTTCACTACCCTCAGGGATAATTCTTTGAAAAAATCTTTCAGGAGAAGCATGAGATGTTCCGCCTTTCCTACTGCAACATTGTATTTGTCTTCTAGCTCAAAAGTAGGCCCGCTATTTTCCTAAAATCCATTATATTCATAACATTAGAACAGAGAAGGAGGAAACACACCTTAAATCATAGTCCTTTATTGTAATAAAGTTTACTTTGATTCACATTATCCATATGACTGCAGTTTCTAATTGTAAAACCAAAACACACGGAAAATTCAAACATAAAAGCAGTGCAAATTGTGTTTAAATGTCTCTTTCCAATGAGCTTTTCTCCCCCTACTTTTTCTGCCTGGGTTCTGTTTATGACATGGAAAGACTCACATGGCTAATGGCACATAGAGAGTTTTGGCTACTGAAGTATCTTGAAGTAGTGATGTGTGGGTAGAGAGGCCCTACCTTCCCTTATTACTTTGCATTACCCTTGTTTTGTAGTTCTCCTGCCTACAGAGGGAAGGATCAACCCCCAACCAACATCAAGATAACAGCATCATACATCACCTAGAGGATATAAAAGGCTTATTAAACACATGATGGGATTTTTTTTTTTTTAGACAGAGCCTCGCTCTGTCGCCCAGGCTGGAGTGCAGTGGTGCAATCTTGGCTCACTGCAAGCTCCACCTCCTGGGTTCATTCCATTCTCCTACCTCAGCCTCCCAAGTAGCTGGTACTACAGGCACCTGCCACCATGCCTGGCTAATTTTTTGTATTTTTAGTAGAGACAGGGTTTTACCGTGTTAGCCAGGATGGTCTCAATCTCCTGACCTCGTGATCTGCCCACCTCGGCCTCCCAAAGTGCTGGGATTACAGGCGTGAGCCACCACGCCCAGCAGATGGGACTTTTTTAATAGAGCAGGGTAGGCACCCAAGCTGGTGGGGGGCAGCATGAGGAAAGAAAGAGGCAAGTGTCTCTGGTCTTTACTGTCCTTAGGGAATGGGACCGGGATGAGGAGGGTGAGGGTTGTCATGGGCAGAGGTTTGTAGGATTTGGTTCCACTTTTCTATGGACTTATTTAGATGTGAGACAAAAGGGAAAGGTAGAAAAAGTGGTGCCTCAAGCTGTTAGCAATCAAACATCTTTTAAAATGCAGGAATCTGACTGTTCACCGTCTTTAGAAACTCAGCTCCACCACTGACTAGCTGTGTGTTCTTGTTAAGTGATGTCAAGTTTCTGGGTTCACTTCTATTTTTGAAGAGGACCTTCACACTTTCTTCATAGTGTTACTGTGTGGATTAAATACATAACAGTAGAGGGCTTAATGTTTTGCATGATTCAAAATAAAATATATATAATAAAATATAAAATAAAATAA